>NC_090023.1:91818410-92121440 GCF_037176765.1 Anolis sagrei
GCATGTAGCCTTCCCCCCCCCCCCCGAAATTCTGATGGTGGTCCGTGAGAAGGCCTTACTGGTGCATTATTTAAACTGCTATGTTTATTCATATCATGATCTGATCACTATACTCAATATATCCCATATGCATGGGGGTATTGGGGTAACGATACAAAAGGTTTGCTAGGGTAGACCCTCTTTCACTCAGACTCAGCCCCCCCGAACCAAACTCAGCCCCCCCCCCCCCGAAACAAAATCCTGGCTACGGGCCTGCTGGTGATGCATGCCTGGACTAGAGTAGGTTGGGCCACTGTCCCATGATTCCCAAGCCATGCCTTTGAAAACGGAAAATTATAAAGCACATCCTCCTATTTAGTTACAAAATCAGCCAGAAGGAATACATTACTCTGATACTAAAAATTGGTAGTTTTACTACTAGTTTCAGGGCAGGAATCAAAGTGTGGCTTTTAATCTTTTAATACACTTTTAAATAGCCTGGCATCAGATGAAGTAAAGGAACTACTTGTGCTGAAATCCTGCTCTGAGTCATCTCTTTGACTCAAGTCAGATTAGCAAGGGGAATGAGCAAGGCTTCCCCAGCTTTCCTTGAGTTCTTTGCCCCATCAAGCTGGCAGACAATACTCATCTTCCAAAAATTAGAATAGTCTCTCTTTTTTAAATTCCAGCAAAACATTACAGGATGAGGCAACTTGCTATTTTAAACCTGGCTCATTGCTATTCTGCTTTTTTTTCTTCATGTCAGGAGCGACTTGAGAAACTGCAAGTCTCTTCTAGTGTGAGATAATTTTTAGTCCGCAAGGACGTTGCCCAGAGGACACCCAGATATTTTACCATTCTGTGGGAGGCTTTTCTCATGTCCCTGCATGAGAAGCTGGAGCTGACAGACAGGAGCTCACTCTGCTCCCCAGATTTGAACCGCTGACCTTTTGGTCAGCAGTCCTGCTGTCAAAAGGATTTAACTCACTATTCTGCTGCTCTGTTGTATTCTGTCAGAGGCAATATCTGAATTTGCTGACATTTTCAGTAAAACTGTGTGATTGGCTGTTAAGTTTGCAAAGTAATCTATAAGTAAGTGTAAATTAACACATGGAGATTGAATATAAATAGTTTGTGATTTCCTGCTCACTTCATGGCATTTTTAAACACACATTTTCATGGGTACATCATAGTTTCATTTGCTCAAGTTTGTTTCCTCTTTCCAAGTCTTTTTCAAAAATGCAGATTGTCAAGAATTTCAGTGTGTTGTGTCTTTATTTGTCATAAAATCTCATTTCCCCGTGATCCAGAACTTGGTGGGGTTAACAGTCTAAATCATCTTTCCCACCCTTTTCTGAGTGGCCACTGCAACAAACTTGACCCTGATAATAATACACTTTTCTTTTTGTGGCTGTTGCAGCAAAGCAGGGCTTTAAAAGCCCTTCATTTAGACAGGTCAACAAAGTGCTTGGGGAACCCTGTGAAGGCTCAGCAAAAAGCAAAAGTGAGGTTCTGACCACAGCCATTGTCCTCCACCAGCACCATCAGCTTACTCACAAAACACTCCAAACCCTAAAATAATTGATAATGATAGCCACCTTTTTGTTCTTTGTGGGCCTGAGACAGATGGACAGTCACCAGAGAGAACAATAGTGAGCGGCCAAAGGCCAGGAAACTGACATTGTTAAATGACCTTTGGAAGAAAAGTCCCTCAGCTCTTACAGAGCTTTGTTTATCCTAAAAGTGCCAAAGGCTTTCAGCAACTGGCAGTTTGTATAAGTCTTAGGTCCAGTGTTCAGGGGAACATCTGTATCGAGAGATGGCAAAACAAAACAGGTCTCTTTCATATCTTTTAAATCCTCCCATTTTCTCCCCATCTCCATCTCAATTGTACTTTTAAAAAATGATTATTTATTTATTTGTTTATTTATTATTTACTGTATTTGTATACTGCCTTTTTCAGCCCATAGGCGACTCAGTGCTGTTAACAGGGCAAAATTCAATGCTTACAATGTCATAAATACAATTAAAATGTAACTATAATAAAAAAACTAAGCAAATCAATAAAATATAAATTCATAGTGTCTCCTTGTTAAAAACGTTGTCCGGACTCATTGTCTAGTCGTTCCATTTTCTTATGTCAGTTACTCTGCATTTGCAAACGCTTGTTCAAAAAGCCACATCTTGACTTTTTTCTGGAATGTTAAAAAAGAGGTGGCCGATCTAATATCTATAGGGAGGGCGTTCCACATCCCATGGGCCATCACCGAGAAGGCTCTGTCTCTCATCTCTGCCAAACGTAATTGTAATGACAGCAGTAATGGGAGCAGGGCCTCTCCAGATGATCTTAAGGTCCTAGATAGTTCATAAGGGGAGATATGTCGGACAGGTAAGTTGGGCCAGAACCATTTAGGGCCTTTTTTTTAGAAGGAACTTAAATATCAAAGAGAAGGAGATGATACAATAAAATTATAATTGTATCACCTCCTTCTCTTTAATATTTAAGTTCCTTCTCCAAAAAACTCAGCCATTTATCAATTCACAAAGAGTTTATAAGAACTAATAAACAAAAATCAGGCTTTTGTATAATTTGTTACTATGGACTCTGTTCGACTCGACTCCTGAAAATGGACCCCTCTCTCTGTTTTCGTATGTGGCAAGATACGATTTCCATGCACAGCCACTGTGGCTGTGTGCCATGGGATGGACTCTGTTTTGTCAGCATATGAAGATGGTAAGTAAACGGGGACAATTAGAGCGGGACAAGTTCAATAGTATAATAATAATAATAATAATAATAATAATAATAATAATAATATATTTTTATTCTGCCCCATCTCCCCAAGGGGATGCACGGCGGATTCCAGCATATACAGAGAAGGCAAAAATTCAATGCCCAGAAACAATGAAACACAGATACACAGAGATAAAGTTAAAGGCTCTTCCTTTCATCTCTGGCTCTGGGGGTGGTGGTGGTGGTGCACATCTCCAGCTCTGGGGGTGGTGGTCATCTCCATTTCTAAGCCAAAGAGCCTGTGTTATCTGTAGACACCTCCTGGGTCATGTGGCTGGCATAGCTACATGAAACGCCATTTATTTTCCCGCCAAGGAAAATCCATCACATTTACATGTTTTTGAATTGCTAGGTTGGCAGAAGCTGGGGCTAAGAGTGAAAACTCACCCAGTCCCACAGATTCAAACTGCTGACCTTCCGTTCCGCAAGTTCAGCAGCTCAGCGGTTTAACCCATTGTGCCACCATGGCCCCTAATGTAACATTTGTAGGAGAAAGAATACATTTCATTAATTGGGAAAAATGATAATATTTGTTCTTCTGGTTTTTTTTTCTGTTCACTGAGTCACAGAAAGCAAAGTTTACCAAGTATTACTCATACACATCTTACATTTGCATGTCAAGTACAAAATTCTGTATTTATTGTGAGTAATGGTGAGTTAGTGATGTAAATGGATCTTGCGGCAATGCGACTTTCAGTACTGCTGGATCCATTTTTTCATAAGTATACATTCAATCCACAAAATAAACTGCTATTAGACAAAATGAACCTTCTGATACATCAGGATCTTGGCAAATTTATGACACCAATTGTCAAGGGTCACATTTTTTTAGGCCACATCTAGAGCTGATGAGGAGAAAAAAAGCGATTTGGATTTTCTTGTCCAAAGTTAAGAGATAAGTAAGTCAACAAAAATGTATGAAAGTCCTGAAAAAATATGATCATTCCCTGCTTCAATATTTTTAATTTATATCAACATTCTTTTATTTATGTGCATTCCTTTTATACTAGGCATCAGTGGGTGGAGTTCTTGAAATCTGCTCATGCTCTCTTTGCAGACATATTTTTATCTGTGAGTTATAATTTTCATGTTCTAGTTTCCTATTCTGCGTGATGTCACTGGGTGTGTAGCCCTATGGAATTGTTGATACAAAATAGCACAAACAGACCATTTGTTGCTATGTGAACAGCTGTAAGGAAAATTCCAGGAGGGAGGGGAGATGACTGTTGTAAATTTAATATCTGAAATGTTCTTCAACAGTCTTTGTTTGGATTTACGTTCAATAACAATCATGTATGAAGTTTCAGCATGATTTTACTATTGGATTTAAGAAATCCAACAAAGGAATCCCAGGGGTCAGAAGCGGCCAAGGAAAACAACAGGAAATGGTCCTTGAAAACACTACAATTTGGCTAAAACACTGCTGATTGAGTTATAAGAAGCTAGACTGGGTTCTGCCTTTGGATCACCAAGGGATCACAAAAGAGGTGTTGCAACGTACAGTCTGAAATACTTTGAAAGTTCCATTCCAAAACATTTGCAATATACAGATGCTCTTGCCGTATGGAGTAACCCATGACAGTATCATTCAAGTGAACACACCCCAAACAGGATACCCAAAAATGGATTACAATTCCCAGAATGTCTAGCCCAGAAAACCCAGAGGGCTGTAACCTCCCCCCGCCCCACAAAAAAACCCCTTTTAAAACCCCATAAAAATTAAAAATAACTTACCCGGCCACCATTACAAAATTGTTCCTCTCCCTGCTTCTCCTGGAGTGTCATTTCTACATATCAGGAGAGCTCTGCCAGCTCAGTAATGGCAACTGAGTAAGATATTTTTAATTTTAGATCTTTTTTTGGGGGGGGGGGATCTGATGTCTGGTTGTCCTGCCTGAAGGTCCGGGAGGGCATCTAGACACCCCTCAAAAAAGCATGGGTTTTGGTTGTGAGTTAAAGCCCTGTGTGGAACTGCCCTTAGAGATAGGGCCCAAGTCTAAACATGAAATTCATTTACAGTTCATAGACAGATTGTACACGTAGCCTGAAGATGATTTTATACACAATAATTTTTTTTTTGCATGCAATAAAGTTTGAGTACACTGAACCATCAGAAATAAAGGTGTCACTTTCTCATATATAATTTTTCAAACAATGTGTTTTGTGCAAAACCAATGTTTTTTGTTTGTTGTTTTGTCAAAGCAAAATTTATGAGACATTTACAAAAGAAGTCCAGGTGTTAGTGGGATACACAAATCCCTCATAACCTTACCTATTGGAAAGAAATTTTAAAATGTTATGCATGTAGTATCCAAATTATGAACAAGATAAGTTCTGTACGTTTGTTCTCAAGCTGAATTTGTTTTTAAGTCAGATCAGGTACATTTTTTCATTGTAACTTTAGACACACACACACACACACACACACACAAGCTTTGGATAGCATAGGGAAGAGTTAACACCCCTGTGGTGTTTGTTTTGCTGTCTATGCCCCTGTTCAGAAGATTTCACTGCACTTTCTGTCAGTGCAATCAGTGGATTTTGAAAAATTTGGCTTTTTGTGGAAACAAGGATTGGTGCTAAAGCTTCAGTGGAGACACTGTTTCCCCATGATAACTCTCAGGAGTGAATTTTCCCTTCGATGAGTAGATTTCTCTTGCCTCCTGTTGTCTCACCCCCATTCTTAACTATGAGTTGTTTTTAAGTTGAGTGTTTGTAACTCGGGGACTGCATAGATTCTTGTCTCTGTGAAGAAAATAAGCAAAGATTTACATCTGTAATTCGGAACTCCTAAGCTACTTGAAGACTTCCAGAAATGAGAGCAAAATCAGCACACCTACAGAAAGACGTTCATCACATAAAACCACTCTCCCATGAGCTCTCAAATGTAAAACATGTGGTCTGTGGCACAGGACTATACCTCTCTACTCCCAGGGAGCAGGACTTTCATGTACTACAGCCCTTCCTTCTGCTGCCAGCAGGAAAGGTCACTTTGTATTTTAATACCATACACACACACACATCCTCGCACACACTCCCAGCTGTATAGTCAAAAATCCCAAGCAGCAAGACCTTCTGGCAAGGAGACAACCATGCATGGAAAGAAGTTGACCCTTGTGGTATCTCCCAACTCTATGATTCTAAGTGATTCCCCAGCTGGGGAGATAAGCGGGAAACCATAGAATGATATGAAAAAGAGAGACCTACCACACTAGATAGCATATTTGGCACATAGAACTGTTGGAAATAATCTTAATCCTACTGAGGAATTAAACTATGTTAGACCAGGAGGAGCCCCACATGCAAACTAGCAAAGAAGAACGGGAGGGAGGGGGGGAGTATGCAAGATTATCCTGAGCTGGTTTTACTTCCACCAGTGATGCAGGCTCTCCATCTTGGTAGCTCTGAAACAACTTCCAGATACTATTCCTCTCTTCTTTGCATGTTTACTCCTCAGAGCCAGCCACAGATATGTAATTGTCAAGAATTCCAACTACCACCCAAAAACCCTGGTTAATAAATCCAGTAGGGTTCCTTGAACACAATAGTGGGTACTCTTGAGCAGAGACACATAGGATACTGCTGTTTGCTCCCTCAAACATGCTTCCAACAAGTCAAATAAACAGCAGAGGGACTAGTCCATAGGTGTTGTAAGCAGAGTGCACTGAGACCTGATTCTATAGGTTTGTTCTTAAGATGCAAGTGTGGGCACTCAAAATGTGGGGCAAAAAATCGTGGGACCTGATAGCAAGTGCAAACACAGACCTGTTAGTCCCAGTAAATGGTCCCCTACTGTCCTGACACCTTTGTTTGTAGCAGATTTTGGAAATCTGAAAGATAGACAGGAGAAATCTGGTGGAAGTTTACTTTTTTGAAAATTTGACTGTTCAAGATGTGCTAGGACTCATATGCACTCATGTGGCTATCTAAATGTACACAGAAACAGATTTCTTATTATCTCTCCACACCCTACTGTAAATTCCAGCTCTGTTTAATTTCATAAAGATCAGAACAAAGGAATGGTTGCAGGGAGTTCTCATTGTAATTGCTTTCCATTTGTGCTTCCATTTAGCCACCTGTGAGTCCATGGCTCCATTTGTTTACAGTCCAGATAAGCTGTTTCAGGATTTTAAAATGCACATATGTGCTGGAGTAGTCCACACCTGGGTATACAAATGTAATCCTGTGCTTTCCTTGACTGCAGAGATATACAGTCATGCGAAAATGCACATTTTCCAGTTGAAATTGGGTTTTAAGTACACCTTTTTAATACATGTTTTTCAGATGTTAATCTGAACTGGCTTGTATTTTTGTGAAATGTCATTTAGCCATCCCTCTTTTATCTCAGTTTTTTCCATGTTTTAAGGTACATGTAGAAGGACCCTGAGACAACTGTCGGTAGAGCACAGAAGCTCAGCAGGTAAAATGCCAAATGAAAAATGTTGTCAGAAAGTATGTAACACCAGCAATCTACTTAATTTTACTCTTTATTTTGAGATTTAAAGCAAACTATAATAACCCAAGGTTTCTGAAATTCAATAACATTTGATGATCCAAGTTTGGGAACCATTGTATTAAATACAGTTTGATGTATTCATCTTTTCTGAACTTTATCCATAAATCTATTAACTTTCTGTTTTTTATTAATGTTTATTAATTATCTAAATGAAAAACATAACAACATCAACTGAAAAATAAAAACAAGTTATATATCTACCAACAACTATAACAACATAAACAACAAGCAAAAACATATGGAAAAAGAAAGAAGAGGAAAGAAAAAGGAAGGAAGGAAAGGAAATGGGAGGAGAGAAAAATCTATCCATTTTTGAATGCAGCCCTGACTTTGCATTCATTTTATGTCAACCCATGTTCTCCATTCACATATTATAAATGTTAAGATGTCAGTCGTCCAGTTTATTAGACACAATTTGCATTAAATTAAAGAGAAAGGGAATCAAGCTAGAGGAAAGTAACAGGACCAAAGTTGAAGAAGAAAGATACTGAAGAGCAACTATGGCTTTTTGTGGTAATGGGTGAAGGATGAGGGACACTTGGGTTCCTATATCATTTGTACAGATGTTGCAATGTTCTCCTTTGTATTACAGTGCTATGGTGACAGAACATATTATAAGAAATACATTTAGTTTCACTAACATATTTAATAAGATATATTGATGGCTGAAAAGGCTGAGTGGTTTCTTGGTTGAATTGACAACTCACAGCTGCTTTTCCATCCAATTAAAACCTGTTTACAGAATTAAGGCAGTCAGTCGCAACTACTACAAATGGAATTGGCACTAACTCATGCATTCTGCTCCACAGACACTGGAGTTCATTAACCACACCAAATACATTGGCTTAGGATAAATAAATAATATCATAGTTTTCAATTGGAATACTTTGGGTGGGCTAACAATTACCATAGTAACAAACGGAGGTCAGTAAGTAAAGTATTGCTCAAGCCATTTTTGTTAGAGTATCCAAGTATTGTGCAAGATAAACAAATAAGCAAACATGTTATAGTTAGTTTAGGATCCATTTGTTACTCTTGTTCTTCCCCCCTTTTTGAAACATTCCACTTTTGTAAAACATGCGGGATATGTCACTGACACAAACAATTCAACTGGCAGGAAGCACATAATAATGAGTGTATCAGTATGGTTTTACATGCAAGTTTACCCATGGACTCATGCCATGAAACTCTAAAAAAAGTTATTGCTTTGTGTCTCCTTTGTGACTCCCAAAAGTCACCAAGATTTATGGAGAGTGCGTACATCTGGATCCTATTTAAAATTGACAAATACACTCTTACAGTTTACCAAAGTAGAAATAATGAATGCCTTGGTCTGTGTCACCAACAAAATATACTTTAATTCATGGGGTGGTCCTGAAGGGTCCACATTCAAGAAGAGTAGGCGATAAGTACAAACACTAGTAGTAGCTTTGTAATTATGTTCATCAAACTCGGACAACTCAGACTGAAGCAGTATCTCTGGAACTAAGAATTCAAAGAAATAGTACTATTAATGTCGAATATCAATATGCAAAGGGATCTTGTAGCACCTCTGAGGGAATGAAGTCAGCATCATAAGCTTTCATAACCCAAGTCTCTTTCTTCAGGTACATGAAGTGAAATGCCTAGGAACAGACATTCCTAGAGAGAGCATATTAATGAAATCCGTGAATAACCAACTCTACAAAGGTTAAAACCACAAATGTGAAAGGCAGGATGTATATGTACTCCTTTTTTCCATTCCACTCAAATTAAGTGGTAAATATCTGCATCGACCTCTGCAAATTTAGACTGCAAACAGTAAGTTATATTTTAAGACAGGAATGATGCAAGCATAATTAGATAGCCTTAAAATATATGTATGAAGCCTTTAAGAAAATGACATTTCAGTTCCAATATTTCTACACGGATGCATTATAAAAATGTTGACCTGCACATATTAAAAAAAGCTTCCCTTGCTTCCTTCCCCCCCCCCCCCCTCTCTATATATATCAGAAATTAAGTTAGCCAGATTGAGCTATTAGGAATATTACATTACACTCTTATGCTTTTCCTTGACATTCACTTGAGTTGCTTTTGACTAGGGGGAGAGCGAATAGAAATTGTAGCCTTAACTTTTATTCCAAAAATGTACTTGAGCTTCTCAATAAGTCTGTTTAAAACATTTAACTATGTTATAATGGAAAATAGATCCTGAGGTATTACTTGTTCATATCTTTTTTTACTATTGTATTCACTTTTTAATAAGTATACATTATAGAGATTATTATTAAAAATTGGAACAAAATATACATAAATCATAGTATGCTGAGAAACAGAGAGAGAGGCTTACGAAGCAATTTGACTTTCAATGAATGGTTTTCCACAGAATTCCTTGTGAAGGCCATATTCAGAAGAAAAGAGTGCAAGCTTTATTCACGGTTCCACTTTACCCATGGCTCCAGGGTATATCTGGTTTCTTCAAAAGCTACTCATTTTCACAGGGCAGGAGTCAAAGGTCTGCATTAATGGACAACTACCAAGAACTCATAACTCTGAGAAGATCCCCTGCCAGAACTCCCCTGCAGAATTGAAACCTCCTTGTTCACACACACAATGGTATAATTGCCAGGCCAAAACCTAGGATCAGTGAGTGAGGTCTTGAGATGTCATAGAGTGGGTTCTTGTGATGTCATGAAATTTCAACCTAGGCAAGGGCTAAGAGATGGGCTAGAACTTATTTTGAGCCAACTGATAGTGAAAATACACATTGTTTCAAAATATTCAACCATACCATTCTAGAGGCAATCAGAATCCTAGAGCGGACAACACATCTCCTGACTTGACATCAGATCAATATATTTCACCTAAACATTGGAAATAACTGGGTTGCTGTGAATTTTCCGGGCTGTATGGCCATGTTGCAGAAGCATTCTCTCCTGACATTTCACCCTTATCTATAGCATCCTCAGAGGTTGAGAGGTCTGTTGGAAACTAGGCAAGTGTGGTTTACATATCTGTGGAATATCCAGGGTGAGAGAAAGAACCTCTGAGAATGCCTGCCATAGATGTGGGTGAAATTTCAGGAGAGAATGCTTTTGGAACATGGCCATACAGCCCAGAAAACACAGCAACCCAGTGATTCTGGCCATGAAAGTCTTCGACAACACATTGGAAATAGCTTCTTGATGGTAAGAGATGTTCAACAGTCCAATATGAGGCTCTGGAGGGTGTTGGAGTTTCTTTCTTTGGAGGTTTCTAAACAGAAGTTGGATGCCATCCATCTATTGGGAGAGCTTTGATTCCAGCATGGCAAGGAGTTGGACTGGATGACCCTTGCGGTCTCTTCCAACTTTGTGTCTATATTTCTGTGATTTTAAGAAATGCACTTCAAAGTAAATACATGACTTCCTCAGTTCTTATGTGATCTCTCTAATTTTTCCGACTGTTCAAATTCAAGTTATGATTCCTGTTTGCTTTCTTTTTGGACAGCTGTTTCATTTTGAAGGCTAGAAATAGATTCCAGTCCAAAAAGAGATGCCCATCTCTATTTATATATATTCTTAATTTCCCATTAAATAGACTCATGACTTTTTGTTGTTCATTCGTTCAGTCGTCTCCGACTCTTCGTAACCTCATGGACCAGCCCACGCCAGAGCTCCCTGTCGGCCGTCACCACCCCCAGCTCCTTCAAAGTCAGTCCAGTCACTTCAAGGATGCCAACCATCCATCTTGCCCTTGGTCGGCCCCTCTTCCTTTTGCCTTCCACTTTCCCCACCATAATTGTCTTCTCTAGGCTTTGCTGTCTCCTCATGATGTGGCCAAAGTACTTCAACTTTGTCTCTAGTACTTACTTACTTAGGCGATCCCTCGTTGGACGAGTAAGATAGTCTTCCATTATGGATTTCCTTGTGGGTCCGTATGTGGCTGTAGAGCCCTATTCTTGCTCTGCATCTTCTTCCGCAGTGGGGGCATTGGTTTCCAGGTGGAAGGCGGTCCCGGTCGGGGTTGGCTTGACGCGCCTTCCTCCTGGCACGTTTCTCTCTTTCACCCTCCACTCGTGCCTCCTCAAATTCTGCAGCACTGCTGGTCACAGCTGTCCTCCAGCTGGAGCGCTCAAGGGCCAGGGCTTCCCAGTTCTCAGTGTCTATGCCAGAGTTTTTAAGGTTGGTTTTGAGCCCATCTTTAAATCTCTTTTCCTGTCCACCAACGTTCCGTTTTCCGTTCTTAAGTTCGGAGTAGAGCAACTGCTTTGGGAGACGGTGGTCAGACATCCAGACAACGTGGCCAGCCCAGCGGAGTTGATGTTGGAGGACCATCGCTTCAATGCTGGTGGTCTTTGCTTCTTCCAGCACACTGACGTTTGTCTGCTTGTCTTCCCAGGAGATTTGCAGGATTTTCCGGAGGCAGCGCTGATGGAAACGTTCCAGGAGCTGCATGTGACGTCTGTAGACAGTCCACGTCTCACAGGCATATAGCAGGGTTGGGAGGACAATAGCTTTATAAACAAGCACCTTGGTATCCCTACGGATGTCCCGGTCCTCAAACACTCTCTGCTTCATTCTGGAAAATGCTGCACTTGCAGAGCTCAGGCGGTGTTGTATTTCGGCGTCAATGTTGACTTTGGTGGAGAAGTGGCTGCCAAGGTAGCGGAAATGGTCCACATTTTCTAATGTGACACCATTAAGCTGTATTACTGGCATTGGAGAGGGATTGGCTGGCAACTGCTGGAACAGCACCTTGGTTTTCTCAATGTTCAGTGACAGGCCGAGCTCCTCATATGCTTCTGCGAAGGTGTTTAGAGTGGCTTGTAGATCTTCTTCTGAATGCGCACAGACGACATTGTCATCAGCATACTGGAGTTCTATAAGAGCTGTTGTTGTAACCTTGGTTTTGGCTTTCAGTCTGTTGAGGTTGAATAGCTTGCCATCTGTCCGATAGATTATTTCCACTCCGGTGGGAAGCTTCCCATCAACAAGGTGAAGTATCATAGCGATGAAGATGGAGAATAGAGTTGGGGAAATAACACATCCCTGTTTGACACCTGATTCCACCTTAAATGGGTCACTTTGGGAGCCACTGCTGTCCAAGACTGTTGCCATCATGTCATCGTCGAGGAGCCGCAGGATATTCACAAATTTGTTTGGGCACCCGATTTTGTGGAGGATGGTCCAGAGAGCGCTGCGATTCACTGTGTCGAATGCCTTTGCAAGGTCGATGAATGCCATGTACAGAGGTTGGTTTTGTTCTCTGCATTTTTCTTGGAGCTGTCTTGCAGTGAAGATCATGTCCACTGTTCCTCTGGAGGGGCGGAAGCCGTTCTGGGATTCTGGGAGGGTGTCTTCTGAGAGGGGCAGAAGGCGGTTTGCAAGGATTCTTGCGAGGATTTTCCCAGCGGAGGTTAGAAGGGAGATACCTCGATAGTTTCCGCAGTCTGTTCTTTCCCCTTTTTTGAAGAGGGTGATGATGGTGGCGTCCTTGAAATCTGCTGGGATTTTCTCGGTCACCCACATTTTTTCTATGAGCTGGTGGAGTTGGTGTGTCAGCTCAGGTACTCCCTCTTTAAAGATTTCAGCAGGGATCCCATCTGGTCCACTGGCTTTGTTATTCTTCTGTTGGCTGATGGCATTGCTGACTTCTTCCAAACTAGGCAGTGCTGCAAGCTCGTCCCTGGTTTGTTGTTGCGGGATTTGTGAGAGGACCTCTTTGGCCACATTGGAGCTGCGGTTCAGGAGGCTTTGGTAGTGTTCTTTCCAACGTAGTGCAATTGAGTTTTGGTCCTTCAGGAGTTTGGTTCCATCTGATGAGCGTAGAGGCTGTATCCCATGGTTTCTTGGTCCGTAGATGACCTTTGTGGCTTTGAAGAATCCCTGAGCATCATGGGTATCTGCCAGGTGTTGGATTTCTTCAGCCTTCTTTGTCCACCAGATGTTCTTGAGTTCTCTTGTCCTTCTTTGGACCTCAGCTTTTGCACTGGCATAGATCTTTTTCTTAGCAACACAGTTGATGTCTCTCTGCCATGCTTGGAAGGCTTTCCTTTTCTTGTCAATTAGCTGTTGGATCTCGATGTCATTTTCATCAAACCAGTCTTGATGTTTCTTGGCTTGGTATCCAATAGTTTCTTCGCAGGCTTGGATGATGGAGGTCTTCAGTTTGTTCCAATGTTCCTCGACATTTTCGGGGTGTACTGTGGGTAGATGGTCCTTGAATGCTGTTTGGAGATGGGCTCGTCTGGAGGGCTCCTGAAGGGCTTGGGTGTTCATTTTTGCGCCTTGTCTTCCTTCCTTGGAGTCTGCGCTTTGTCTCTAGTATCCTTCCCTCCAATGAGCAGTCGGGCTTTATTTCCTGGAGGATGGACTGGTTGGATCTTCTCGCAGTCCAAGGCACTCTCAGAACTTTCCTCCAACACCACAGCTCAAAAGCATCGATCTTCCTTCGCTCAGCCTTCCCTAAGGTCCAGCTCTCACATCCGTAGGTTGTGATAGGCGGATCTTTGTTGCCAGTCTGATGTCTCTTTGACTAGGCGGATCTTTGTTGCCAGTCTGATGTCTCTACTCTTTACTATTTTATTGAGACTGGACATTGCTCTCCTCCCAAGAAGTAAGCGTCTTCTGATTTCCTGGGCACAAGAACCTTTAGCATATATATAAAAAACTATATGATCGCTGTGAATTTTGTTCTTTTCTGCATTTATGTCATCATTTAGTTTTATTTTGACTGTAAAGAGATTTATTCACTGTAGTCGGGATAATTCAGTGTTCTTGAGCTGCATCCAAATGTCAATAAAACAATAAAACGAGTCAGACAAAGAAAACATTATGGAAGTGCCTGCTGTGCAAGAAAGGGGTTTTAGTAGAATCTACATTGATGATGATGTAACACATAAACTGAATCCCAGAAATACTGTAAAAGTATATAAAAATGTTCAGCTCTAATAACTGGGGAAGAATAGGAAACAGATATGAAAAAGTATCTTTTTGTTTCCAAAATGACTCTACATATGAGTAATGCAAGATGGGGAAAAAGTGTAGGTTCAGTTTTCAGTGCAACCTGGTTTTGTGTTTCCACCTGTGTGTCTATGAGAGAGAAAAGAATTGTTCCAGATCTGTTTGCACTTTGGATCCCTGGACTTGGCAGCCAGTATGGTATAATGATTTGAGGGCTGGAGAAGTACTCCAAAGATTAAGCTTCAAATCACTACTCAGCCATGGAAACAGACTTTGGACAAGTCACATTTTCTCAGCCTCAAGGGAAGGCAATAACACACAGGGGTGGCTTAACACATTACACAAAGTAAGCATTAGCAGTATAGTTGATTTTGCCCAGGGGTGCTCTTGAGGCGCTCTTGGGGGAAAATAGACCTTGACATATGCGAGTTGTAGTTACTGGGATGTATAGTTCACCTAAAATCAAAGAGCATTCTGAACTCCACCAATGATGGAATTGAACCAAATATGGCACACAGAACTCCCACGACCAACATAAAATATATATCAATGATTGGTTTGGGGGGGGGGGCACCAAAATACTGTTTGCTTACCGTTGAAAATTACCTAGAGCCGCCTCTGATAACACACCTCTGAAGAAATCTTACCAAGAAAGCCCCATGGTAAGTCAAAGTCACATATGATTTTTAGAGTTAGCAGCTTTGAGTCTCCTCTAGGAGACAAAAGGGGGATATAAATACAAGAATAACAACAACAACAAATACCCTGGCCTCCCTCTTTTTCTTCTCTTGATCTCTGAACAGTGCTAGACAATTGACTCTAACTATCATATTGATTTCCTAGAAAGCCTCTAACCTCATGTAACTCTCAAAAAGCTGAATATATATATATATATATATATATATATCGACAAAATAACTTAGTATACTGGAAACCCTATCAGTGCAGACCAATAAGCTAGTCAGTGTCCATTAATAAGGAGGAGAACCCATCAGAGAATGCTTGACCTCAAACTCCCTAAATATTAGAACTGGTCTATATTTATTTCCCATTTTTGCTGCTGTTCTTTCATCTTAAAAACAAACAAACAGCGAAACAGGAGAAGCAGATGCCTTCAGGACTGTTACCAAGGTAGGTAAATCACAGCACACTTAACTACATGGTGTGAAAAGGCGCCACATGGTCTCCCATCTAGTCACTACTAGCACCTTTAAAAGATACATGGATTATACAGAGGCTCTGTGTGCCTGCCTCTGTGGATGTGGTTTCTGTATTTCATAGTGGCGTAGAGTTATGATAGAAGATGAGTCCCATTTCAAGATTTACAAGCCTGTTTTCTTTCCAAGGCATTTGTAGCTTCCATTCATTTTAATGGGAATCAGCCAGCCATGAATTTTCACGGATGTTAGCTTCAGTGTTTCAGGCAAAATGACTCTGCAGATTTATGATCAGAGTGGAGAGAGCTTTCAATAGTATCCATGGAGTGAAAAAATGTAGAGCTGATAAAGTTAAAGTCTAAAATCTGACTAGTGTGCCTCCCCACCCTGCCCTTGCACTTCCTGTGCAGAAAACAAAAGCTTCATGTTTGTTAAATCCCAGCTATCACAATAATTTAGTCTTCTTGTGAATTGATTTGGATGGTGTGTACACACTGGGTTGAATCCAAAGGTGCCTTCCTGTCTGAATAGAAGTTCTCCTTTGTGCATAAAGATATCTCTTGTTCAGAGCAAGAGCTTGGATCTTCTTTTGTTCGCAGAGTAGCAGAGAAAAGGATGTTTTAGCCTTGTGCCAAGTCCCATATCACCGTGTGTGTGTGTGTGTGTGTGTGTGTGTGTGTGTGTTGGGGGTATTATTTATTTATTTATTTACAGTTCTTATATTCTGCCCTTCTCACCCCGCAGGGGACTCAGGGCGGATTACAGTAAACACATATATGGCAAACATTCAATGCCAGTTTGACAAACAACATTTAACAGACAAAGGCTATTTAACTTTTTTTTTCTGGCCGCCAGGGGAGCTGCTGCTTTTCATCGTCCATCAACGACACCGATGAAGTTCTTCCGCATTCCACATTCCCCGGAGTCTTCTTTCTTTATGGCCTCATAAATTAGTTAAATTTAGCCTCCCACACAAGGTGGTCCCTTATTTTCCTACTTGACATATGCAACACTCTCTGCCCCGGAGTGTGGTGGAGGCTCCTTCTTTGGAAGCTTTTAAGCAGAGGCTGGATGGCCATTTGTCAGGGGTGATTTGAATGCAATATTCCTGCTTCTTGGCAGGGGGTTGGACTGGATGGCCCATGAGGTCTCTTCCAACTCTTTGATTCTATGATTCTATGATTCTAACTGTCTTTCGGGTTGCAAAGGTCGACAACGGGCTACACAATGGCTGGACACCCACTCCAGCCTGGGCTGGCTTCGAACTCATGACCTTTTGGTCAGAGTGATCTTAATGCAGCTGACACTCAGCCAGCTGCGCCACAATCCCGGGTACAATGGGAAGGGGTACAGAAAAGTCAACTAGGTTTAATAGTGCAATTTACAGTATTGTAGCATCTTCTGTCCCAAGTATGACCCCACTTAGACAACTGTGGATTCAGTGAGATAAACTTTTAATTAACTTCAGTCTCATTGATTTCAGTTAGTATAGTCCAACATACTCAATGACAACAAAAACAAAAATAAAACAGTATAGTCCAAAGCAATCCAATACAGCAAACATAGAAACATGATAGAAAGAAGTACCTTTTTGTAGCAATGTGAAGATCAAATATATTGGGTTGAGCTCAATTTTTTTTTAAAAAAAAGTCTGCATGGCATTAACAGGATCAAACCAGGCCGGCATACTGTCTACTAGGATTGGGCTATAGAGTCCAGGAAAGCATCAGGATTCCCTGTATACCGTGTTTCTTACTAACAACATTTGTACACAGATAGTCTCTTTTGAAACTTCAAACACACCTAGACTGAAGGTAGATGGTGTTAATGTGGTTTCCATATATTTAACTTTAAGTTAAGTTGAATCGATCCTGTTAAATTGCTCTGCTTCCATGCTATTTCCTATGCTATTACACATTTTCTATCCACCTTATTGAACCATCTCATTCATTAATCAGTTTTGCATAGTGGTCCTCTTCCCCCACCAAAATTAGTCTGTTGTTGCTTTTGATGCTGTTATTATTCTTGTTATGCTGCTATGCTATTTTACATTGTTATTGTTTGTTTTAATTGTATTTTGCTTTGGGCTTGGCCCCATGTAAGCCGCTGAGTCCCTTCAGGGAGATGGAGGCGGGACAGAAAAATAAAGTTCTTCTCCTCCTTCTCCTTCTTCTTCCATCGCCACCCACCCACTTTCATTCCAACCTAACTACATGTTTGAAAAGCTTTTTCAGGATCAGTCAACTCATTGCACCGTCAAGATTTCTCACAATAAGAAAATGTTGCAAGCCATCTCTGTGCCAAGAAGATGTGGCTGCCTTTTCACTCTTGGAAGGCTACAGCATGACTAACGTCATTCCAGTAATAAGCAAGCTCAGGAACAAATAAAAGCTTGTCCAGTGTGAGTAATTTCCAGCAATTGTACTCAGCATTGAACTACTGCTTCAGGTATTTTGCATTGCCTTTTGCAAGCACAAAAATAGTATTGGTGAAATACAAAATGCGAATTAAAAGTGTATGTATTCACTACACTTTCTCTTTCTTTCCTTTGGGAAAAATCTTGAATGTGGAATGGTTTACAAAATTCTTGTCATTTTCATAGTCTTCCAGGAGTAGCTAAATATGTTAATTGCTGAATAACTAAACACAATAATAATAATAATAATAATAATAATAATAATAATAATATGTGTAACATCCAAGATTCCATTAGCAGACTGCACATATATGACCCAATATCTTGTGTGACCCAACACAGGATACCCGATCAAAAAATGATATAGTTCTCCTTTGTATATGTGTATGTGTGTGCATTTGGGGATTATGAAAAAAAAATGTTTGTGCCAAAACTATTTTTTCACAAAATCTCAGCTTTTGTATGCAGAAAATAGGGTGTGCTTTTTGTGCAAAAACATTATATTTGGGCATCATTTTTTTTAATGTTAAAAAACAGTACATATATGATTATCTTGCATTTAGGTTACTAAAATGTAGGGCAATTGAACAGAGCTAGAGACAATTCCTGTAAAATATTTTGGATAATGATGTAAATATATTTTTATTCATACTTTAAAGACCGGCAGGATGAGGGAGATGCCCCGTAAAATAAGTGGGATTTGACAACCTTTCTTTTCCAAATTTCTAAACATAGTGTGCATCTACACTCTAGAATGAATGCAGTTTGACACCACTTTCACTGCCATGGTTCAATACTATGGGATCATGGTTAAAGTTTTGCAAGGTTTCCAGCTTTCTCTGCCAAAGGGTGCTTCATTAAACTCCCAATCCCAGGATTCCATAGATGGAGCCATGCCAGTTCAAGTGGTGTCAAACTGCACAGATTCTGCAATATGCATCCATAGTTTTGATAACCTTTCTAGCGACCTCACCAGACAGGCTTACCTTCAACAGCATGCACTGGATCTTCTATTTACAACAGAACCCACCTGCTCCCATCCCATGATGTTGAGCTACTTCTGGTGGGGCTCTGTCATAAATCCATAGAAGATCCAGTGCATGCCACTGCAGCACCAACACAGGGGGCTTCCTGTTTTGCCTTTGAAACAATGGGAGGGAAGCTGAGAAGCCAACATTTCCCCTTATGCTCATTCACATTAATCCTACACCTTTCTTTGTAGGATTAATGTGAATGAGCATAGTTAATGTAATGATTAACAAAGCACAAGAAAATCAACAATTTTCCAAACTTACTATTTATTGCTTTGTTTGCATTATTTTTTTCTCCATAGTTGATATAATTTGTTGTTGCTTTTCCTACTCACTCCAACATCAAAGATACTGATAGATTGAATTGACCATTACATATATTTTGCAAGGATCAGCAAATCAACTACCAAGTCATTAATGTAATGATGTAAAGCAGACAAGATATGTGACTGTTAAATTTATTCCACAGCTGCTTCCCAAAGCATCTCAATACTTGATTTAACTCTGTTCTCAGTCATCAGCAATTGGCTTATCAGTATGTCTCACTCCTTTCAGCTCTTCTTGCTCATGGGCAAGTATGTTTAGGAATGCAGCCAAATGGGTTAGTGGGTGATCCTTGCAAGAATGTTAATGAACCTCTTCTGCACCAAGAGAATACAAATCAGGCAAGCTTCAAACTATTCAAAGAAAAAAGGACCGCAGAAGATGTGGTTGCCTCCTTTTCCTGCATTTTGGGAGGTGCTATCTATTTATATGAGATAAAATGGGGATGATGTTGCTTGTACTAAAATGTAAACATTATCATGGTGTAATAATTTTACCCTCTAACACTCCTATAAGTTCTTTGCTGTTGTGGCTGGTGCATCAGCTGCCTTTTTGAGTTATAATCCTCAAATGGATCAACTGATGTTTCTTTCTGCCAGCATTTGCTGGGGGAGTTGTGAATCCAGAAATATTTACAAGGATATCACCTTGAATTTAATTGCCATGGCTCAATGCTATGTAACCCAGTTCTTTATCTGCTTTGAACTGGATTATATGAGTCTATACTGGATTATATGAGTCTGGATTTTATATGGCAGTATAGAAGATGCCATTGTAAAATGACATGATTTCATCACATTGAGCCAGGGAAGTTAAAGTGGATTCATTCTACAGCATAGATGCACCCCGAGGTTTACCTTTCCATCACTGGAAGCTTTGGTATCCCAACCCTTGTTTTTAAAGAAGGAATTCTAAGCATGCACCCACTGTAATGTGCATCTTGCTTGGGCAAATTACAAAGAGTGCACTTTTTGCTGCTGCTCATTACATTTGCCAGCAATTTTTTTTTGTTTGGCTGCGCATTAGATTCAATGGCGCATTATACTCAAGGAAATATGGGTACATACATTAGCCTCAGAATTTTAGCTGATTTTTGTCTGCAAAACAACATTTTTGAAGAGGATGGGGTAATGTTAGCAAGATTAGAATCAAACATCTGGGCAACTTTTTAGAAGTAATTTTGAGGGGAGGGGTTCATCCATTGGGTGGATGTGATAGCCTAGGGCATTTAGGAGAGGGGAAGGTGAGCTGAGCCTGCATGTGAATCACAAGCTGCTGTATCTCCAGCCTTAGCTTATAAGGAGATGGAAACAATCAAGAATTTGTTGCTGTGTGGCTTCAAGTCATTTCTGACTTATGGTGACCCTAGGGAGACCCTATCATGGGGTTTTCTGAGACTGAGAGTGTGTAACTTGCTTAGTTAGTGTCCATGGCTGAGTGGGGATTCAAACCCTGGTCTCCAGGGTCATGTTCTAACACTCAAACCACTGTCCACATACGTTTAGCAGCTCCAATGGTTTTCAGAAATCGGGTCAGAACTGCAAGCATGCAGAGCTCTATGTCTGTCTAGAATGTGTGTGTTAACACAGTCCAATAATAGAAGTGTGCTTTTAATATGCCCACACCATTGGTTCCTGAGTGACATTTTTGAATTAAGAAATGCAACAGTACACCCTCCAACATTTCAGAGATGAAAGAAGGACACTTGTGACCAACATCAAAGTGTTACCAAGATGACAAAATTTATACAAGCCAACAAAATCAAACTTTTTGTAATAATCAGAAATGAGAGTAGCACAATTTAAATCATTTTTATATTTATTTTAAATATGTCTTTATTTTTTCCACCACATCAACTTTTTTAGATATCACAAATGGTAATTACAGCCGACTACTGTAAAGTCTGCACATTTCACATCATATTCATGTAACACAAGCCAACAAATATTTTTATAAGATATAATTTTAAATCCTTTTTATAGAGTTTTTTTGTGCTGAATTCAGATCTGTGTTGACTTTCTCTATCATGTTTAGATTTTGCAATGAGGTTAATCGAATAATTAATGCCTTTATGAAGTGATATCAATTAGATTCTATTGATAACAGAGCATAAATGCATTAATTATTCGATTAGCCTCATTGCAAAAACTACACATGATAGAGAAGAAAAAAAGCCAGATCTGAATTCAGTGCAAAAAATTCTATAAGAATGACCTAAAATTATGTCTGATGAAAAATACTTGTTAGCTTGTGTTATTTAAGGAAAATCATGCATATTAGGAAAGGCTGCAGCAGTTTGCTTTCACTTGAGTCTACTGAGAAGAACAAAAATTTATCTCTTCTTTCCTTCTTCCTCCTGCTGAGTGAATTGCATACAAATTACTTTTGCAAATTGAATTCTGTTTGCAGCAATTGTAGAAAATACAATGGGGTAAAGAGCACATTTTTAAAACAGGTGAAAAAGTGGGATGACTATTCCTGCCAAATGACAATGGTTGGAGGGTTTGAAACAGGAAAGATAATTTCCATATATTTTCCTGTTATTCCCCCCATAAACAACCCTTGCTTATGATAAGAGAAGTGGGGAGGAGGCATAACCAGCAAAAATTGGGAAAATGGTTTCCTCCTTCAACTTGGGAAAAAAGACAAGGTACCATAACGGTTGTTGTTGTTTATTCATCAGTCGCTTCTGAATCTTCATAATCTCATGCACCAGCCCATGCCAAAGCTCCCTGTTGGCCATCACCACCCCCAGCTCCTTCAGAGTCAAGCCAGTCCATCCATCTTGTCCTTGGTCGGCCCCTCTTCCTTTTCCCTTCCATTTTCCCCAGCATCATTGTCTTCTCTAAGCTTTCCTGTCATCTCATGATGTGGCCAAAGTACTTCATCTTTGCCTCTAATATCCTTCCCTACCTCTCTGAAAAAATTACAATAAATTACAATAATATGTTTTTTCTTTAATGTCATGTATATGAATTCTTTTCCGGCTTTTGGTCTTTGTGTGATCTTATTTTCCTCATTGGCTATTCTGATATCTGTTCTCTTCCAGGGTGACCTACAAATCTGTCTTTATTATCATCACAGGCAAGGCAAGCTTATAGGATCTAAGTGCACAGCACTGCCCTCCTGCAAAGTCAATCGTTCTTAAAAAAATCATTTGCTTGCTAACACATTGATCTGAGACATAGTGATATTGATTTTAATACAGTTAAAACTCAGTCCGCATCTGCCTGACATTTTTCTTTGATAGAAGTAACCTCCTGATTTCCCTCACAAATGCTGGCTCCTGAAATAATTGCTAAAAATATAATGAAATCAAATTTCCTCAACAGCACCAGAGACAAATGAACTAATAGAACCAACCTCCGTTTTATACTGGAATTCAAGAAATACAGTACTGCCGATGAATAGTAACTAAACAGGTACCCCCCCCCCTTCCCTGGGGAATGATTATATGTGTTTGTACACATATAACATATTGTTCAGAATATATTTTACATTATAATCTATGGATTGATACGTCAATGCCCCATAAGGCTTTTTTTTAAAAAACCCTCTTTCTCCAAGGTTGATGACTGGTGATCAGCTGCATAGTAGATTTCTTCTCTGATGACGTTAATTAATGTTCCTTGCCTTTACCCATCTCCACAAGTGAAACTCTAATAGATGGTGGCAATGGAATAAGTGGACAGAGTGGGATGGCCCTACAAGGCCTTTTCCAGCTTCCGCTAGCCAAGGAAGGTCTTGGAGCTCTCACAGACAGGCACATGGGGAGGTGAAGGATCACCCACCCGCATCTCCCCTTAAAGAGAGCACTACTGAGTCGCCTGCGGGCTGATATGGGCGGGATATAAGTGATGTAAATAAATAAATAAATAAATAAATACAAGGCCTCTCTCAGCTGCTGCAGGGAGTGCTGGCTTGGCCAAGGCAAGCCCCCATATCTCGACGGGGAGAAGCAGGAGGTGAACTCACCCACTCAAGCGCAATTCCCCTTCAAGCTACGGAGGCTTGCCCACTTACATAATAGTCACACCCATCAACTGCAGGTGCAACTATTATGCAAGAAAAACAAAAATACCATTTTGAGCATCCCACAAAGTACCGTGTGACTATTATGCAATGCTATTATCCGATGAAATACAGTACCTCCTGGCTACTGTAAGGTAACTAACTATATGTGGGGCTGTCCTTTAGATGTGTTTGGAAGCTGCAGTATCAGGTGTGCATTTTAGAGCTCACATAACACCAGTCTTGCAAGAACTGTACTAGTTTCCAATTTGCTTCCAAGCTCAATTCAAAGTGCTGATTGTAACCTACAGAGCCCTAAGTGACATGGTGACAGGATACCTGAAAGACTGCCTCCTCCCATATAAGCCTGGCAGAAATTTGAGGTCTTCATAGGAAGCCATGTTACATGCCCCAATACCTCATGAAGTTAGGTTAGTAGGGGTGCATCACA
This sequence comes from Anolis sagrei, assembly GCF_037176765.1. Classification (NCBI taxonomy): domain Eukaryota; kingdom Metazoa; phylum Chordata; class Lepidosauria; order Squamata; family Anolidae; genus Anolis; species Anolis sagrei. The sequence goes on from NC_090023.1 coordinate 91,842,016, forward strand.
GAGTTTTCTCTGTAGAAGCACCTTGACTGTGGAACCGCCTACCAAAGGAAGTTTAACTAGCTCTGTCTCTAGTTAGGCAGGCAGCAAAACAGTACTATTCTACAAAAACACTGAATTTGCTATTTTAACAGTTTTAAAATGGAACTGTATGGCTGCTTTTAGGAGTTTCAAAATAGTATTTTAGTGTATTTAAAATTTTTATTATCATTTATTTTAATTGGCTTTTATTTGCTCATTGCCTCAAGAGCCTTTAGGTTGAGAGGCAATACAAAATACTTTAAATGAAATAATACAATACAATACAATAATGAGAAAAGGCTGGGAATTTTGCCAAAGCCCAGAGGATAAGCAAGCTAAGAGATAGCAGACATCTTTGTTACTTGACAGCTTTGATCAGATTATTTAGCTCTTAGGCTATTAACCCCTATCATATGTTCAGAGGGCATATCCATGGGCTTTAAAGAGAAGTGTGATAGCCAAGCCAAACCAGATGGCACATCATGTGCAACACAGAAATCTGAAATTCATCACACACACACACACACACACACACTCCCTCTATAAAAGTAAATAGAGAGAATACGATATATTATGTTGGTGAGGGATCAGAATTTTCAGTATAATCAGGAATCAGGATTTTGTTTTTTTTTTAAATTAATTACATTTAGATCCCATTGTTCCTGGCACAAGATGTGTATAAACTAAAGTTGAAACACAAACAAAACTTTATAATCTAAAACAATGGTTAAAAATAAAAGTGAAAATAAAAATAAAAAACATTTAATACTGTACATAATAAAATAGAAAACAACCCTCCCCCACCCCATTTAAAGTGCTACCTGTGTAATAGGTGAAGCTTTTCTCTTTTCTCTGTTGTAGAAAGAGAGCAGAGAGAGGACCAACTAGATCTCCCAAGGAAAGGCGTCTCTATCCCTTGTCTTCACAAAATGTTTCTATTATGGTGGTGGGTAATAAGCAATGCTTTGTATTCTGACAAGAAATGGGTCATAGCCAGAGGTCCTGTTTCAATATGATCCTTAATTTTGTTTTCCCAGTTAGCAACCTTGCAGCGTTTTGGACAGTTTCCAAAGGCAGTTCCACATAGAGTTTATTACGGTACTCCAAATGGGATATAATCAAGCTTGTATCACAATAGCCAGATCTGATGTCTCAAGAATAGATGTAGCTGGCCTCAGGCCTGTAGCCGGGGGGGGGGGGGGGGGGGATTAGGGGTTCAACCCCCCCCCCAAATTTTCAGGTTAAAAAATACCTGGTTTACTCATGAATTTTAACTGGTTAACCAAATCCCCATGCTAAGTCTATGAGACGCAAAAAAATAAGAGTCCCTCCAGAACTGCAAGCACTATCTCAAGCAAATATTGACAATTTATTCACACTGTCATTACTTGCAGCAATAGCCGATGTAGTGAAGTAACCAAGTTGGGGGGGGGGGTGTTGAATGCTCTCATTAAGGAGGTCAGATTTGGTGGAGGTGGTTGACAGGGGCGGAGCTGCAGGCTATTGAAGGCTGCTCTGCCTCCTGCTGTGCTCTTTGCTTCAGCGTGAACTAGGAGGCAGGTTTCAACCCCCCCCCCCCCCGAAATTTTCAACCCTCCCTCCCCAATTTTTTTCTGGCTACGGCCCTGGCTGGCATACCAAAAGCACTCCTGACCACAACCATAACCTGGACATCCAGGCTAAGATGTGAGGCCCATCTACACTGTCATAAAATGTCATTTGAAACTGCATGGTCAGCGTGGACTCACATAATGCAATTTAACTGCATTGGATTGCATTATCCATTGGGTTGAACAGGAATCTACTATTCATTGTTAGCTGATAAAAAGTAGGTTACAATATACCTGTTTTGTTGCATTTTTTTACTATTGAGTTTTCTACATCTTTACAATGTACATTTCCTTTGCAAACGGAGGTAAACCCAAACTGTAGAATAAAACTGAATGAATCACAGCACCATTGTATTTGTTGTGCTTAGTGAGTAATCTAAGATTTCCACCAAAATCTGATGCTATGAAAGGTATTCTTCAGGCACTTTACCGAAATATGACATGTAAGTATTTTGTAAATGCTGCCTTTCCTATCTTCACTAGGAGTATAAGCTTTAATGTATACATCTCAAGGAATAGAGACTTTAGGTACATCAACATTGTAGAATGAATACAGTTTGGCACCACTTTAACTCCTGAGGATCAGTGCAATGAATCCTGGGATTTGTAGTTTGGTGAGACATCAGCACTCTCCAGCAGAGAAGGTTAAAAATCTTGCAAAACTACAACTGCCATGATTCCATAGCACTGAACCACGGCAGTTAAAGTGGTGTAAAACTTCATTAATTCAACGGTGTGTAGATGCACCATTTGATAGGATGGAATAAAATAGCTGAAGTGAACCAGAGTGGGGCAGCTAGGCTTCATCTGTACATGGAAACAAATTCATATGTTGAAGTGTTAAGACATCTGTATTAAATTCACAGAACAAGAATCCTTTTGTTCAGCATCTCAAGTAAAAAGCCCCATATCATTCACAGCCCTTTCCTTCCCTCTGCCTCACTTCAGTTCTCCATGCAGGAAAAAAGGCATTTTGTTTTTATTTCTCATACAGATATTGTGAGAAATAATTAATGTTTCAAGGAATTTCCCAGTGGGAGATAAGCCATGTGTGGCTTGGTTTTATTTTTATAGTCCTCGGGGAATTTTAATTCACTGGAAGCAATTTGTGGTACAATATTTATCACTCATTAATAACATTTATATCTTCTTCCCAACATTAAAAAATGATAGGCCGAACTTAATTTCCTCAAAACACATGCTAGAATTGTGACGAAGCCCAAAATGTTATAAACAGGCTTCTAAATGTACACACTACATAGTTATTTCCCAGGAACACAGTACAATGTGTTTTTGACTGAACTAGTGTTCTATCATGATTTCCTACTGGAATACTTTTGTCAGAGTCATTGACAACAGAACAGGCAGTTCCGTTTTGATTCATTATTTAGCCTATGTTCCACTTTACAGGGAGATAATTTGATTGGGACTTTCCTGTGATGCCAGAGACAGAATCCTGTGCCAAGCAGTAACCTTTACTTCAGAAGTAATGTTTGCTTTCCAGTTCTTAGCTTTAACCTACAAGCATATCCTGAACCCAGCAAAACATATGGGGAGACTCTCAGGCCCCTTCTACACAGCTGCATAAAATCCAAATTATCTGCTTTGAGCTGGATTATATAGCAGTGAAAACTAAGATAATCCAGTTCAAATCAGATAATGTGGATTTTCTGCTTTGATAACCTGGATTATTTGGCAATGTAGAAGGGGCCCAGATGTTGTTGGACAGCAACTCACAGCATTCTTCATCACTGTTGATGCTTACTAGGCCTGCTGGGAGGGCATGACTCCTATATCACACTGAATCTATTAATAGACACAATAGTTAAGAATGATCTTGATAAAGACCACTGGTGTTCATTTGTGGAGGAAAGAAACACACCTCCAATTTAAAATGTTGAAAATGTTGAAAAGCAATGCTTTTGGGTTGGAGAGATTAACCGTTTACAAGAAACATTGCCCAGGGGACACCCAACTGTATTTGCTCAGTCTTTGTGAAGCTCTCTCCATGTCCCCCAAGCACAAAGTAGCTGCACACACTAACATCCTGCAGAAACTTACTGGTAGTACATGGGGTGCAGACCCAAAATTAATAAGAACATCAGCCCTGGCCTTGTCTTACTCAACTGCTGAATATGACTGCCCTGTTTGACACAAGTATGCCCACATGAAGCAGGTGAATATAGCACTGAACAAATCATGTAGAATAATCACAGGATGTCTTTAACCAACACCTGTTGGTAGACTCTATAAGTTAGCTGGCATTCCCCCCCCCCCCCCCGCCCCCGATTTGCAATGGGAAGTTGCTGCCAACTGTGAAAGAAATAAGTTTGGACACTGTAAAAATAATAGTAATAATAATAGTAATAATAATAATGGACAGAAAAACAAGAAAACTGATAACAATCCACTACTCATTACACCCGCGTAGTGATGTTGATAGACTTTATCTACCCAGAAAATCAGGAGGCAGATGGCTTCTGCAAGTGAAACAAACAGTAGAAGAAGAGAAACATGCACTGGCAGATTATGTGAAAAGCAGTCAAGGACTAACGTTGATGGAAGTCAACAGTAGAAAACTGTTTAAAGTGCAAAAGACAAAGAGTGAGTATTGTAAAAATACAATGCAGAGCAGAAGAGAAAACTGGCAAAAGAAGGCTCTCCATGGACAGATCCTGGGAAAATTGACAAAGAAAAAACATGGATGTGGTTCACAAATGGAACTTTGAAAAAGGAGACTGGGGGCCTGATTCTGGCACCCCAAGAACAGGCATTTAGTACAAATGCCATCAAAGCCAGAACTGAAAAGTCGATGACAGATCCCAAGTGTAGACACTGCAAAGAAGCAGATGAAACAATAGATTGCACAGACTGAAAGCAGAGGCATAATACCATTGCTCAGATGATCCATTGGAACTTGTGCCACAAATACCATCTGCATGTGACAAGGAATTGGTGAAATCACAAGCCTGAAAAAGTTACAGAAAATGAACACATCAAACAACTTCTGACTTCAGACTGACACAGTTTTGGAGCACAATATGCCTGACCTCACAATCGTGTTAAAAAACAAAGTATGGATTGTCAATGTTGCAATTCCAGGCAACAGTAGGATTGAAGAGAAATAACTGGAAAAGCTGACACGATATGAGGATTTAAAGATCAAACTGCAAATACTCTGGTACAAGCCAGTCAAAGTGGTTCCAGTGGTGATCGGCACATTGGGTGCAGTGCCTAAAGACCTTGGTCTGCCCTTAAACACAATCAGCACTGACAAAATTACCACCTGTCAGCTGCAAAAGGCCACCCTACTAGGATCTGCACATATTATTTGCCGATACATTAAACTGTCCTAGACACTTGGGAAGTGTCCGATGTGTGATCCAATACAACAGCCAGCATAGTGATCTTGTTTGATGTGTGCTAATTTTGTTGTGTTCATAATAATAATAATAATAATACTTTATTTTTATCCTGCACAATCTCCCTGAGGGGATTTGGGGCGTTGTACAATAGAAAAAATGGCAAACATTCAGTACCAATAAGACATAAGAAGACAGATCAAATCATAAACAATAAACATCAAAATATAATTATAAAGTAGCCCAAACTAACAATATTTTAATTTTTTTAAATACAAATGTAACATTTAAGACACATTTAACTGATAAATCAAGAAATAGTAAGCAATAAAATATTTAAAGTGTAATATAATTTGCAGTAAATCAACAGGGCTGTGAAAGCCACCCATTGCATGGCTATCAACCTCCTCCCAGTAGACTCAAATCAAGGGAAAGTTTCATGGGAACCACCATTCTTCTTAATGTTTCCCTAGCAACAGCAAGAATATCCCTCTGGGCAACTAAACTAGGAAATCCATCCCAACTGGTTGCCCCCCCACAAGGGTCTGCCTCCAGGGGCAAACCAAGAATGGGCAACTTGGAAATCCCTGAACAGATTCAGAAGTGGTATTGGGAGATCAAAAGACAACCTGGCTAAATGGCGCTAACTAGAAGAATCCTCCACCTTGTGTGACTGTGGAGCAGAACTAACAACTCAGCATTTGTATGCTTGCCCACAATGCCCTGCCTCATGCACAGAGGGAGAACTATTTAAAGCTACAATGTGGTTGCTGTTGCCTGTTTTTGGTCTATTTAGCCGCACATGTTCCCTCTATTTCATCAGCTTTATACTTGTTTATTTATGCAATGCTTTTGACACAAGATAAATAACTGAATCTATTCAGAGCTGTAGTTCAAAGAGGCTATTGAATTTTGCAGGTAGAGATCAGAAACTCAAGTACTCCTTCAAAGTTCAGCTTGAAAAAAACAAGACAGGTGTCATTTCACTGATAACCACTGATGGCCACTGATGCTCTGATAGCTCTAATAACTCCATAGTCTCAGCTACTGAGGAGCATGGTTTTCATGTCTTGCTGTCTTAGTGAAAATGTCAGAGATTGAACCTGGGATCTACTGTATATTCTCTACCAGAGAACTACATAGATAATAATAATAATAATAATAATAATAATAATAATAATAATAATATCTTTAGATTCCGTTCAATCTCCCCAAAGGGACTCAGGGCAAATTACAAACATAAAAGGCAAACATTCAATGCCTGACTACAACAACAAAATTTACACAACCCAACATATAAATACGAATTATAACTTAACAAACTAAGATTAAATAAAAAGCACTGCCTGTTATGACAGATATAAGACAAAACATCAAACATCAAACATAAAATGGAAACACTAATTTCCCATTTCCCTGGGGCAAATTGATTAATCATTGCTCAAGATATCTATTGAGATGGTGGGGTGAGCAGGGCACGGATACGGAGGGCAACTATTAATCAGAGGTATAATGGTAGCATTACCAACTACTATTCCTCCTCCTCGAAAACCAGCGAGCAAAGGTATGTCTTCAGCTGTGCCTCTCCTGTTGCTCAGAAAAAAACAAACCATCACATGTATGCATTTACATACACATGTTTGTATTGCCTATGTCCTCAATTTGGGTAGCAGAATAATTTCCTGATTAACACAACCATAAAACACAGGGAAGGATCAGGGCAATAGATTTCCCAGCTGCAAGAATTGTGCATGTTTCGAGGCAAGTATTTTTTTTTAATGATGTGTGTTTGTGTGTGCACGCAAACAAATTTCGGCACATCCCTCTTCACAAGCAGCCTGCAGATGCACAGAGTAGCTTTTCCCTCCTGTGACTCCAGTTCTATTTGTGTTAATGTTACTTCACATGAATCTTCCCCCCCAGGAAATGACAGTTGGCTTCCCCCAATGTAATGAAACAGTTTTTCAGTCACGGGCAGACACGAAGCAAATAATATACCATTTCTCACAGGCTTTATGTTGCAGTGAGGCTTACAGAGGCACTGTTTCTATTGAAAAGATGTAGCACCCTGCAGTTATTCATTTTTAAAGCCTGATAACCTTCAGAGAACATCTGGGCCAAAGTCTCCTTATCTTTGCTTCAACTACTAAACTATATTGGTTCAAGTCTTCCCTCAAACAAATGCCTCTGATTTGAACCCTCCCTCTGAAATGCAAAGGGAAAACTGGGCAGTTCTATAGGGAATACTAGAGGAGCATGTAGCTTTCCAGTACTGGAAATAGGCGGGATATGAATTAAATGAAATAAAAAATAAATAAAACAAATTCCTCACCACTGATGGGAAAATCCTCCTAACAATTCCAGCTCCATGATAATTAAAAGGCCATTTGTCCCCCTGTTGTTGTGTGCTTTCAAGTCATGTCAAGTTGTTGCTTGTGTAAATGTACACTGGGTTTCATCTTTTGGTTTATGTTATTTTGTATTTTTACACAGCATTGAATGTTTGCTTCTCTATATGTTGTAAGCCACTCTGAGTTGCCACTCAGGGGAGACAGGGTGGGATAGAAATAAAGTCTCATTCATTCATTCATTCATTCATTCATTGATTTCTGAACTATGATGTCCCTAAGACAAACCTATTATAAGAAAAATGGGTCCCCAAGGGTTAACTGACAAGTATCTACTATTGGAATAACAACAAGGTATTAAATATAATTAGACAATATATTATGTACAATAAATGAATGTAAATTCCAGATAAGCAGTTACAAATCACAAACTGTTGCATTCACAGTATGTACTAGGCCTGGGTAACAACGGAAAAATTTGTTTCTAAAATTGATTTGTATTTGGGGGGTTTTTTTGTTTCGATATTTAAAATAATTACAAAATTTTCCCTTAAAAAAGTTCGGTATTTACGAAATTTCGTTAATATTAACGAATCAATTCGTTAAAATGGCGGTTGCGCGACGTGAAAATAATAGTTTTAACCTCGGAGAAGGAAAGAGGGGGGAAAGAGAGAGAGAGGAGGGGTGAAACAAACCACTTTCTGCCTTCATGAATGTATGGGACAGTCAAAGCAGTACTGAAAGATGGCCATCCATTCTTAATAATAATAATAATAATAATAATAATAATAATAATAATAAATATAATTAATATAATAGTTTTAACCTGGAGAAGGAAAGGGGGGGAAGGAGAGAGAGAGGAGGGTGAGTGAGTGACATCTCTATTCTGGTTTGACAGTGCTTCTTCTCAATAATAATAATAATAATAACAAACCACTTTCTGCCTTCATGAATGTATGGGACAGTCAAAGCAGTACTGAAAGATGGCCATCCATTCTTAATAATAATAATAATAATAATAATAATAATAATAATAATAATAAATATAATTAATATAATAGTTTTAACCTGGAGAAGGAAAGGGGGGGAAGGAGAGAGAGAGGAGGGTGAGTGAGTGACATCTCTATTCTGGTTTGACAGTGCTTCTTCTCAATAATAATAATAATAATAACAAACCACTTTCTGCCTTCGTGAATGTATGGGACAGTCAAAGCAGTACTGAAAGATGGCCATCCATTCTTAATAATAATAATAATAATAATAATAATAATAATAATAATAAATATAATTAATATAGTAGTTTTAACCTGGAGAAGGAAAGAGGTTAGGCAGGCAACAGGCAGGTCTCTGAGTGCTGCACTGCTGTGTCTCTTTGCCCAATGCACGCAGGCCAGAGTGAGGAACGAGGTGAGGTGAGGACAGGAGGAGAGGAGAATTTGATCCACTTAAGCAGAGGCCAGGGACCCGGAAGTGGGGTAAATGCAGCTTGCAACCAGGGAGAGGGAAACAACTATAAAACTTGCACCAGACATACGGAAATAATAACGAAACGCCCTCTTGCTCGCCGCTCGCCCTCGCGCTCGCCCTCTTGCTCGCCGCTCGCCCTCTCGCTCGCCCTCTCGCTCGCCGCTCTCCCTCTCGCTCGCCCTCTCGCTTGCCGCTCGCCCTCTCGCTCGCCATCTCGCTCGCTTGCTCATCCGGCGCCAAGAGAGGAGAGCTCCCGAAATGGACGGAAATACAAAAATTTTTGGTGCCTGCCGTTTCGATATTTAAAAACACTTCCAGGTTTAAAAATAAGTTTTGTATCGTTTCGTAATTCAGAAATTAATGAAATTTTTAACGAATTACGAATTAACGAAACGAATTGCCCAGCCCTAGTATGTACGTGGTAGTTTTATTCACAATGTTGTAAATTTCCTTGTTTTTTTCTTTAATTCTTCCAGAAGGATGAGTAGACTCCAAGTCCACTACCAGTTTTGACTACAAAAGAGTCTTCGTCTGGTGGCAGGGTCTGTAAGTGTTACGTGACATTAATAAAATTGTACAAAGTGTTTTCTGACTTAGTATGATTAACTAATATTGGTACATACTACTTAATATATATAGGTTTAAAACTTGAAGCAGAGTATCATTGATTGAAAACATAACTCTTTGTAAGTATAAGCATAATATTTTTGCAATACATATTATTTGATGTTTAATTATATTGTGTTTAATGTATCAAGAGAACAACTTGTAAGCCACTGTATGTTGCCTATAGGTTCCACACTGTCTATGAAAGATTTCACAGATAATTTGTTACAGTAAGTCATAACAGGATCAAGTGTGTGTGTGTGTGTGTGTTAAAAGAAAATCTTATATTGTTGGTCATTGTGTGGAGCTGCTAATGTAGGTCAACAAGTAAGTTTGGATCACACTGGGTGGGGTATAACTGTATGTGTTTTGGAATACAGTTAGCTTTGCTTTGAGGAGCCAAGCTCACGCTTTATGCTCTATGCTACAATAGATTGAGCTCTTAGGAGCTATTTGTACTGCTCTCTCATTTGAATGAAGATGAAGAAGCCTTATTCTGTATTACTTACAAGGACTATGGAAATTTGCTGCATTGTTTGATTTTGTATGCTACACTGCAAATTTATGTTTAACTCTGCTGATAAGAGTAAAGTTTTTCTGTTCTTTTTCCTCTTGCCTGTGTGCAATGTTATTGTGTCTTCTGCATTGGACCTAGAATCATAGAATCAAAGAGTTTGAAGAGACCTCATGGGCCATCCAGTCCAACCCCCTGCCAAGATCAGGAATATTGCATTCGAAGTACCCCTGACAGATGGCCATCTAGCCTCTGTTTAAAAATCTCCAAAGAAGGAGCCTCCACCACACTCCGGGGCGGAGAGTTCCACTGCTAAATGGAGCAGTGGGTTAAACCGCTGAGCTGCTGAACTTGTTGACTGAAAGGTTCGAATCCAGGTGAGCTCCCGCTGTTAGTCCCAACTTCTTCCAACCTAGCAGTTGGAAAACATGCAAATGTAAGTAGATCAATAGGTGCCACTTCTGTGGGACGGTAATTGTGCTCCATGCAGTCATGTTGGCCACATAACCTTGGAGGTGTCGATGGACAACGCTGACTCTCCAGCTTAGAAACAGAGATAAGCACCACTCTCCCAAGTCAGACATGACTAGACTTAATGTCAGGGGAAACCTTTATCTTTACCTAAGTCAGAAAACAATTTGTACAATTGTATTAATGCCATGTAACACTTAAAGACACTACCACAAGAAGAAAACTTTTTTGTAGTCAAAACTGGTTGTGGAAGAGGAGTCTTCTCATCCTTCAGGAAGAATTAAAGAAATAAACAAGGATTTTTACTACACTGTAAATGCAACTATTATGCATATACCATGAAGGCAACAGTTTGATTTTGATTTATAACTGCTTATCTGGAATTTACATTCATTTATTGTACATAATATATTGTTTAATGATATTTAACACCTTGTTATTATTCCTAAGACACACCTACCACAGTTTTCTTGGTAATATTTGTTCAAAGCAGGTTATGCTTTGTTCAAAGCAGGTTATGCTCCTCCTGTTCAAGGAGCTCCATTGCCTGCCATTCATTTACTGGACCCAATTCAAGGTGCAGGTTCTTACCTACAAAGCCCTGAATGGTTTGGGACCCGCCTACCTGCGTGACCGCATCTCCATATACGAACCCACACGGTCCCTTCGATCATCCGGAGAGGCCCTGCTCTCGATCCCACCAGCATCGCAGGTGCAATTGGTGGGGACGAGAGAGAGGGCCTTTTTGGTGGTGGCCGCTCGACTCTGGAACACACTCCCTAAAGACATCAGACAGGCCCCAACTTTGGCAGTCTTCAGGAGGAGCTTGAAGACGTGGCTGTTCCAGTGTGCATTCCCGGAATAATGATCCCATAGCACTTTGTCCTCCAAAGCACTTTACATTTCTTTAGGTCTGCTCGTATGCCCTTCCACAAACACCACTATCTACTTTTCGTCTATGTCCCATCATTATTTCCAATTTTAACTGTACATTTGGCCTTCCCACTGTTTTTAATTGTGTGTGGTCTTATTGATAATGTTGTATATTTTTATTGTCTATGTTTTTTATTTTTAATTGCTTGTACTGTTGTTTATTGTCTGTATTGTTGTATTTGGGCTCGGCCTTATGTAAGCCGCACCAAGTCCCTTGGGGAGATGGCAACGAGGTACAAATAAAATGTTGTTGTTGTTATTATTATTATTATTATTATTATTATTATTATTATTATTAGCCTTCCTCTGAGGCTGAGATAATGTGACTTGCCTAAGGTCATCCAGTGGGTTTCATGGCCAAACTGGGATTTGAACCACAGTCTCCACAGTCATAGTCTAATGCTCAAACCAGTATACCACGTTGACTCCCCTACGCCTTCTTTAAAGCGACTGGCTTCAGGGCAAATATCATTTGGTGAGTTATTCCTATCAGGAAATGGGGTGGGACGAAATGATTAATCCTCCTTTTCTCCTGAGGCACTTCTCTCAATTAAATTGGTATCTGTTGATTAGACATGACAAAAGAACAACAAAACTCAAAGGAAATTTTGTACAGAGATCACTTGTTCTGTGTTTTTTGGCTCTGAAATGCCCTTTAGAGCCAGAAATCCAACAGTCAAGAGCTTTGAACAGACACAATGTCTTTCAGTGTGATATTCCATCTCAGGGGGACCTGAAAAAGAATTGCAGCCATTTTCATCATGTAAAAAGCCATCTAAAGTTGTTGCATGGCTCTCTTTTCTCTGCTGGATTTATTGATTTTGTCTATTGATTTCCGTGCACACATTATTGTTTGCTGGGCACTCAATCCATTCCATACAACTAAGACTCTATAAAAATGGATGCACTTTCTTATCCCTTGCAGATCAAGAATATTCCATTCTATGTGATGTTTTAATCATTTCTATCAGGAGATTTGTTTCTTCTGTCATTTCTCCCCTGAAATCTCTGTCCTTGGACTAAAAAAATGGACATGAAACATTAGATATTGTTCATACAACTCATATTAATTTAGACTTGTTCTGATATCAAACAAAAGGGAATTGCCCTCTCATTCAACAAGAAGAGGAAGAAGAACACAGCTTTTGTCATGAGGGAGCATATCTCTAGCAGAAACCACAAATGATAGAGCTAATTTGACTGACGGAAACCCTGGTTACGCAGTGGGTTAAAGCGCTGAGCTGCTAAAAAGGTCACAGGTTTGAATCCAGGGAGGGGCATGAGCTTGTGCTGTCAGCACCAGCTTCTGCCAACCTAGCAGTTTGAAAACATGCAAATGTGAGTAGATCAATAGGTACCGCTCCGGCGGGAAGGTAACGGCGCTCCATGCAGTCATGCCAGCTACATGGCCTTGAAGGTGTCTATGGACAACACCTACTTTTCAGCTTAGAAATGGAAATGAGCACCACCCCTCCTCCACAGTTGGATATGACTGGACTTAATGCCAGGAGAAAATCTTTAGTTTTACCTAATTTGACTGACGGTTTATTGTGGCACAATTTGGTATCTTCACACATAATGGAAACAGAATCTAGCTCCAGATTCTTGCATTCTCGATAGTAGTTTTTGGACACCATCCTAACCAGGGATTGCTGGTGTCTGAGCAGTTGCCATGGCAACTGTGGCAATTGAGATTTTTATTGTCAGTCTTGCAGGCGAACATATTTTGGAAATGGTCTACCTCACTGACACATCCTTACGTATATTAGATTTGAGGTGCCTTCATTTATTTCTGAACTGTTTTCCTTGGTGACCATATATGTTGACTTTGAGCCTTGGATAGTCTGGAAGCTGTGCATCTGAGATTAGGAAAAAATATGGATGGGGAAGGGGAAAATTTAAATAAATATTGACATTGTTGGAAGAAGGAATATAAAACACCTGTAATTTTAATGGGAAACTTGAGATGGTTGTTTGCATGTTCTTAATTTCTTCACAGGGTCAGCAGTCAACAAAATATACCTTTCTAAAGCACATGATCACTACAGATAGATTTGAGACATACATATTGATCACACAGCAGTTTTGTGACACATTTTCTCTTAAGAAGAAATCAATAGTCATTTCTTCAGCATGACACAAATCAATTCCCTCCCTCTCCTCTCTCTCCACTCCTTCCTCTTGTACTTGGCAGTATAAATTAAACATATATGTGAGCTTCTTAGAGGTACTGTTAGTATTGTACTATTTTATATACAAAATATTGGGTATGCACAGGTATGCAATTGAGACCTATCTGAACTGCTAAACAGTGGTGTTTCCACAAGCCACAAAGTGTAAGGAGAGTTTCACTTAGGGCATTTAGGGAATTTCAAATATGTCACTATAGCAAGGAATCACTGATTCCTTATATCACTGATGATAACCTTTTGTGCTGTTGTGTTCACTTAGGACCTCATCACAAAGGTCCATGGATTCGCCATGCATCGTGCTCCCTGTGGAGGGCATGGAGAACCTGTTACTCCACACCCCATATCGTGCAACTTGCCTTTGCTCCTATCCCATGGGGGAAAGCGTTGCTACCTGGCTCCCCCCCCCCCCCAATTACTGGTAAGACAACAAGGGAAGGCTCCTGTGTTGGCATGGCAGCGACATATGGCAGCGGTTTTATGAATCATGCAGTAATTATTATGTCTCTTGCTCTTCCCTTTCTGAACAAAGCCTGGACGGAAGTACATGTGCGTCATGTAATGGGCTCCATCCTGAAAAGGGAGAACAAGAGGCGTACGATGGGCCAAGTAGCCCATCTGATGAGGTCCTATTAATATCAATAGAACTAAATGTATATAACAAATTACTGCATGATTCATAAAACTGCTGACCCTACTTAATATAACTCTTAAAACATCATTGCCATATCAATTCAGGTTAAATGAATTAAACAACTAAAGCACAAAGGCAATTAAGTTTATTGAAGATTGCATATAAATACATGGTTTTCTTTTTATGCTTATGGGTGAAGATGAACTATGAATGCTTTGGAGTATTTTTAAAAAGTGAAATAAGTTTTATTTTTCTGAACAATCCCTACTAACCCCAGGGATCCCTGTCATCTGGGAGCCATCTCTGGGCTTTATTAGCAAGCCATTTTGATGCTCTTTCTGAAATGTATCAGTGGAAGGTGTTTGGATGGAAATGCAACGTACTGCAGCTAAGCAAAAATAACTTGACATTTTCTTTATTCCCTCATGACTTGCTGTTTCTTGAGAATACTTTTGTGGATGGTGCCTTTGCTGATGATAAAACCCAATGTCCTCCCTTTCAGAACTCCCAAAAAGGCCAGGTCACATGATTAAATAGCTTGTGATAGTTAAAGGGACTTGTACACACACACACACACAAATTATAGAGATCCAGTTGCAATATAAGGTCTTCAAAATGAAATCATGTAACTACATTCATGTGAATAAAAACCTGAATCAACTTTAATAATAATAATAATAATAATAATAATAATAATAATCTTTATTTATATTCTGCTCTATCTCCTGAGGGGACTCAGGCAGATTACAGAACACACATAAGGCAAACATTCAATGCCATTATACAATTAACAAGGAGATACTTTTTTTAGAAAAAGAGGTAAAGGCTTTCCCATCTTTTTCCACTTCTGGCATTTGGAGGCTGTGCTCAACTCCGGCCACAGGGAGGTGCTGTCACTCCATCTTTCATGCCAAGGAGTTTTGTTGTCCATAGGTGTCCTCCCAATCAAATCACCACCATATCCTTATGGGTGCCTTTTATTACCTCCCCCTTAAAGCGGTACCTATTTATCTACTCACATTTCTATTTTTGATCTGCTAGGTGAGCAGAAGCTGAGGCTGATGGGGGAGCTCACCCTGACCTGGGTTTGAACTGCCAACCTTTTGATCTGCAAGATTTTCTGCAGCTGCAGCTTAGCGGTTTAACCACTGTATTAAGCCTACGTGTAAAATAGAAGTTTATAGCTTCAGACAACCTCCACGCATTTTCCTGCAGCAAAGTCTAATTACCCTTTGTGCTTGACTATTTAATAAAAATAGAATACAATCACTTGTACACATAGCTTTAAGAGATAACATATATGTTTCAGAAAGAGGACAAAGATTGGCATAAAAACTTCATATGCTAATGTATATGTATAGATGTAAACTTGTAAGTAATTATTATAATTAATCTAGAAATAGAATACATCTCACAATAGGCTGCCATCTATGCTTGTCCTTCCACTTTTGCAGGGGTTGGGGGTGCAGCTGCCCAATAAAGGTGGGGAAACTACAAATATTTACGCATGGCGAGTGAGGTAGAATGGGATGCCACTGCTGCAGTCAATGACTCTGCATGCCACTTCACTTACCTGTGGATCTCAGCTTGTTTTCTCCTTCCTGTATAGTGTCTCTGTTCTGTTTGGGGCAAAGGATGGAAGGTACAGAGGGGACAGATACTTATAGCAAACTGGCAGAAGGTGGTGGTGGTGTGTGTCCAAATGGGAACTTGCAGCACCACTTACCAAAGGGATCTGGATCCTCCACTTCCTGTGTGCCACATGTCCTATTATCTCTAGTAATTCCTTCCTTTGCCTGGGCAAAGCAGAACACAAGAAGAAGAGCCAGATCCACAGAGTGAAACAGCATGAGGCCCAGTTCCTTCTCATATCTGTGTGCCACGGGTGTCTGTTTCACCCAGAAAAGAAAGGGAGAAGAAACAAAGAAACAAAGACGCAGCAGGCATGTCTCCCAAACAGCTCCCTTCCTCACCTCTTGAGGATAGGGCTGCCATTAATGTCCACCAACCAGCCCTAACTCTGGGAGGCAGTAGCATTTCATTCTTGTGAATCATCAAAACCATGAGTGTGAATCTTATGAAAGTGGAGGGCCAACTGTAGGTGATAACGGGGATTGAAGCCCTTGCTCTTTACTCCTTAAACCAGATGTAGACTAGACAGACCTTCAAAGATAGCAAAATCTTCTGACAGTCCTTCAAACATATGACAGTTCATTGTAAAATAACATATCTAATTCCCTAACATTTGGCTGAATTTCTGCACAGAAGAGATAAAAAAAACGTCCATAGCTACGAGAGCTACATAGAGAAGAAGTTAGACTGATGTGGCAAGGGGAACTCTAAGATCTTAGTCCATTAATAAATGTAAGGCATACTTTCAGAACAGACCCACTGATCATTATGAGAATAAACTTACAGAAGAGCTACAAAAGCCCAAAGAAAGGACATCTAAACAAGGGATTAAAGTGTGATGTGTATATAAAAGTTTCATTTTGGCATTTTTAACTATGATCATTTGATCCAAAATTTAAAACAGCATTCCAAGTAAGCAAACAATTTTAAAAAATTCCCTAAATAGACATTTTTTTTCCTGAACTACTCAGTATGTCTTTGTTTAAGCTTATAAGGACTTGAAATGCCTAAATATGTATTATGGAAAAACAGCCCCTTTTATTTCAGTATAATTTATTTATTAACTATGACCACAAGCTTGGATCCTAAGATAAATTAACTCCAGAAATTTTCATTGAAAAAGTTTCCCATCCTATCTCATCTTTTCCACTTCCAGACACTTCCTTGTAATCTTTTTTTAAAAAAACTCCCCAGATTGTGGGGCTGTCCTGAACATTGTGGGAAGAGGATAACAACCCCATGTCTCCCATAGATCCAATGTATCCTAGTGCACTTTGGCAGGAAGGTGGACACAGGAAGAAGGGGACCAGAAATTGCCTCCAGTGACCTTTTTAAAAATGACTGCTTGGGAAACAAAAACATTTAAAGCCATTTCACATAACCATTTTTGAATTGCTAAGAGGTTGACAAAGAATCACCCATGGACTGTATGCGTAGTGCTGGATTTAGGACAAATGAGGTCCTGTGCTGGTTATGAGATGTGTAACTTGGGCCCTGAAGGAGGTCAGCCCAGCAGGCCTACACTGCCTGCTTTTTGGCACACTCCCATAGACTATCAACTCTATCATCATGTCTGGAATTGCTCCGAAACAGAACACCTTCCAATTTAGAATTGCACCATATAAGGAAAATCCATCATAAATAATATTTTTGGCAAGAAGATAACCCCACCCCGGCCAATGGGGCCCTGTGCTTAAGCACACCTAAGCAAAATGGTAAATCTGGCACTGGCTGCATTAACCTCCCACAGTCCTCCAACCCCACATTCCCCAGAATTTTATTTTATTTGCTTATTTTGTTAAGAAGTGATATTGCAATTTGGTGTCAAATTTTTCCAGCAATCTGCCAAACACATGACTGCTGACAGGTTTCAATTTATGGCCATCCTATAAACAAGAAGTCTCCAAGAGACTGTGTATCTTCACGGTATAATTAATGCAATTTGACATAATTTTGATTGATATGGCTCAAATTTTTGGAGTCCAGGGATTTATATTTTGATGAATCAGCAGGACACTTTGGCAGAGAAAGTCAGAGACCCTTTAAAAATACAAATTAAACTGACCACCAATCAATTTAAATAAAAATATAAATAAGATGAAGCAATCACAGGTGCATTTTGTTCAATACTGGGTAGAAAACACAATGGCTGAACCAATCATTATCTGCTGTAGGTGCCACTCCACAATATAGCCATATACAATAGCGTCTAACTCAGGGGTCCACAAACTTTTTAAACAGAGGGCCAGGTCACACTCCCTCAAACTGTTGGGGGGCCGGATTATAATTTGAAAAATACATGAATGAATTCCTATGCACACTGCACATATTTATTTATTTATTTATTTATTGCAGTTACTTATACCCCGCCCTTCTCACCCCCGAGGGGGGACTCAGGGCGGCTTACAAACAAAGGCACAAATTCGATGCCTGTCAAAATAAACAGCATATATAAAACAGTATAAAAATTTAACAGAATTAAAACACATCACTACATAATATAATAAAAATAATTTCATGCACAGTGATTCAGAGTTCCGAAATGTCCATTCGTTCCAACAATTCCTGCTCATCAATGGGTCCTTATTTTAGCTGCCAGAATGTCCAAAAGCTTGGTCCCAAATCCAGGTCTTCAGTTTTTTTTCTGAACGACAGAAGGGAGGTTGCTGATCTGATCTCCCCGGGGAGTGAGTTCCATAGGTGAGGGGCCACCACTGAGGAGGCCCTGCTCCTCGTCCCCACCAGCCTCACTTGAGATAGAGGCGGGGTCGAGAGCAGGGCCTCCCCAGATGATCTTAAACTCTGAGGTGGGACGTAGAGGGAGATCCGTTCGGACAAATACACTGGGCCGAAACCGTATAGGGTTTTGTAGGTTAAAACCAACACTTTGAATTGTGCTCGGAGTTGGATCGGCAGCCAGTGGAGCTGACGCAATAGGGGGGTGGTATGCTCCCTATACGCCACTCCCGTGAGCAATCTGGCTGCTTCTCGCTGGACGAGTTGTAGTTTCCGAGCAGTCTTCAAAGGCAACCCCACGTAGAGTGCGTTGCAGTAATCCAACCGGGATGTAACAAGGGCGTGGACCACCGTGGCCAGTTCTGACTTCCCAAGGTACGGGCGCAGCTGGCGCACAAGTTTTAGTTGTGCAAAAGCTCTCCCAGCCACCGCCGAGACCTGGGGTTCCAGGCTCAGCGATGAGTCCAGGATCACTCCCAAGCTGCGAACCTGCGTCTTCAGGGGGAGTGTAACCCCGTCCAACACAGGCTGTAACCCTATACCCTGTTCGGCCTTTCTACTGACCAGTAGGACCTCTGTCTTGTCTGGATTCAATTTCAATTTGTTAGCTCTCATCCAGTCCGATACAGCAGCTAGACACCGGTTCAAGGTCTGGACAGCCTCCTTGGTGACAGGTGGAAAGGAGTGACAGATTTGGACATCATCTGCGTAGAGATAACATCTCATTCCGAAACGCCGAATGATCTCCCCCAGCGGCTTCATGTAGATGTTAAATAACATCTACATACCTTATTTGTAGTGCAAAAAAACACTTCAATGCTATACAATAATTAAAATGAATAACAATTTTAACAAATACAAACTTATTAGTATTACAATGGGAAGTGTGGGCCTGCATTTGGCTGATGAGATAGGATTGTTGTTGTTGTGTGCTTTCAAGTTGTTTCAGACTTAGGTTGACCCTGAGCGAGGGCCGGGTAAATGACCTTGGAGGGCCGCATCTGGTGCCCAGGCCTTAGTTTGAGGACCCCTGGTCTAATTTATCCAACCTTTGCTCATCCAACATTTTGTATTATCCAATGCAGTCCGCCTCCTGCCTGGATACACAGCTGTTTCAATACATTGCAATGTTTGGGTGCTAAATTGGTAAATGCAGTAATTACTACACAACGTTACCCTGTACTGAACTGCTTTTTCTGTCAATTTGTTGTAAAACATGATATTTTGGTGCTTAATTTGTAAACTCAAAATGTAATTTGGCGTTTCCTTAATTCCTCCTTATTATCCATTATTTTTGCTTATCCAATGATCTGCCTGCTCGTTTATGTTGAATAAGCAAGACTCTACTGTAGAAACATTATTGGGTGGCCCTCTTTACCAGTATGCTTATAGATATATGCAACCTCATGATTTCAAAGGTCTGCAGTACCAAGTACTAGCCTGCAGTACCAAGTACTAACCAGAGCCAACCCTGCTGAGCTTTGAAGACCAAATAGGATCTGTTGCCTTATGCAGGAGAGGAGAAAGAGGAGAGTTTGATTGTTGTCAGGTCAGCAGGATATTCCAGCCTTTGCTATGACCAGAAATTTCATTCAGTTAGACTAACAAGAGGCAGATGTAAGCTGATGCCGATGTAAGTTTAACTCATGGAATGTCAAACATTTAAAAATAATTTACAATTTAATTATAATTATTCCTTGATTATTGGTTACAGAAGTCAGAAAAATGCTTTCTTTGATTATCAGAATGCTGGCTGAATATTTAATACTTAAATACAGAATACTTTTTTAAAAAATCCAAATTTTTCCTGAGGCAAATGCAAAGCCTTAATCAATAATGCTGAATTAAATTACAACCCTCTGATAGCTAAGGAATTATGAAAGCAAATTGTAAAAATGATGCAGAGCATCTTCCCCCCCCAAGCATTTATAGTTCGCCAAGGGCCAGACAATGGATTCTGCTGCTTCCTGACCCAGCACACATAACTGGGTTCCTGTTTCCTCTCTATGAATTCTCTGGCTTGTGCACTGGACCCTGGCCCAAAGATCAGGGAAATGTAGTTCTCCAAAGGACATTGCCCCACTCTCCACCATTTGCAGATTCTTTGCGGACCTTTCTGCCCTCTCTGACTGACTTGGTGCCCTGGCATCACGGACTTCCTCCATGGACTCCAAACCAAGCCGCTTGGGGAAAAAGGGCCCCCGCCTGCATGTGCGTGCCCTTACTGGAAAAGGATCATATCTCAAGAACTCTGCTTATTGCCTTTATTAATTGCTGTGGGTTTTCCAATAAACTTCACTGGGATGGGGATCTTTCCTATGAAATCTATGAGTTATGAAAGACTGTAAAGGATATATGTATGAAGTGTGTGTAATATGGAATGTAATGAAATGAGGTGCACCCTCACCCCTTTTCCTTGCCTTTCCCCTCTTGAACTTTGCCCTACAAAAAGAGTATGTGACCGGGGGATTACAGTTTAAGGAATCCAATTTCCTTGGAAGAAACTCCATTCATATTGACATTGCATGGATAAATAATGGCAAATCCATGGCTTTTGTTTTTCAGAGTCAGACAAACAAAAGTCAGAGATTTTGTCAGCCAAAGCCCGGAAAACAGACTGATTGCATCAATTATGGTGTTTGTGCATGCTCCCTTGTGACAAAGGCCCCCTTTGCCCCAAGGTTGAAGATCCAGACACCACCCATAGTCACCCTTTTGGCCTATACACATCCTTTTATCGGGACCCAGGAAATCCCTTGTTCTCCCCATCCGCCTCCCTGCCGTGAAGAGACAAAAGGTGTTCCATCAGCTGGCAGGCTCCTCCCAGGCATTCCGCCCCTCTGCGCTGTCAAACTAGAGCCCGCCTCCTGGCCGCTGATTGGACAATCTCTGGAGGCGCTCCGAGGGCTCTGATTGGCCCTCTGGAGGCAACAGCGGCCGGCGATTGGAGGGAGGGTGGGACCAGCGGCCAAGCCTCCTCCCAGCTGTTCCAGAGCCGGCCAACCAGGACAGAGGGGACTGACAGGAGGCAGGCGGGAGATTCAAGCCAGGATTCCTTTGTTCTGTCTGTATAAATATGCCTGAAAATCACTGTACTGTATGCTTACTTGTGGAAATATCCCTGTAATGCATCCTTTTCAGCTGAATCGCTTAATAAACGCTTCGGTCGTTGGGTACCTCTTCAGCCTCTGGCGAGATTAATTCTTAATATTTTTGCGTCTTATTGAATTGGCATCCGCTGGCCGCTCGCCAAGGTCAGGACCCCATTCGCGGTCCTTTTAGGGACTCTCCTCGCTGGGAGAACCCCCAAAAAGAGCTCGATATCATTTGGCGACCACGAAGGGACTGCTGCTTGAGGTTCCAGACTAAATTATAGCCTAAATTCTCAAGCAGGCGCCTTGGTCTGATTCTTTGGGCCAGCAGCGAAGGAGGAACGGCTTGGGAAAAGAGGCGCCTCTCCCAATTCGGACTTTCATTTGACCAGCTAACCAAAACTACAAATTCTCCCGCAGCCACTTCCTCCCAAGCTCTGACCTAGGGTTTCAGCACAAAGGAGCGCCAGGGAAGCCTTGATCTAAGGACTTCCAGGAAGAGGAGCGACCGACGCGAAAAGGGGGGAAGAAAACGTCCGGACGGGTAAGAAGCCAACCGCAGGCTGCCTTGGCTGCCAGGTGGGAGGGGATTCTAGGCTTTCTGAACCAGCTTCGGAGTCGGCCCACTGGGGAGGGATTCTCTAGGTCTCGGTAACAAATTCCTGGCGGGAGGTAGCGAACATCCACGTTTGAGGTCCAGAATAGCAACTCAGCTCGCTTTTGCGGCCTTGGCTGGAGCTACGCTGGAGAGGGAGCCCTTCCCTTTCGGACTGCCTAGCTGCCAAGGGCTGATCGCCTCGGGCTCTCTTGCTAGGGGACCGTTCAGGCTCTAGCCTGCCAGCGGTTGGGGGGGCTACCCTGATTAGCCACTTCAGTGTGGGGCTATCAAGAGAGATGGGCGCATGTTATTCTGGGATCAAACGTCCTGCTTCATCAGAAACATCTTTTGGGAAGATACTGGCAGAATGGGGCAGGGTTGCGTCACCGACGCAGGCCAGTAGGGTAAAAAAATCGCATGGAGAGGTGGCCCTCCGGGCCCTCAGCGGGTGGAGTTTCGTGGCCCCTCATGGCAGTCGGATCGCTGTGAGGGGGCCAAGAGGGCCGAAACCGCCTTTGCCTCATGCTTTTTTACCATGTGCCGGTGGGAGGCGGAAGGGGGGTAGCTGCGACCAACTCCGACCATGCAAGGGGAAGGTTACAGAGCCCCAACCCCCAGGAAACCCCCTCCAGACCCCTTCACCCTCTCCCTTTGGAAGAAATTGCTTGTTCCCCTACCATCCCATTCCCATTTCCCTTTACCCAATCTCCCTGACTCCTTCCTTCCCTTCCCAACCCCTCCATTTCCCTATTCCCTATTTATGATGTCATTTATATGCCCCTCTGTTTGTTTGTTTTTATTCACTGCTCCTTGAGGAAATGATCAGGGAAATTCTTTGCTCTCCTCCTCTCCTGCTTCCTCCTGTGCCACCTTTTTTCCTTCCTTCAGATGGAAAAGGGAGGCATTGCTCATTCCCCCCCTCCAACAAGCTACCACATCCCTTTCTTTCAAAAGCTGAATCTTCAGTGCCTGTTTATTTATAATAAACAGTGTTTCCCCTCACCAGGAGAGACCCTGCCTCTGATGTGACTCAGCTGCCTTGCAAAAGTCTCTCTCTCTCTCTGGTTTCCCTGACCCAAGAACTCTCTTCCTCTCCCCTTCTCTTCTGTGCAACTACAAAACCCATTTTTCAGGGGCAGTCACCAATGTCCCTGCCTTTCCTTTGTTTTCTCTTCACTCTCCAACCCCCTTTTTTTGCTTTCAAACCCCTCCTCCCTCTCTCCTCTTGCAAACAAAGGGAGGTGTAAGGGGAGGGGGACCTTTTTCCTGCTCCTGTTTCCTTTTGTCCAGTAAAGTTTGCTGGCTCTCTCTCTCTCTCTCTCTCTCTCTCTCTCTCTCTCTCTCTTCTCCCTCCCCTCCCATCTTCTAAGAAGCCAGCATCCTGTGAATTTTTTTTCCTCTATCCCCCTGAGAAATCCTGCTGCTCCCACTGTCCTCCTTCTCCAAAACCTAAGGAAGGGATGTTCCAGAAGCATTCCCTCCTGACATTTCACCCACATCTATGGTTAAGTCTCTCTCTCACACACGCAGTCCCTCGGATGCTTTTTTTCCTTCCTGGCCCTTCCTCCCTCCCCTTTCCCTGAGCGCATGTATGTGTATGTCTAAATTATCCCATTAACTGCCTTAAATATAAAGGGGGCGTCGAGGCCCAGGGGTCCCCTCTGCACAGTGAAGAGGCCCAGGTCGAACTGTGGGACCCATAATCCACTCCTGCCGCTGAGGACAACTACCTGGGTGAGGTGAACAATGGGAGGTCTGTGGACTTTCCTGTGTGGAACCCAGAAGGCACAGGAAGATCCTAGGAGAACAGGACAAGACCCCATGCCGCCCAGAAGAGACAGCCCCTCCTAGAGGCTGATCTGAGCCCCCACGGGGGAATGCCATCGCAGGAGGAGCAACCAGGATCCCACAGCAACTGCCATAAAGGAAGGAGGCCCTGCCCGTTCCAGAGGCTGTGCAGAGGAGTGACCCAAAAGGAGACCACTGACGCCCCCACTAGGTATGAAAGTTTTCTTTCCCTTTTGTTTCCCCACTAACTACCCTTGGGCTGGGAATGGGGGGGGGTGGGAGGGGGCTGTAAATCTTCTTTCTGACTGTCCTAGACTCTACCCCTGAGTCTCTGTGATGATGGAGAGCCGGACCTGTCTGCGGTCACCAGGAGGCGCCACGCCAGAAGGAGTAGCCAGACTGTGCCCCATCTTCACCCTCCCCCAAGCGCCAAGGGAGGAGCCAGCGCCCCCAGGAGGCCTGAGGACCGCTGCCAGATGGGAGAATTCCACCATGTGCTATCCTTCTTCATTGGGAACTCATTTGGGACCCCTGAGTGCTCCATGCTGGCTGCCATCACAGACTCCATCATCCCCTGCCTCCACCGTCTTCGCCTTCTTACTTCAGTCTTTTTTTTCCTCCAACCCAAAGGACATTCTGCCACTGGTCTCTCCCACCCGGCGGGGTCCGGCTGTTGTTGCTTGAGTTGGGCCCCGAAATAATCAACAGAATACAATCTAATCAGTCTAGAAAGAGGCCCTGGGTGCTTGGGGGGGGTTGTCGAGGCTTGAGGAAATGAGTGTAGCCATTTCCCAGCCTCGAAGGGAGGATTTGATGCAGAGCATCTTCCCCCCCCAAGCATTTATAGTTCGCCAAGGGCCAGACAATGGATTCTGCTGCTTCCTGACCCAGCACACATAACTGGGTTCCTGTTTCCTCTCTATGAATTCTCTGGCTTGTGCACTGGACCCTGGCCCAAAGATCAGGGAAATGTAGTTCTCCAAAGGACATTGCCCCACTCTCCACCATTTGCAGATTCTTTGCGGACCTTTCTGCCCTCTCTGACTGACTTGGTGCCCTGGCATCACGGACTTCCTCCATGGACTCCAAACCAAGCCGCTTGGGGAAAAAGGGCCCCCGCCTGCATGTGCGTGCCCTTACTGGAAAAGGATCATATCTCAAGAACTCTGCTTATTGCCTTTATTAATTGCTGTGGGTTTTCCAATAAACTTCACTGGGATGGGGATCTTTCCTATGAAATCTATGAGTTATGAAAGACTGTAAAGGATATATGTATGAAGTGTGTGTAATATGGAATGTAATGAAATGAGGTGCACCCTCACCCCTTTTCCTTGCCTTTCCCCTCTTGAACTTTGCCCTACAAAAAGAGTATGTGACCGGGGGATTACAGTTTAAGGAATCCAATTTCCTTGGAAGAAACTCCATTCATATTGACATTGCATGGATAAATAATGGCAAATCCATGGCTTTTGTTTTTCAGAGTCAGACAAACAAAAGTCAGAGATTTTGTCAGCCAAAGCCCGGAAAACAGACTGATTGCATCAATTATGGTGTTTGTGCATGCTCCCTTGTGACAAAGGCCCCCTTTGCCCCAAGGTTGAAGATCCAGACACCACCCATAGTCACCCTTTTGGCCTATACACATCCTTTTATCGGGACCCAGGAAATCCCTTGTTCTCCCCATCCGCCTCCCTGCCGTGAAGAGACAAAAGGTGTTCCATCAGCTGGCAGGCTCCTCCCAGGCATTCCGCCCCTCTGCGCTGTCAAACTAGAGCCCGCCTCCTGGCCGCTGATTGGACAATCTCTGGAGGCGCTCCGAGGGCTCTGATTGGCCCTCTGGAGGCAACAGCGGCCGGCGATTGGAGGGAGGGTGGGACCAGCGGCCAAGCCTCCTCCCAGCTGTTCCAGAGCCGGCCAACCAGGACAGAGGGGACTGACAGGAGGCAGGCGGGAGATTCAAGCCAGGATTCCTTTGTTCTGTCTGTATAAATATGCCTGAAAATCACTGTACTGTATGCTTACTTGTGGAAATATCCCTGTAATGCATCCTTTTCAGCTGAATCGCTTAATAAACGCTTCGGTCGTTGGGTACCTCTTCAGCCTCTGGCGAGATTAATTCTTAATATTTTTGCGTCTTATTGAATTGGCATCCGCTGGCCGCTCGCCAAGGTCAGGACCCCATTCGCGGTCCTTTTAGGGACTCTCCTCGCTGGGAGAACCCCCAAAAAGAGCTCGATATCAAAAATGGCAAAAAAAAAAAGCCCTCCTTTAAAAATTAAAGTCGGGTGTTTGACCATATTGTTTTCAGATCTTGTTTGGACCTTTTAATAGCTACATAAAGGCTCTTTTCTCTCTCTTTTTCAAAGCATGAGCTTACCATCATGCATTTAAAAGCCAAGATTGCAGAAAAAGTGTTTGCTATCTCAAATGTTGGTTTTCCAAATAAGGCATACTCCACATACTTGAGCTTTCACCCCCTTCATGAATTCCTCTTGTTACCAGTGATGTTTTCCCCCCTGAGGCATTTGTCTGCTTTCCAGACATGTAAGGAGGCCTCAAGATTTAAACCAGCTGTGATCTCATTCATTCCTGATAGAGTTACATTCATTTAAAGCAACTTTTAGATGAATCACTCTGGTTGTGAACAGAATGGGATGGTTAAAGCAAGTTAATCACTGTATTGGGTAGCTTTTTTTTGTGAAGTGCTCTAAGGAATGCACCAATTAATGTTACTTTGCGGGTAATAATAATAATAGTAATAATATTCCAAGATCTGACTAGTGACATGGTAGAACTCACCAACAGGGCCTTAGGAAATCTGGTCAGAGAGGAGGCATCTTCCTTCCATTGGACCATGGAATGTTGATAGATAGTAGGAATCCACCACAACATTCCTAGCGTTGCAAACTTGCAATATTCTTTGTTGATTTTGGTGAGCACTTTTACCTTTCACAATCACATGCTATGTACTGGTCGATGTAAATAAGACAGTGACACAAAGGTTTCTAGGCTCCAATCCACCCAAAAACTTCAACCTTAATGAGTTCCAAAATCACTGGACAGGCAATTTTATGGTCCTCTTTGTCTCTTAAGCACATTGTTTTGAAGGTTTTTAAAAACTGTATTGATTTAAAATTTAAATTATATGGTGATTTGATCACTTGCACATCTCTCTATAATCTTGATATCTGTAGTATGTTCTTTCTAATTTAACTTAACAGTAGAGACGGACACATAGGAGAAAACGAAAACACACTAACTGAATGCATTTCCAAAAATTCTACATAAAAGAAGGCACAAGCAGAATACTAACTGCACACATGGAATCAGCTCCCCTCCTAAGTAATACATGCTTATATGTAAATGCACATGGTCTCATTCAAAACAGCTTGTCCTGCAAGCTCTCTCTATGAATGCCATCTCTGTAGAATACAAAGAAACATTCCTTGGGACCCTGACAGGGATTGCTGAAGAGCCTTACCCCCTCCCCTAAGGAAAAGAAATGTCAACATCTGTCTGTGCCTGCCTAGCAAATGAACAATTATCACACACACACCAGGGGTAAACCCAGCGGAGACAATGGCCTGGCAGTTGCATTCTTTGTTCCCTGCAAGGGTTCCCACCACAGTTTCACTTCTGATATGCTAATAAAGGAGTCATCGTTTTTTTGTTTCCCTGAAAAGCCCCCTGCCTTTATTCACTGAAGCAACAATCCAAAGTTTGGAATGCAGCAAAGCCTGCTGTGTGAGAAGCACAGCTCAGAGGAGGAGTTCCCCCAAATCTTTTATAGAAAAGGAATGGACTTAACCATCTGCCCCATGTGAATTCCCAAATAGAAAATGATTGGACAAATTGTCACACTGAGCTTAGATATCTTCTCATTCTTTGTTGGTATCGTGTTCCTTCCCTCTTTGTCCCTCACCAATTTCCCCGATATTTTTTTAGATGCGCAATATATTTGTTTTAATCTGCAAGTCATTTTTAGTCTGTTTTTTGGGAGAAGATGGGATATAAGACAACAATAGTAACGACAACAATGGTGATCAGTCTTGGTATCACATAACAAATCTTGTGATCTTGTTGGGAAAATCCCAGCACACCTGCAAACCAATCAGAGATAATCAGTAGTCAAGTGTTGTTGTGTCGTCTAGCAATCACTTGTGTAAGAAAGTGTTGAAAACCTAATAATGGAAATTAGTAAATATATATATATATATATATATATATATATATATATATATACACACATACATACATACAATAAACGGTGCAACCAGAAGTTGCATTATGGCACAGCCCTAGTAAAACCCTAGCCTATATGATTTTCTCCTCCAGTGTGTGAAGGTTGCTGGGAGTGAGTGGTGGAAATATGTCAGTTGGGGGCAGAGGCGGAGCTAGCAACTGAAGCCCTGCTTTTGCTGCAGTGTGATGTTAATCATGTGAGATGAAGAGAACTGGATGGAGCTACATTATGGCAGGGAATTCAGTTACTTCATAAAACAGTTACACATTATTTTCTCCCACATTATGCAATAAAGCAAGTAACTAAGCTTCACAGTTAAAAATGATAATGCATGCCACATTTATGGCTACCTTATAAAACATCTGATAATAAAGTATCAAAGCTTGGGCTGAAATGTATCAGCATGTTTCCACCATTATCATAGTAGTGATTATTTAAATTTTGGGAGAACAATGAACACTTCAAAGTTGTCTATGAATTTTACAGGTTATAAGTCTTGAGGAATTCAAGAACTGAATAAGCAAAACAGTCAACATTTAAGAAAGATGTTAAATGTCCTACGGTACTGTGATGTTAGTCAGGATAAGTATGCAGAGGGATCTTGTAGACCTGTGAGACTTAAGAGTAGTTCTACACAGCCACTTAAAACAAATTAGGTTTAAAGAAATTAGTTCCACTATGGAGCATCTACACAATCAGCCCAGGAACTGGTTCAAGGGTGGGATGGTGGCCACAATATTTGCTAAATATAGATAGGACACCCAATCTGCCAGTATTTGCTTTTCTTACCCAATCTGTTGGGATTTGCCAATGTGCATCACAGGAGGGCAGGCAGAGAGACACAGAGAGAGAGAGAGAGGAAGAGAGAGAGGCAGCTAGGCGCCCAGGTAGGTAACCGTGGGCTCAGCCTTGGCGTG
The DNA here is from genome assembly GCF_037176765.1 of Anolis sagrei. Lineage (NCBI taxonomy): Eukaryota > Metazoa > Chordata > Lepidosauria > Squamata > Anolidae > Anolis > Anolis sagrei. The sequence continues at coordinate 91,871,174 of NC_090023.1, forward strand.
GAAAAAGAAAGGAGCCCTCCTCAGACTCCCCTTGATTGAGCCTGCTGTGGCTTGACTCTGTCCCTGGCCCCACCAACTGGCCCTTTCTCCCCTCTGCCTCCAGACTGCATCCCCACTGTACACTCAAAGTAGTTTGACACCACTTGGACTGCCAGGGCTGAATGCTGTGGGATTGGGCAGTTTGGTGTAATGACACCAGTTCTCTTGGGCAGAGAAGGGGAAAGACCTTCCACCAATCCACACAGCTCTATTTCCCGGAATATCAAGGTAGAAAATCCCACATTAGCTGAGTGTGGACTCAGATAACACAGTTCAAAGCAGATCTTGTGTATCATCTGCCTTGGTATTCTGGGTTATATGGCTGTGTGACAGGGCCCTCAGTCCCCATCTATTCTGCCATATAAAATCCAAATAATTTGCTTTGAGCTGGAATTTGTGACAGTGTAGACACACATAATCCAGTTCAAAGCGGATATTGTGTATTATCTGCCTTGATATTCTGGGTTACATGGCTGTGTGGAAGTGCCCTCAATCCCCATCTATACTGCCATATAAAATCCAAATAATTTGCTTTAAATTTGTGACAATGTAGACACATATAAACAGTTCAAAGCAGATAAATCCGAATTTTATATAATAGTGTTGCTGAGGTCCCAGGTTTCCCAGGTCCCTTCTACACTGCCACATAATCCAGATTATTAAATCAGATAACCCACATTATCTCATTTGAACTGGTTTATGTGAGTCTACACTGCCATTTAATCCAGTTCAATGCAGACCATCAGTATTTTATATGGCAGTGTAGTAGAAGGGGCCTCAATCCACACTGAGGATTATAGGCACTTCAAAGCCAATCAACAAAATTTCCACAAAAGCAAGTCCTTTGTGAGCATCAGTGCTCTGCTGTTTGTGTAAACCCCATCCCAGCTTCAAACTGATTTTCCTATGTAACCATCCACATACACAGCGAAACCGCTTTGAAACTACATGAAATGATCAGCGTGGCCGTTTTCCTCCCTGGCTCCAGACCAATGCCCTAAAGTGAAAGCTAAAGCCTTCAGAGACACAAATATCTGCCTGTTTATTTCCCAATGTGTGTGTGTGTGCGCGCGCACGCTTTTCCTGCTTCAAATCGGATGGCAGTTCTACAATTCTGAATCTGGTGGAAAACAGTTATTTGTAGTATTTACAACTTCCAGAAGAGCCCAATCTGAAGCAGCAAGGATGAACTGCATTAAACTGAGGGACAGCTGAAACAATAAACAAGTTATGCATTTGCATATAGTGCAAAATCCCTGAGGGGCGCTCTTGATGCACCCCCGCTTACACTTGAAAATTACCTAGGGCCGGCCCTGGGAAAGGGAGCATCCCTCAAGGAAACTATGTGGTCTCCTCTCTTGGAGGAATGCTTAGTTTACCATCTAGCCAGTTGTGTTTCTGGTTTTTCAAAGTGCATCAGCAAGATCTCTTTGCATATAAATCTATGTATATTCATCTATACATCTCTGTCTCTCATTATAGTTATAGAGTGAAATCTAACTATTGTCAAATATTAATTATATTATACTCTTTTTTTTAGTAATCAATCAAAATCTTATATTTCAAAAAGACCTCCCTCCATCATGTGTTTCAGAGATAAAAGATGGGTCAAGATGAACATTGGAAACCTCAAGGACTTTAAGACTAACAAGAGAAGGACAGATTCCAATAGAACAAAAAACAGTAAGATGGCATTCAGCATTTATGTACAAAACATAATTTTCTGATTTTTGGTTGTCTTTATGTCATTGATGCTACCATCTGACTGTTAGAGGTTGGTTGTGTGCTAAGAAGCTTATGAACCTCCATCTTTACTTGGCAACTTGAGCTTCCCATCACATACAATGAATCGTTTCATTATGGAAGATTTAATGGCATATAACAGACTATCTCAGTTGTAAAATAGCAGGTGCTCTTTGCCAGTATTTTGAACTTTGATTTTACTGGATGTTGTGTGTGGGAAAGGGCTGAGGTGTACATTTTAACATATCTTACCAATTAATTTATCCTATATAAATGGTATTATGGCATAAATCCAACTCCCAATCTTTACTAGAGTAGAATCAACTGAACCAATAGGAACATAATTCACTTATGTAAATTCAGTTGATACATCTGGTGTATTCTCCTTAGGAGGAGAAATACACTTTTAGGGCCACATTTTTTAAAGCTACATTTTATCAATCAAGTATTTTCTCAATAAGCCTGAGAGTACTTTTATCTTTTCCTTTATGTAACAAGTCAATTTCCCTCATCCAGATATACTAGACAAAAGATCATCATCATCATCATCATCATCACCATTACTACAATAACAACAGCAATAATAAAAAGGCAAGTGCTGTGACTATTTCTATTTACATGCTATTTTGTTTACCATTCACATCCTCATCAGAAGTGGTGGTCAAAATTAAGGATATAAATATGAAACTGGAAGAGATATTCTTATATAATTCCCCCTCACATTTTCCCTCCATGGTCCAAATTGATAACCAGTCTCCTGACAAATCCGTACCACAGCATCCCTTTCCTTTGTGGTCAGGTGATATTAAGCTATTTATTGGCAATAGAGAGCCACCATGGTGTAATGATTTGAATGGTAGAGTATAACCCAGGAGAACATGTTTTAGATCTTTGCTAAGCCATAGAAATCCACCTTAGACAACTCAGTCTTTCTGCCTCAGAGGAAGGCAAGAGCAAACACCCTCTGAACAAATCTTCCAAGAAAATTTTATGACTTGAAGCCACACAACAACAATATGAGCAATGCTGGATATGTATATCTTTCTATGTCAGTTAGGTACTTCTTTGTATTTCCACGACCTCTTCGGAATAGCTGAGGTACAGTTAGCCAAATTGCCTCATACTTCAAGCTCTGCTTTAATGTTATCTTCACTTCCTTTTCAGCTTGTTAGTCTCTCTTTTGGGCTTCACACAGTGTACCTTAGTCACACTTTCAGCTGTCTCATTACCTGGATGACTCATCTGAAATTTTATCACAGCTTTTATTCCTTGTGGAGGCAGCATGTAACATCAGCACAGCATAGACAAAGACTTGGTAAGAGGTTCTCTGGGGCCCACTATTTCCCCTCTCCACTGTCACAGATTTGTATAGTCCCGGAGGAGTGCTGTCTCGGATCACATAGAAATTCATCTAATCTCTTGTTATTTTATTTTATTCAAAATCAATTTGGAATGGAGCTTCCATTGGAACCATGCTTGTACGTACAATAAAATATTCAAAGTCTCTTTTATTAAAGCAAAAAGAAAACAGCTGGATAGTACCAGCTTATGACAGCCTGCTACCACCTATATACCAGACACAGAAGATGGTTAGATTGCAAGTTGGCTTTTCCTTCAATATGAGTGATGGAAACTGTGATCCATGGACCTTGAAGCAAATTTTCAGCCTGAAGTGGCATGGAGGCAAGCCCAGTATTGGATCAATCCTTTCTATACAAATGGAATATTAGGAGAAAACAGGCAAAATGTACCCACAATAGTACCTACTGTTTCTAAATAGCTCGCATTCTTTTCTCTCTCTGCTTCTTTCTGAAGCAAGGATGAGGATAATTGGCCTTTTGTAGTCTCTTCCCTTCCAAAAATTGTGAGGGTGTCTCCTGATGGAACTCTTGTGGTGTAGGCAGCAAAGGTCATGGCCAATTGAGTGGTTTCTGTCTTTGCCACACCCCAGGTAGTAGGGGAACCACACACTGGCATCTGCTCATGTGGAATGTCACATCTGTCATCCCATATATCACTCAGAAGCTAGGTTTTTGACTCATCAGTCAACAAATGAGTGCATCAGTGCCTGGATCTAAATTCATGGAGATGCCAAGCCTATAACCTGTAACCATTAAGCTGTAGCCTATTTTCTTACTGAAATCCTGACTCTTCACAGTGTACTTTAGTCACATTTTCTGCTTTTTCATTCATGCAGATGCCAAGCTTATTGTCCAATTGGAACCATTAGAGTGTAATTACATGACAATGTGGTTCTATGGGGCAAAGCTGAACTCAAGTATTTTGCTAGCAAAAGGTAGGCAAACAGAATAGTTGAGAGCTCAGGAGGAATTGCTTGGGAGCTGCCATTATTATTTCTCCAGCTTCTGCCATCTGAGATGGTAGTTTTACTGTACCTATTATACAAGGTGAGATGTGCATAATGTAACATATAGTTTCAGAGCTTTTTACTTAATCTGTACTTAATTAGGTAAATATCATATGGTTGCAGAAATGCATATCTAGGATACCACTTCTTCAGAACTTTTTATGATTGCAATTTTTTACAACAGTGGCAAAAAGGAACATCTTGTTATCATGACTGCTCTTGGTCCACTGCTGGATCATCTCCCTCTAAATCAGGGACAGCCAACTACCCGGGCCTCCTAACAAGGAACTTGACAAATGCATTTTACATTAAGCTACATTGAGTCAGCATAGATTCAGGTATAAATGTCAGTCAAATATTGCTGTTCCTAATGATTGTGATTTATTTTTAAATTGAGTGCAGCACCATTAATGGCAGGGACAAAACCCCTGAATAACCTCCTTGTTATTCAAAGTGACTAACCTTCCTGGTAGCATTTTGCCCTCTCATTTCCTCCTGATAATGCTCTAATTCTGAGGGAGAGTAGATCATAAAATTCAATGCTAGCTGAAGAGGGGGAAGGCACTGAATAATGCATGATATTTCTCCTTGCTCTTTAAGAGCATGGCTTCAGAATCTAGCAGTCAAAAGAACAAGAACTATTTTAAAACCAGCAGGTACTGCTACACTAGCTTTTGCTTAGGTTGTCTTCTAATGTTCCCTCAGTACAGGAAGCATTACTTTCATCTGCAGCTGAGACTCTAGAATAGAAATGTAAAGAAATGATAACACCATATGTTTGCTATGAGCCATTCCAGATGACTAATACATCATGCAACAAATCCTCCATCACCACTCATTTATAATATTGGATTCAGAATTTTGTCCAGCTACGAAATGTTTTCTGTTTCAAGGTTATTGTGTTTTCCCTAGGATTTTTTTTGAAGCCAAGTGCAAATGTCACGAACACCAAACGTATGGAGCCCATGGCATCACTTCATATTTATGGCACTTTGTGATAATGCTCCTTTCTTTGAAAAATTGGAAGGGTGGGAGGGTTGCCACTCACAAGATAAAGTGTGAAAAAGAGTGTTACCAACTCTATGTACACTTTGCTATTGTAGCCTATCATTTACAATTCAGGAGGAGAAGTTCTTGCTTAAATGGATGTGTGACACTAGGTCTGCACTCCTCTCAAATTTGCAACTTACAGTTTTGGTGAGAGACACATCCCATCACCACTGGTAATGTAAGAGTCATATGCCCGTCCTGTGGGCATTTCTTTGTGGACTGGAATAAGGGTGTCTTCTTGTGTTTTGCTCAACTGGAAAAATGTCTTGGCCTTGTCATAAAGAGAAGTGAAATATCCCTCCCACTCAGTAAGAACTGATAATCAGAACTGATGACTGTCCTTTTTGCTTTGGATAGGAGACTGCAAAATGCTAAAATGATTAACAAGTCCAAAAAGATAATTACAAGTCCTCTAATCCAGAGAGCCATCTCTCCCTTCCTTTCCCTACCTTAATCTGTCTGTTTAATTTATATTCTGCTTTTCTTCTACTACTTCACCACACTGGGCCTTTTGGTTCCTTTGAAACGTTTTGGAGATGGTCCCTGCTGAACGCTATCACATGATGCTCAACAGGCCCTGCCTCATTTACCATCCAAGTGCCAAGGAAGCATTGCAAAATGCTTTTTCGGCAATGACGGAGAGACAAGCGGGCTCTTTCCCCTTTGTGATAGGAGAAAGGGCAGTATGACTTTCCACCCTTTCTCATATTTGATGGGAACAGGGTGCCAACACACCTCATCCCGTTGTGTGATGGGAGAAGGAGGGAGGGTGCACCAGGTGCCATGAGGTGCCCCACGCGACTGCTGGTGAAATGGCATCCCCCCCCCCAATGTGTGAAGAGGTCAATAGTAGGGGACCCTAGTTATGATCATTAAAAATATTAATTCAAAAATTCAAAAGAAAGGAATCATAATAGTGCAGGAGAGTGAAGTTACCAGTGTATCCAGAAGTATGACCATGGGGCCATGGACTGGTGAATCAGTGCAAATGTGGTAATGAAAGAAGTGCAATATTAAAAGAACTTAATGCAGTATGTAGCCACTATCTATGCTGACACAATTGTAAGTTGAATAGCGGGTCGGTACGAAAAAGTGAGTAGGAGAAGCCAAGCCTGCCTGCTCAATTTTCTATATGACACCCTTTCAAATATTTAAACATGGCTAATTCACCTCTTGACCTTCTCTTCTCCAGGCTAAAGATATTCTACTCTCTCAGCTGCTCTTTGTAGGACATAGCTTCCAGACCCTTTACCAGTATGGTCACCCTCTCTGGACACATTCCAGCTTGTCAATATCCTTTATGAATTGCGGTGCCCAGAACTGAACATAATATTCCAGGTAAGGTCTGACCAAAGTAGTATAGAGTAGTACTTTGACTTTCCCTGACCTTTCATTGAGGCATCCTAGAATTGCTTTGGCTTTTTTTAGCTGCTACAATTTTATTATATGTCTTAACTTGTAATTGTTTGAGAAGAAAACCCACACAGTTGTTTTAAAATAGCTATAAAATACAGTTGAACTTCTATGGCAATTTAACTTGTCATCTTACCAAGTGTCTGGAGCTGGTGGTAATGGCGATGATGATAGCAGTGAAATGAATGTCTAAGCCAAGCATATGCCACAGATTGCTAAATCTAAATTTCACCCTTGTTTAGTCACAGGAAATGAATGTGCTCTCAAAAAGTGATCACCTACCTAGTGTATATTATTTTTAATGCAAATATATGAGGGATAGGGAAGGGTATAAAAGTGGATTTATGACCTCATCACACACTGCCAGGTCGCTTCCTCCTTGGAGCCCACCGGATGCCATCACATGACATATGACAACTTCGTGCAGGGCTCTGTGGAGGAAGCATCCGGATAGCATGGTAGGATGCTTCCCTCTGAATACGGGGAATGGGAAAGCATCTCTGCAGATGAGGCGCGGCAATAGGCCATGGGATTGCCCTGCTTCACCACAGATTTGCCACAGAGGCTGGCGAATCTGATGAGGTACGTAGAATTGGGGCATTTTTAATGTCTTACATCTTCCATTGTTATTTAATGCAAAAAAGGTTTCTATAATGTTAAAAAAGAAAAGTGGAAAAAAAGCATTTCTTTTCTACTCTAAAACAGAAGGATAGAAAAGCGGGTGTACAGTGTTTTGAAACAAAGGGGATAGAAAAATTGAGAAATGGAAAATAGAAAGCCCCTAACCAATGCTTCCTACCCTGTCTCTGCTGTATCCTTTCTAATTAAAAAAATATTCTTTTTGTCATAAAACATCTAATCTCTGGCAGATTGATTTTCCAGGATCTCTTGGATATCACTGGGAATCCTGTTAGTCTGGTCACAAACTTCTCTATTTTCTTTTCTTTTCTTATGATTTCTTCATCACTATACTATTAATTTTCCCTTGATGTTATAGAAAACCCAATATTTTCATTTTCTTTTCTTCTTTTAATTAATCAATAAAGAGCTGCCAATGTTCTTTAAATTTGGAAGGATCTGGTGGTTGTATAAGCCTAGTCAATGTGTCCATCTCTGCCATGTCCAACATTTTTGTAATCCATAAATCTTGGGTGGGAAATTCTTCTTGTGCAGTCCTTTGACCCTTGACAGGAGATGACTCAGAGCAGTCCTTGGTGTCCTTCAGCTTAAAATTGCTTTAAGCCGGAAACTTAGTGGTTACTAGGAGATAATTGAATTCTGTATTTACTGTAGCTTTAAAATTTTATCTTATAGAAACATGCTAGCCAACATAAAATGCAATGACGTTCATGAAACTGCTGTTTAAATTTCTGAAGCAGAAAAGTACTACAGCATAAATAATAAAATATGCATAGAACTATGCTTGTTCCCATTAGTACACCATGGGGGAATTGACATTCTTTATATAATAAAATGACATAACGTTTTGGGAGGATTCTTGAAAATTGTTTAACTGGTAGCAGTCTCAAACACAAACATTTGATTCAGAATAGGCAAGCTAACTTAAAACCTGCAAATGACTTTTTATTATTATGTTTAATGTGTATATATTATATATTTATATAATTTAGATAGACAAGTTTTGTGGTTCTGTCTTCTGAAATTGGGAAATCTTAGTTTTGCCATATATTTCAATATCTTCTGTTTTCTCAAAACATGATTTTGAAGCCAATATATTCTTGACAGGATTGTTTCAAATATTTTCCAGTTCTTTTTCTCCATTTTTATTTACTGCTTTGCTTTGAGAAGTTTAAGCTTGGAAACCAGAATTAACAGTATAATGTCACTCAGACTCACATTATTTGCTTTTCAAAAAAGAATTGGTAGGCAACCTCTAGGTGAAATCCATTATTTTTGCTGTTGCTTGTGGTGTTGTCTGTCTGGCAGTCATTTCTGACTATTGGCAAATCAAAGATTACCCTATCATGGGTTTTTTTCTTGGCAAGATTTGCCATACAATACATTCTTTTTAGTATATAAAACTGATTCTTTTTGGTATATAAAACTAATTTTTATTATATAGGCCTTCCAAAAACAAGCCTGAAGGTATAGTGGTAAAAGGCCAATTTACAATATTACACAAGAATCAATCTTTTTCTCCTAAAAATAGAGGATAACCTGCCCCCCCCCCCTCCATTTTATCCAGTGTTGTCCCATTTTACCATTGCCTCCATTAGGAGATGGATTGATAAAAGAATGGGTTGCCTAAGGCTGCCTATTGAATTCGTGAAAGAGACCATTCTGTGAACTGATCCAGAATCTCAGGTCAGTTCCAGAAGGACACAGTATCCCAGGGACAATTCAGAATGTTGACTTCTGGATTGGCCCAGACATTATCCTTACCACCAGGCCCTGGGCCTTTGTGGAGGTGGGAGTGAGTCCCAACCATCCAGTGACACCACAACTAGTTCAGCACCACTGGACAGCTACCCATACTTTCTTCCAGCTGTCTGATTCACTGCAGTGACTCCCCCGCCCCAATCCTCAAATACTCAGATAAAGTGTTGAAGCAATAAGGGAGAAGGGGAGCAAGAGCCCTCCTCTTTCCTCTCCCTTATCACTTTTCATTCCAGTGCCTTGCCTGATATTGCATCTATTGTTAAACGAGGGTCACCCACCATTTCAAGATTTGGGGGGGGGGGGTCTCAACAGTGGGTTGCCCAGATGGGAGAAGGTAGGTACCATCATGTGTTCCTAAGTCTAGGAAAAGGAATGGCAATGTAAACAGTTCTGTCTGGTTCTGTTTCAGTATGTGCCCAACTGTTTACATGAGCCCAAAGTTGCTCCTGATTCTCGAGGAAAACTCTAGAGCAACTTGTGGCTTTTGTTTATTTATTATTTATTTATTACTTGCACTTATTTACCGCCACTCTCAGCCCAGGGGGCGACTCGTGGCGGTGAACAACAACATAGAAAAGACAGTTGTTAACATGGTTTCAGGCCACATTAACACAAATCAGCTCTGTGAATCATGTAGCCACCCCAGAGCTGATTGCTCCCCCCCTCCTTTGGGGTCAAGTGTCCATGTAGACGTGATCACACACTGAGCTTCATTGCTGAATGCAGAAAGATTACATGGCCAGGGCATGTTAGCATCATTTTGTGAAACACCTCTGCAGTGCAAAAGCTTCCACACTTCCATAGCTTTCAACTCTCCCTGTTAATCTTCTGTCTTCTCACTTTTGAGTTCCTATTAAAATGCCTCAGTTTTTCTTTCTACCTCCCAATTTGCCAGTTTCCCTCAATTTTCTTCACTTACTGCAAACTGAGTTCAAAGTGCAAAAGCAGTTTCCATTGAATTGAGTCAGCAGGGATGAGAGAAATGGAGGGAGACAAAACTTTTCCTAATATGTTTATGCAAGCACAAATTCCTAGCTTGTGTGTCCTTCCAAATTAATACCTGTTGTTACTCTGATCACACTCTGTTGTCACTTGCCCCAGCTTTCGTCTGTCAAAGAAAGATGCATTTCTAAAAATTTGCAGGTTCATAAAAGTCATTTCCTCTCTATTTTATAAGTCTGTGCCTATAAATATTTGATCAGATTGAGTTATTTAATCCTGTGGAAAAGGGTCAAAACATTCATTACAGTAACCATGGTGATTATGTAGAAATTCCTCCTCCCATTTTGGCAAGAGATCTTTGAACAGCTCATAACATTTAGAAACATATCTTTACCATCATTCCATGAGCCTGCATGGCCATTCTCAGCAACATGAAGCAGGAGCATAAAGACCACCAAATGACCTAGGGAGGAATCAGTTGCCATGGCAAGGCTGTTTTCACCAGCAGGCTTATGACAACTGTAAAATGTTTTCCAGCCTCAGTTTCAAACAAAGCAGAAACCATAATCCTGCCTCATTCTTCAGAGGATCTGGAGACACAGCAGCACAAGTGTGAGGGACGCTGGGGAGAGATTTTCTAGAATCTAGGACAGGGGTCCACAAACTTTTTAAACAGAGGGCCAGGTCACAGTCCCTCAAACTGTTGGAGGGCCGGATTATAATTTGAAGAAAAAAATGAATGACTTCCTATGCAAGCTGCACATATCTTATTTGTAGTGTAAAAACACTTAAAAACAATACAAGAATTAAAATTAGGAACAATGTTAACAAACAAACTTATTAGTATTCCAATGGGAAGTGTGGGCCTGCTTTTGGCTGATGAGATAGGATTGTTGTTGTTGTTTGCTTTCAAGTCATTTCAGACTTAGGTTGACCCTGAGCGAGGGCCGGGTAAATGACCTTGGAGGGCCGCATCCGGCCCCCGAGCCTTAGTTTGAGGACCCCTGATCTAGAATCTAGTGGTTCAACACCAACAAGCTGATCAGCTTCACTGTGGTGTCTCTATTTACCAAGGTCTCTGTAGCAGACATAATCACACTAATCAACCAGAAGTTCCCAGAAGACATCACAGCTCTGTTTCACCATTGCCTCACCACAAGCTACTTCCAGTGAGACAATGAATTCTATGAACCCAAAGCTGGAGTAGCTATGGGAAGACCTCTCAGCCCAGTGATAGCAAATTTCTACATGGAACATTTTGAAAAACCAGCCCTGGAAACAGCAAGAAAAAAAATGTTCCTGGACCACCTTACTAGCATCCAACCAAACATTCTTTTTCCACCATGGAAATAGAAAATGAAGGAAAACTGCCATTTCTAGATGTCCTAGTCATCTGCAAACCAGATCAACAATTGAGTTACATGGTTTACAGAAAACCTACATACACAGATAGATACCTACATAAAAACTCCAACCATCACCCAAGTAAAAAAGAAGAAGCACCATCAAAGCCCTGGCAGACTGTGCAAAAAGAATCTGCGAACTCCAACTCCTCCAAGACAAACTGAACCGCCAAAAATGGGCTTTACAGGCCAATGGATACTCTACCACAGACATCAGAAGAGCTGTAAGACCAAGAACAAACCACGAGATGAAAGACTAAGATCCACCCAGAGGAAAAGTGTTCTTGCCATACATCAAAGGAACCACTGACTGCATAGTGAAGCCGATGAGGAAACACAACCTACAAACAATTTACAGACCCACTAAGAAAATCCAACAAATGCTACATTCAGCAAAGGACAAGAGGGATCCTCTCACCTCTACAGGAGTCTACCATATACCATGCAGCTGTGGACAAGTCTTCATAGGGACCACCAAACGCAGCAACATTGCCCAAACACGAATCAAGGAACATGAAAGGCACTGCAGACTCATTCAACCAGAGAAGTTAGCCATAGCAGAGCACCTGATGAACCAACCTGGACACAGTATATTATTTGAGAACATAGAAATGCTGGACCACTCGAATAACTACCATGTCAGACTACACAGAGAAGCCACTGAAATCCACTAACATGTGGACAATTTCAACAGAAAGAAAGAAAACCTAGCTACCAGTATTTAAAAACCCCTCTAAAATCATAACAGTAAATAAAGAACAACATTCAAAAACAGGGGAACTTCAGACAAGAAACAATCAGGGACAGCTAATCACCTCTCAACAAAGGATCCCCCCAGACAGTAAGAAGCCAGACCTCCCTTAAGGTGGCCTTCCTGGAGTTAAAACAAAATTATTTTCTATGTGGCGTTTAGCTGCTGCATGGCTAACCTAAATCACTAATTGCAGTAATGCAAATGTATCTCACCACATAAAAACTCAATGTATGCATACAAATACAAATGTCAATAAAACACAGGATTGTTACGGGTAAATGTAACAATCCTATGTTTTATTGACATTTGTATTTGTATGCATACATTGAGTTTCTATGTGTTGAGATACATTTGCATTACTGCAATTAGTGGATACTGGTCTCTTTAGTTCCAAGGGAATCCATTTTTCTTTTCAGTAATCCTAAATCATACAAATTTAAGTAGTCAATGCCCCTAGTCAAACCCCCAGACTACTATACCATTCTGATTCTTTTAAGTTAAATATATTAGCTAGAATAACAGGAGATACAACTTCACTTTCTGCCTCATATTTCACATGAATTTTACAGCAACAGCTGCTGCTACTATTACTTCTACTTTCTATAGAAATTATTTATTGGTTAACATTTGTACAGAGCTTTAAAACATTCCTTTTTGGGTTATGACTTCCAAAATCCCCCACCCAGCTCTCATTTATAGAGTGTAAAATAGGTCAGTATTAAAATACCATATTAGGAGATGAGGTAGTGATAGAATAGTGGATTGCCTGTGAATACCTATAGATTTTGTGGCAGAGACAAGATACAAACTGGTAAATTTTTACCAGTTGTTCAGCTGGTCCCTGATCCATGCCTACTCACCCCCTTTATAATAGCATGTTTCAGCTGTACCAAGAACAATAGGACAAAGAACCAGTTGTACCTTTCACACACATAGCCATACAAACGCCTGAATTTTGCCTTGTTTATTTCTGAGCTGATTTTATGAAATGGCCCAATGCCCAAGGTTACTCTGCTTAAACCATAAGTAGGTGGTGACAGCTATGCCACGAGGGTGGGGGATGCTATTTAGGGTGGCTGCCCAATGGTCAGAATCACATTTCCGAGAAGGGAAGAGTCAATCAAGATTTCAAGATTACATTCATGTTTCTAGAACCAACACCCAAACATTCCTGTAATTATCTCATTCTCACCTAATAAAATTGTTACTGCATTGGATTTTAGAACATTGTTTCTCTTCTGTAAACTGATTTACATCCCCTATTCAGGAAGGTGAGGGTAACAAGAGCAGTGTTAAATGAAGAAGGGAGTGGGAAGGACATCTATAGAGATTTTGAGATATATATCCACATATGTAAAGAAAGATCTAAATGGTCAGAGATGATGATGGTCTAGTCTAGCACATCTCAGATCATCAGACTGGAAAACGGCCTGTTAATTAGTGTTAAGCACTGATTAACAATTGCATACCCCACACTGCCAGTATTAAATACTAAGTGCAATGCATATTTATGTGATCTGACTTGAACTCCCTGTCAAACAGGGGGAAAGATTTAAATGCACCCTTCCATGACACGATTATGCTGGTTGTGATCTTTTGCACTATTTTGTGGAAACAAGCATCTACTAGTCCAGTGGTTCTCAACCTGTGGGTCTCCAGATGTTTTGGCTTCCAATTCCCAGAAATCCTAACAGCAGGTAAAACTGGCTTGGATTTCTGGGAGTTGTAGGACAAAACATCTGGGGACCCACAGGTTGAAAACAACTGTAGTAGCCAATTACTGGTCAACTATTATATGGTCAAGGCATCATAGACTGCATTTTGTATGCACACCTATGACTGATGTGTACCCAGCACTTCTGAGTGAACAGGCACAGAATTTGGCAATGTGTGCTTCTTCAAAACACAAGATGGAAGATAATACTTTATAAGGAAGGGCAGTTTTACAATGTTAGGTAGTTTAGCCAAAGTTTAGTGAAACCATGCCATTTAGTTGCTAAACTCAAATGTGTTTGATTGCAAGGTTCATGCATCATGGAGCCCTTCTATATAGCCACATAACCCAGAATATCAAGGCAGATTAACTCACAATATCTTCTTTGAACTGGAATATCTGAGTTCACACTGCCCTATATCCCAGTTCAAAGCAAATAATGTGGGATTTTATTCAGCTATGTGGAAGGGGCCTTAGACACAATGGGCAATCATAAGAATCTTTAGGAGTTATAGTCTGGAAAGAGCCACAATCCCTTCCCCTGTGACACATATTGAATTGTTTCAATGTGTTAATCCAGATGAATCCATGATTTTCCTGTAATTATCTGGATGCTCAGACTATAATGTGATTAGGATAAATCATGTTTTGCTATGGTATTTGATGCAACCTATTCAGACTCAAGTAATGAAGTCTCAAGTAGTATAAAAGTGGAGAGAATGTGAGTTGTGGCTGATAAGGACAAACAAGATATTACAGCTGTTTTTCCATTAATATGCATATTTTAAAGATGTACAGAACAGCTTTGGGGGAGACTGACGCAATGACTGCAGCAGCTGGGAAATGGCATCTTAACTCTTTCATCCCCTTTGTGCCTTCAAGGCATGAGTCAACTTATGGTGACCTCACATATTTTGCAGGCATTTTAAAGGGAAGGAATCCTCAGAAGTGGTTCTTTTCTCTGAAATGTTGTCTCCAGCACAATTCACTGGCAGACACCTATTCAAGTGCTAACCAGGTTTCACCGTCCTTAGCTTCCAGGATCAGACAGGATCCGATGCCTTTAGCAAATTAAAATTCTTTTCCTCCCCTGCTGTGATCATATTGAAGGGGACAAAGGTCCTCATTAATATCAGAAATCATTTCCCAAAACTTTTGTGAAGAAAGCTCCCATTGGCATTACCTGGAGTTTTTCTTCTCATGCAAATAACTGATTCAAGTCATCAGTTTTTATCAGGATTTTGAGTGGGGGATGAAAGACTTAACACGATTTTCACTTCAGATGAAATCCTAGCAATTATTTCCCCAGCACTGGCTCTTTGCATTTTAAATCATATGCAGCTGATGCAAACACACATCCTACCTTGTGTCTAGTTTGGCCAATAGTCATTAGGATAAGATATTAACTGGGGCAAAATAAGATTAAGAGAAATCTAAAGGAGAGGGGCCCTTTTCTGTTTATTCTATACATTCTAGCTTACTTTTATTTGGCATACGTATTTCACCGGATTTACCAAAGAAGTAAATATCACCTGCAAATATATGTATATTCAGGTGATATTGCTCTTTTCTGTTTGAGTAATCACAAATAATGTTAATAAGACATTGTTTTTCAATGAAATTTCAGACCTAAGACCATCTGCAGGAAACTAGAAGTGTTATTATTTGTTGGAGACAATGCCTGCTGATTTAGACAACAGCTTTGCCTTCAAAAGGTGCTCTGTGTAGCAATGTACTCTGCTGGCAATCATAAAACTAGAGAGTACAAAGTTCTTTTCTTTGGGAAAGTGAAACTCAGACACACTGAAAAAAATGTGTGGCTATTGAATATCAAAGGGGTCTTATACATGCTAACTGTGGAGGAGGCACCCTGGAGTCACCAAGTGTTGTGTTGAACCTGGGGTCATGTGGACCCCCACTGTCATCAGCAGAGAGGCCCTTGTGCATATATACTTTCACCCTCCTACCAACTCTAGATGTAACATAGAAGGTATTGTTGCTATTACTCTACAACACCCCTCTTCTCTAGACATGCTTTTGAATGGGAAAGTAGTAGGAAACAGGGAACAAAAACCCAGATGAGCTCCTGGCTTTTTGTACTATCTACTATGGTGTTTCCCTGGATGGAATGTGAGACTGGCTAAGTGTGTGGTGGTTCAGGTCATTACTGATCCACTGATTAAGGATGCGGAAGAAATGTGTTGGTTTCAAGAATCTCAATGAAAGTATTCATTCGCACCTCTTGAGGGTCTTTACAATATAAAATGTACATGGTTACTACAAATTTGCAAAGTTGAAGGTATGTTTGGGACAAATGAAATACACATCAAATACCATTAGTCATTATGTTACATATAAATGTTCTGCTCTTCTTTATAAAGGGAAATAATTCATTTCAAAATAATAGAAAAACCTGTGAGCAAACATTTGTTGTTATACAAAAATTACAATTTTATCAATTGTAATATAATTTGCAAAAAGATAGCAAAAAGATCAGTCCTCTATAGCCATGAATTCTACAGCCACAGATTCAACCACACATGTTAGAAAATACTACCTCCCCTGCCCCCACCCCCCGCAAACACACACACACACACACATACACAAAGAAAGAAAATCCCGAAAGCAAGTTTTGATTTTGCCATTTTATATAAGGGACACCATTTTACTAGGACATTGTATATAACAGGACTTGAGCGTCCATAAATTTTGATATCCATGGGAGGGTCCCGGAACCAAACACCAGCGGATACCAAGGGTCCACTATATACTCTTGTTAGTTTCTGTAGAACTGTTACTTTAACACATTGGTTCTCAACCTCTGGGTCCCCAGATGTTTTGGGCTTCAACTCCCAGAAATCCTAACAGCTGGCAAACTGGCTTGGGATTTATGGAAGTTGTAGGCCAAAACATCTGAGGATTCACAGGTTGAGAACCACTGCTTTAACACATTACTGCTAAGCTCTGCTTCTCCTTTTAACAGTACAGCGTGCATCCTCTAAAAAATGAGCAGCTTTAGGCACTTCACATTTATTGCCCAGTGATTTTTTTCCAACCTGCATGATAAACTACTAAATTCTCAGAACTTACTTCTTCCTATAAAAACCATCTCTGAAGACTAACTACTACTGATTCTAATGTTTTATGTTACTTTTTGCTTTTAGAAATATTATTTGATGTTTTTCTTCTATTCAGAGTGATCCCAATTGGAAAACCAGTGGGCCAACTTCTAGTCTGAATGAAAGTTGTCCAAAGAGTAGTTATGTAGTTCAGCATTCTGGCTAGATGACAGCTGCACAAGAGGAGGGATTTTGGCATGCATATTTGTAGAGTACATTATGCAGCACTTTTAGCCCTCTAGAAAAAGCCCATCACCCTTTATCATTGGGGAGACGAAGCCCCAAACTTCTGGAAAGTAAAAAGGTTCCAATTCTCTTGTACAGTGTGGGATTAAGATATTTGGTTTTTAATTCTGCATTTATATATAGAGACAAAACATGGTGAACATTGGCCACAAATAGGGCTCCCCCCCCCCCCCCCTTTCACTTCTTTCTCCTTTTTCAGCTCTTTCAGTACATCCTGTTTATGTTTGGATCATTTTGTCCCAGGACATATTTGACAAAGATTCTTTTTGGCTTTAATTCAGTCAGTTGCACACAAATTTTTGCTGAGTCTATAAACCCTTGTAGCTCTCAATATATTTCTCTCTCCTAGTAAAACAATCAACATGTGGCAGTAATGTTATCCCAGAAAAATAAGTCTATCAGTGACTTGGAAATGACCCATACTTTTAAAGTTTTTCACCCTGAGTCTTTAAAGAAAAGCAAAAACAACTTTTGAATAATACACTTTTTAAGTAAATCTGTAATAAAGGTTCATTAAGAGTATAACAAGACCAGGAATTCTCAGAAATTTGGGGGAGGGGGCTTGAACTCATTATGCATCTTGTTATACAAATGCCATATCTTCATCTCAAAACATCTGATGATCAGTACAGTAGGGAGGGGAAAATATGTGCTCCTCCAGATTTTGTTGGACTTTAGCTCCCATAATCATTGTTTGTTTATCCGCCTAATTATATCTCTGGCGGTGGCAGCAGTGCTCCACTTCACCGTGGGGTG
Organism: Anolis sagrei; assembly: GCF_037176765.1. Classification (NCBI taxonomy): domain Eukaryota; kingdom Metazoa; phylum Chordata; class Lepidosauria; order Squamata; family Anolidae; genus Anolis; species Anolis sagrei. The sequence continues at coordinate 91,889,121 of NC_090023.1, forward strand.
TGGAGAATCTGGTTCCTCATACCGCGGATTACCCAGATCCAAGAGAGGGTGATCACAAGGGGGGAAATGTGAGCTCACACCTTCCCCCATAGACTGTATGGCAACATGAGAGCTCTCTGGTGTTTCCCTGCCGACAACATGCACTGGCTCATCCCTGCTTCACCCACGGAGCCGGCACAATGTCATGTGATGGGAGTCAGCCAGCTCCGTGGGTGATCTGGGCTAAAATCGGCACATGCCATCGATCTTAGCCCAATGTGACGAGGTCGTAAGACTGATAAAAGCTTCAGACCAACAACACATACTTTCTGGTATATGTTGTTCTGTGTCCTCAAGGTGTTTCTAACTTACAGCAACCCAAGGCAAAGTTTTCTTGGTAAGGCCCCATCTATGCTGACTGTTTAATGCAGTTCAAAATTAACTTCAAACAGTGGTAATGAGACAACAAACTCCTACAAAGTGCATGAAAGGACTCTCTTAATGCGCATCAGTGCTCAGTAGTTTGGCCTCAAACTGGTTCCGGGATTTCCTATATAGACACCTGCACAGTAAACCACTTTCTTTAATACTGGTTTGAAGCAGCACTAAATGGTCAATGTAGGGGGAGCCTGAGGCCCCTTGTACACTGCCATATAATCCAGATTATCAAGGCAGGGTTGGTTGAGGGAGCAGGAAGGAGGAAGCAGCCATGGTGGTGGTGCCACCTCTGCCTTGGGCATTTGGAGAGGCTTCCTAGCCAGGGAGGCCACTCAGGTTGTAGACCAGCCACCATGAGCACCATAAACCGCTTCTTCCTCAACAGTAGGTGCCACAGCAAGGGCCAGAGGTCACCTGGGTTGAGGAAAGGGACAGGCTCTCTCTTTTCCCAACTCAGTTCCCTTCTGCAGTTAAAAACAAGCCTCTAAAGTTTACCCATTGCCGTTAGTGGAAAAACTAATAAAACAAAACAAAACTTCCAAAATTTGAACTTGAAACAAAACAGGCCCTTCACGATTTCTAAACACTTACAAAATGAAATGATTGGGGGGGGGGGGGTGTGTTAGGGGAGAGGAAATATGAATTCCTTATTTTTAAACAAAATGGATATTTGACGTTTCATGCACCTCTAGTAGATAATGCTGCATTAGAAAATTCCTGCTGGACAATAATGATTATAGAATGATCATAGGATTCAAGTTACTCTTGGGTTTAGTTTGATTCACATGATTGCTATGAAGTATTTTTTAAACAAAAATTAAGATAATCCAAGTATGTATCTCAGCTTTCTGAAGTGAGAACTCCATACCAAATATGATAAGTATTGTATTTTTTCATGTCAGCTCTGCTTCTTCTCCCAGCTGGGACAAATTATCCTACCTGAAGACAGTCAGAGTTAGGCAGAGTCGTAAGCATGATTCTTTTCATAAACCGCTCACATTCCAAGTTACATACCTCAGCTCTTCACTCCAAATTCCTCGGAATGGTTTCCTCCTATTTGCATTCACTAGTACTGAGAACCATCCTGCAAAAGTTACTGGACTACAGTAGCCATTATCCACAACTCCATCATCACCATCCATTGTTCATCATCACCATGTAAATCAGTGGTTCTCAACCTGTGGGTTCCCAGGTGTTTTGGCCTACATCTCCCAGAAATCCTGGCTAGTTTACCAGCTGTTAGGATTTCTGGGAGTTGAAGGCCAAAACATCTGGGGACCCACAGGTTGAGAACCACTGACATAAATGGTAGGCCTTTGAAGGGGACCAGGTTTCTACTTCTGATTAACAAGAAAATAGTATTGTCACGATCACTTTGAGAATATACCTACTGATTATTATTATTATTATTATTAACTTTATTTGTACCCCGCTAGCATCTCCCGAAGGACTCGATGCGGCTCACACAGGCCGAGGCCTCAAAACAATACAATAAAAACATAACACAACAATAAACAAGCAAATCAAAACAGTTAAGCAAAACAACAACAATGGCAATACATCAAGACAATATTAAAACTGGTTCGGCCGGTGCGATGGGGTACAGGGTTAAAAGTGCTGAAGTGGTAGGAGGAACGTAGGATAAAAGTGCAGTGTGCAACAACATTAGTTGTGATTAAAGTGCTACTAAGGCTTGGGATGGGGATTCCTATTCTGGGAAGGCACAGCGGAACAGCCAAGTTTTTAAATTCCTCCTGAAAACTGCTAAGGTAGGGGCCTGTCGGAGATCTCTTGGGAGGGCATTCCAAAGTCGGGGGGCCACCACAGAGAAAGCCCTGTCCCGTGTCCCCACCAAGCGCGCTTGTGACGTAGGTGGGATCACGAGCAGGGCCTCCCCAGATGATCGAAGTGAACGTGAGGGTTCGTAGATGGAGATGCGGTCGCGCAGGTAGGATGGTCCCAAACCGTTTAGGGCTTTGTAGGTAAGCACCTGCACCTTGAATTGGGCTCGGAAAATAAATGGCAGCCAGTGGAGCTCCTTAAACAGAGGGGTAGACCTCTCTTGATAATGAGCCCCAGTTAGCATCCTAGCCGCTGCCCGCTGGACCAGTTGAAGTTTCCGAGCCGTCTTCAAGGGCAGCCCCACGTAGAGCGCATTGCAGTAGTCCATTCTAGAGGTGACCAAGGCGTGGACCACCCCGGCCAGATCAGCCTTCACGAGGTATGGTCGCAGTTGGCGCACAAGTCTCAGTTGCGCAAAGGCCCTCCCGGATACCGCCGACACCTGAGCCTCAAGTGTGAGCGAGGAATCCAAGAGGACACCCAAACTGCGGACCTGTGATTTTAGGGGGAGTGTAACCCCGTCCAGCACAGGTAACCACCCTATACCCCGATCCGGTTTACGATCGACCAGGAGGACCTCTGTCTTGTCGGGATTGATCTTCAGCTTGTTCTTCCTCATCCAGATCGACACAGCGGCCAGGCACTCGTCTAGCACCTGAGAAGCCTCCTTGGAATTAGGTGGGAAGGAGTAGTAGAGTTGTGCGTCATCCGCATAGAGATGGCACCCAACTCCAAAACTCCGGATGACCTCTCCCAGCGGTTTCATGTAGATGTTGAAAAGCATGGGAGATAGAATAGAGCCTTGCGGGACCCCACAGGTCAAAGGCCAGGGGTCAGAGCAGGCATCTCCCAGCTTCACCATCTGGGTTCGTCCCTCCAGGAAGGACTGGAGCCACGACAGAACCGCGCCCCCAAGACCCATCCCAGAGAGACGACCCAGAAGGATACCATGGTCGATGGTATCGAAAGCCGCTGAGATGTCCAAGAGAACCAGCAGAGTCACACTCCCCCTGTCCAGCTCTCTGCGGAGGTCATCCACCAAGGCGACCAAGGCTGTCTCAGTGCCGTGACCAGGCCTGAAACCAGACTGTGACTGATCTAGGTAGTTGGTATCGTCTAGGAAGCCCTGGAGCTGCGAGGCGACCACCCGCTCCAGCACCTTACCCAGGAAAGGGAGGTTGGAGACTGGTCTGTAGTTATTCAACACCGTGGAGTCAAGGGAAGCTTTTTTGAGGAGTGGACGAACCACTGCCTGTTTCAAACCAGATGGAAAAATCCCTTGCTCCAACGATGTATTGATAATCAATACAAACCAGTCAACCAACCCCTCCCTGGCTGATTTAATGAGCCAAGATGGGCATGGGTCTAGAGGTGAGGTGGTCGCCCTCACAGCCCCAAGAACCTCCTCTACGGTTTCAGGAAGAACAAGCCTAAAAGAATCCCACAAAATTGGACAAGCAGGTACCTCCGTCACCTCTTCAGGCACTGCGATGGAATTGGAGTCGAGCTCGAGGCGTATCTGGGCGACTTTATCTGCAAAATGGTGTGCGAAATCGCGACACCGAGCTGCGGGGTCGTCAGGGACCTCCTCCACCGCAGGTGGGTGGAGGAGCTCTCCCACGACCCGAAACAGCTCCGATGATCTATTTGCTGCAGATGCTATACGAGCGGTCGTGAATGACTTCCTGGCCGCCCGTATGGCCACGGAGTATGCCTTAAGGGAGGCTCTAGCCCGTGTTCGATCAGATACAAGTCGAGATTTCCTCCATTTGCGCTCTAGCCCCCTTCTCGTGTGCTTCATCACAGCCAGCTCCTCGGTAAACCAAGGAGATGGCCTGTCACGACGCAACGAGATGGGGCGTTCGGGTGCGATCATATCTAACGCCCTGGCCATCTCCCCGTTATAGAGAGTTACCAAGGCGTCGATAGAATCGCCAGGCTCCAAGGCAGGAAGAACCCTAAGATTCCTCAGGAATCCATCCGGATCCATCAGTCTCCTAGGGCGGACCATCTTAATTTGTCCTCCACCCCTGCGGAGGTTTAGGGTCGCAGTAAGTCTAAATGTGATCAGATGATGGTCAGACCATGACACTGGAAGGATGTTTTGATCTTCCACTCTGATCAGTTCGTCGTCCGCCACAAAGACAAGGTCGAGAGTGTGCCCAGCTTGATGCGTGGGGCCGGATATTATCTGTGACAGTCCTATGGCCGTCATGGTGGCCATAAAGTCCTGAGCTGCGCCAAATAAAGTGGTCTCGGCGTGGATGTTAAAGTCTCCCAGCACCACCAGGCGCTGGGAGACCAAGGCCGAATTAGAGACCACCTCCGCTAACTCAGACAGGGAAGCTGCTGGATCTCGGGGTGGACGATACACCAACAGGAACCCCACACTGTCACGGCTCCCCACCTTCAAGTGGACACATTCAAACCCAGACGCTTGCGGGACAACGCATCTGGTCACGGCGATGGATTGCCGGAAGACCACTGCGACCCCTCCTCCCCGCCCCCCTTGTCTGGCCTGCTGATGCACTCCAAAACCTGGTGGGCACAGCTGAGAGAGATTTACACCCCCCAGTTCGTCCAGCCAGGTCTCGGTAATGCATGCCAGATCCGCCCTCTCATCCAGGATCAAGTCCTGGATGGCCGCGGTCTTACCATTTACAGATCTGGCATTAATCAGCAGGACCTTAAGACCAAGGGGGCTGCCAAGGAGCCTACCACTACCCACCTTTTCCAGGGTCGCAAGGACTCTATTGCGCTTCTCCCTGGGATGTTTATGACCCACCAATCTCCTCCCCCACACGACTTGGATGGCACCCCCTTCCTCCGGAACCTCCCCCCCCCCTACATGGTCAGGATCTAGTCAGCTCCCAGAAGAGGAAGACGGGCTGGGAAATAATCTCCCTTGTGCGTTAGGTAGAGGTGATTCTGATGTTGAGGTAGATAATGAGACATCAAGGGAGCTAAGTGGGCTAAATAAGGGAAGAGTTCTCGAGCGGAGAAGTGTGGCTGGCTGAGAGGGGGCGACCGGGGCAGATGGGGTCTCAAAGTGATAGGAACCAGGGGGGGGGGCCCTGACTGGGGAGCTAGTTGTGGAATTCGCACGGGGGCCAGATGGAATATGGCAAGAAGAAACCCCGGAGGCAAACAGGGGGCGAATGTGAGGGTCCACAACTACCCTCCTGATGATGATGCCCCATTTCTTTAGGCCAGATCGTTTAGCCATTAGATCACCAAGCCAAGTGTTGTCTTCTGGTGTGATTTGAAGACGGGTGGAGCGGTCAGAAGATTGGTAATCCCTCCACAACCACACTATGGCTTTTAATCTTATCTCCTGTGATCTTTTACCCAGAATTTGGGCCAGGGAGTTACAAACTGCCCTCTTGGAGGTCCATCTGCCTCTGTTTATCATTAGATCGGCAATATCCACCGCAAAATTGTCTGTAGGAAGGTGTTGATCCTGAGTGCAAGATGCGGTGGTCCGATCCATAAGGCCTGGTGTTATGTTGTCGGTCGTCCTCTGGGTGGCCAGCACAGACCGCTGCCACTCCAGGATGTTTCCCTTCCTATATAAGCCCAAGGGTTCTCCCTTTTCCTCCGATGACACATCATTAATCCCTCCCTCCCTCCCTCCTTCCACCCTATGTTCCGCGTGATCTAAAGTGCCTTTCTCCCCATTTCGGCACAAGTCCTTAGTCAAGTCTGCACACTGAGGGGCAACAGTCTTTGGGGGGTTGGATTGCACAGAAATTCCTGAGAAAGAGGCAAAGCCTCTAAGGAGATGGTCCATTTTCTCGTTCAAAAACCTGAGTTGAAACAACACATGGTTGAACGAGTCCTTCAGGAGGTCGTAAAAGTGCAGAATGTCATTTCTCGCGTGAGACTCCGCGTCAGCCATTCCTATGTCAGGTTAATTATCCCTCTCACACAAACCCAACCCACTCTTACCAATACTCACACAGAATCAACTTACGACCCAATCAATCACTACTACAGGCGTTCCCAATTTCATACTCTCTGCATCCACTCCCGTTACATTCAACCAACAGAACCAACTTACCACTCTCTACAAACTATATACACACAACCACCATCCACTCCTTCCTATGTAATTGCTTCTATCACGGACAGTCTCACGCGCTCTCCTGGGCCTCTTCACTCACAACCCTCAGGCAATCCCATCCTCTCCTCATAATGATCCTATTTATTATCTGCACCTCCTAACACAATCAGCAGTTAGTAACATATAACACACAGCTAACTATAACTAAAACTAAATAACTAAGCTAACAACTAGCCAAAGGAAAAGTAGGAAAAAATAAAATAAAAGACAGATGAGAAAAAGAGTCAGATGGCGGCAGCAAAGATCCTGCTTTCAGGCAGGCCTGAAGAGTTCTTCAGCTCCTTTCCTCCGAGGCTCGGACAGGCAGCTTCCCAGGGGCTTTCAGCCCTTCCCCAACGCCAATTCTTTCCACCCTCCCGGATGGCAAGGGAGGGGCAATGATGGTGTGGTCCTGCGCTCTTCCACAGCCCCTTCTCGATGGTCGGATGGGCCGGGTGGGCCGTGATCTTGTAGATCTTCTTCCTCTTCCCCCTCACAGATGGAAGCGAGGGGGGCGGCAGCTGCAACAGTGTGGCCTGGGGCTTCTTCTTCCCCTCCCAGATGGAAGGGAGGGGGACGGCAGCGGCTCCGACGCGGCCTGGCACTCCTTCTTCCCCCTCCCAGATGAAAGGGAGGGGGCGGCGGCGGCAACGGCGCGGCCTGGCGCTCCTTCTTCCCCCTCCCCGATGAAAGGGAGGGGGCGGCGGCGGCAACGGCGCGGCCTGGCGCTCCTTCTTCCCCCTCCCAGATGAAAGGGAGGGGGCGGCGGCGGCAACGGCGCGGCCTGGCGCTCCTTCTTCCCCCTCCCAGATGGAAGGGAGGGGGCGACGGCTGCAGCGACGCGGCCTGGCCCTTCTTCTTCCCCCTCCAGATGGAAGGGAGGGGGCGATAACAGCAACGGCGCGGCCTAGCGCTCCTTCTTCCTCCTCCCAGATGGAAGGGAGGGGGGCGGCGGCGGTAGCGGCGCGGCCTAGCGCTCTTTCTTCCCCTCCCAGATGGAAGGGAGGGGGCGGCTGCAGCACCGGCGCAGCCTAACGCTCCTGGCAAAGGCACCGGCGCGGCCTGGCGCTTCACCACGGCCCCTCCTGATGGGCTGAGGGGACGGGTGGGCCGCAGTTTGATTCGGGTCTTCTTACCCCCTCCCAGATGGAAGGGAGGGGGCGGCCGCGGCACTGGCGCAGCCCCTCCTGACAACTGAGGGGCCGGATGGGCCACAGCTTCTCTTCGTTCCCTCCTAGATGGCAGTGGAGGAGGGCGGTGGCGGCGCGGCCTAGTGCTCTTCCGCGGGCCAGTGGTCGGAGGCCTACCCGCTGATCTGGCGGTGGTGGTAAGTTGGTCTTCCCAATGTCCGATTTGTTCGATGCCCTGATGAATCGATGCCCTGATAAATCAGGGAGATTTTCTCATCAAACTTGCAACAGGATAGGAGCTGGAAGCTGAGGATTCCAGCAGATTATAGTTTAGCCCCGCTGATGTTAACAGGGTCGCTGTTGCTTCGTCGCCATCTTGGAAAAAAAAATAAAAAAAAAAATCTAAGCACAGTGCGCCAATGTGAATTAATGGTTTGAGTTCTGGACTAGGAGATGAGGGTTCAATCTCTATTCAGTCAATAAACCAACTGGGTGATCTGGTGTGACTAACACTTTGTCAACCTCAAAGGAAGGCAGAGGCAAAACTCTTCTGAACAATTCTTGCCAAAAAAAATCAATGATAGGTTCACCTTAGGGCCACCATATGTTGGCATATGATGGCACATAACAATTTGTGTACAAACACATTTACAACAATTGTCTCAGAGTTGTACTTACATATTTCATAATTGATATTTTGGAGAAGGTTCACTTGATTCTGGCTTCAAACCAAAACAGTAACAACACTTAGACTTCAAATCTCCTGTTCATTTTGTAAGTATGGTTGTAAAAATAATTCTGGTACCAGTGTTGCACTTTTGTAGGTTTGTAAATGACTTGTTTAAATTTTCTTTTAAAAGTTCTCCTGAGATTTTATCATATTTGGCATGGATATTTGGATGCAAAATGTTAAAGGAAGCAAATATTTGTTGCCAACACACCACAAATTAATTAATATGCTCTCAAGCCTACATTTTTGTGAGGACTTGGAATATTTCTTATTTGATGCATTTTCTGTCCAAACTAGTGCTATGTGCAGTGTATTTCTCAAAATGGTCGTGATGAACTGGCAGCTACCTTGCTGACTTTGCTCTCATGATGACTGCCATATGATTGCTCAGTTGCCAGTGCATTTGCAAAATCCTCCCATCTGAAAATACCTCACCAAAATAGAGAAGAGGCTATGGCTGAGGGCAGGCCCGTAGCCACGATTTCGATTTGGGGGGGGGGGGGAGCTGAGTTTTTTCAGGAGGGGGTTCGGGGGGGCTGAGTTTCGCGGGGGGGGGGGCTGAGTCTGAGTGAAAGAGGGTCTACCCTAGCAAACCTTTTGTATCGTTACCACAATACCCCCATGCATATGGGATATATTTCGCGAACCACCATCAGAATTTCGGGGGGGCTACATGCCTGGCTGAGGGTGTGTGTGTGTGGGAGGGGGGGGGGTGTGTTATTTTTACTGTGTCTTTCTAGCAATCTCTCCCCTCCCCTTTTTTTTGCATACATATGTCTAGTCCAAAATATATATCTGTCTTAGGGAAAATCCAAAATAGCACTCCCAATAACTGTGTGCAGAGGACAATTGTGCCCTCAAATCTGATAAGGGGACAGTGTCCTTCTTCTCCCAGCTGGGGAGGATAAGAAGGCCACTGGCCTCATATATATTTGTTCTACAACATCATCTCAGTGTTTGCCACCTTTTTCCTAAGGCGACTGTCCATTTTTCCTAACAGAATAGTGCAGACAGCAATGGCCATTAGTCTGCCAATGAAATGTAATGCTTCACATTGTTTTTGATTCATCCCAATTGCATCTTATTGTAACCAAATGCTACCAGAAGCAACAGTAAGCTTCTAATTAGACAGTTCCAAAAGGAAGAAGCTGGACAATATAACAATATAAGAAGAACTCTGGGAATCATATCAACAAAGAGTGCATCTACATTGTAGAATTAGTGCTGTGTGATACCAATTTAACTGCCATGACTCAATGCTATGGAGTTGTAGTTTTACAAGGTCTTTGCCTTCTCTGCCCAAGAGTGCTCTTGCTTGATGAAACTACAAATCCCAGGAATTCATAGCATTGAGCCATAGCAGTTCAAACAGAAATCAAGCTGCATTAATTCTACAATGTAGATGCACTCTTTGTTGATATGATTCCCAGAGTTCTTCTTATATTGTTATACACCAACTGTTTATGTCAGAGTAGGGAAATGTTTTCAGTAAATGAATAAGCAACCCTAATGCAGCAGGGTCTGTAGCTGGACACTAGAAGCTTACAATTAGAAAGATGGACTCCACATATTTTCATTTGCAGAATGAAAAGCAGATTGGGATGGATTTGGAAGAGAAAAGTGATCAGAATGGAAAAGATTATGCAACCCTCCTTTTTTTCCAATCATGCAGTGGTATCCATGGCTTCAGAGGTTACTTTCGGTTACAAAACTGAATAATGTCAACAAAAAGGACATTCATGAATGCACATAACAGGTAGTTTGTCTTTTATAAGGTACTATTTGCCAGTGACTATAGAAACTATTTAGATCTACTTTCTTATTTGGGTTTCTGCCAGAACACTAGGGAAATTTCCTAAACAGAAGGTTGTTATTATAGGATGCATACTGAATAGCTAATCCCTTTAAAGAATAGAAATACAGAACCATCATATTTGCTTTTGCAGATAAGAAATAGATGTTTTATTTGTAAGTTTGAATATAATGCCATGTTCTGTGTTTTATACAGTCAATTCAACCTGGAGTTCATGATACATGGGATGATGTGTGACACATGGCAAAAAGCATGAGCTTAGTTCATTCAGGAAGAAACTAATGGAAGTACCAGTAATTCCTGGCCTTTTCAAATGTCTGGGTGGGGAAATGGTGGTAGTAATGTCCACGAGTTGCTGGCCTCCTGAGGTGGCATTGGTGCTTTCCCCTCTCAGCAGAATGACACTTGTCTTACAGACAATTTAAGGCCAAAATTAGGAATTTTGATATAACTCACATTCCTAATTTTGGCCTTAAATTTTGCCCTTGACAAATATATGAGGTCAATGAATATTGAGTATATATCAGGCATGGACAAACTTCAGCCCTCCAGGTGCTTTGGACTTCAACTACTACAATTCCTAACAGCTCATAGGCTGTTAGGAATTGTGGGAGTTGAAGTCCAAACACCTGGAGGGCCGAATTTTGCTCATGCCTGGTATATATGGTATATACAAACCTTAAAACACAGCATTAAAAGCCCCACCATTGTCTGTTTGTAAAAGCCTGATGACACAAAAATGTTTTAATCAGGTGACAGAAGGAGAGCAAGGGTGGGACCATCTTGGACTTTCTAGAGAAGGAATTCCAAAGCGTGCTTTGTCACAAGGATTTGGGCCAAAATATTGTTTAGTTACATAGATGTAACTATGTAGATGTAAGTAAGTTGCTAATTTTAGCATACATTTTATCTTTATATGCATTCTGTTACAGCATTACCATTTATAGTAACTTGAAAAAGCAAAATAAATTGCAGCAATATGGTTGTAAATCAATATAACTAAAATAATAAATACAGTTATGCTAGCTGTAATGGCACATCACACCCCCAAGAAGACATGAGAATACAAGGATTCTTTGATTACAGGAATCCTTAATCAAATTTTTGAAAGCTTTGGTATCTAGACTTTTCTGTGTCCTGTTATTGCACATCACTGCTATACTGGATTAGTGGACAGGATTCAGACTTGTTTTTGCTTGAAATCAAACATTTATCAGTTAGAGCCTGACTAATTTAGAACCGAAGACAATATGAACCCAATAATTTGTTTTTGAGATAAAACAAAAATCCATGCCTGGTTGCCCACAAGCTTTCCTACTTTCAGAATTATAGGGAAGCTGGAATGGAGGGACAATTTGTTACTACTGATTTAAGCAATGGTCTTTGAGAAAAGCCTTTATCAATTTACTGAAATGCACCAGTGACCCGGAGGGGGATTTTGAATGTGGCATTGGGTGCAAATGTTTCCCTGTTCCGTCTGCCCCAGTCATTGTATTTTCACCACTTTCTACTCATAAAGACATTGCCAGTAACTCTGGGTTTAAAAAGACAGATATTATATGGTAGATCTGAATTCTGATCTGAATTCCCCATGCTCGAGCTACTCCCTGAGGAAAAAAAACTCACAAAATAATTGAGTTCACAAAAGAAAACTCATAAATCAGAGTTAAGTAACAATCATTCCAAGCATATTTAGCACTCCCTCATGATAGTTAGAATTGCTTGTGCAGCAGTGTTTTAATAGCTTTTCTCATCTCTAAGTGGTGCATCCTTTTCATTAAACATGCCACTGCATATAATTGCACAGAAAACAAAAAAGCCACCATACCCATAGAAATTTAGTTGATGAGTAATTTCAACTACCACAAGCACCTTGGGTTTGGGAGCTTGTGTGTCAAGCTCCCAGATGATTGAATGAGACACAGATGGGATGAAGGCAAAGATTAGAGGCTTTATTCTCCTTTGTCCAGTAGAGGATGTTAGCAGTGTCTTCGCTCCAAAGATTGACATAAGCACATTTGTGAACATCCAAATTTATTTATAACACTTTGACAGCTAATCAAAGCAAAGAAACTTTTCAACGCCGGCTGTTGATTGGTCCAAAACAGTGCCAGCTAGGACCTGCTCCATCAGGGATGTCATATTACTGTTGTGTTTAGGCCTGTAGTGTTACAAAGCACATAGTTCCCTTTGTCATTCCCTTTCTTGCCTTTCCCCCTGAAATCATCCATTTTCAGATTTATCACATGAGCAAGTGCAGTTCCCACCTACTGCATTTTTTTAAAAGAAAACTTTGAGGGGGGGGGAGAAACTGTGGGCATACTGGGCTTTCCCCTCCAATCCTGCTGCTGTGGAGTAGACCCCAGGCACTGATCTTAGAGACACCACTCTGGGGGTACTGGGCTTTCCCCCCAGTACTCTCCATTGCAGAAGTTCAAAACTTTAAAAAGCTAGCTGTACAGACAAAAAAAAAGAAATTTTGATATTTTGAATTATTACATTAATTTAAAGAATTACCATGCCAGGCTCATGAAGCACGATTTTGAGAGAGAAAAGTCAAGGCTTGGTAGGAGACTGCCCACAGGAACGCCTCTTTACTGCACATCACTGAAGTGATTCAACATGGGCAAATTTGACAGCTCCCATCCCACATAGGTTTGTGTGTGTGTGTGTGTGTGTGTGTGTGTGTGTGTTTACCATCATGTTCCGGTTCCTAAGTCCAGAGATGATCTCTGACTGTTTTCTCCCCCTCTCCTTTTTTTTTTTTTACTGTTTTCCTAATGAAGCATAACAGGCTCAGACAGAACGTCAACCTTTGTGGTGAAGAGTGTTCCCTTAATGGATTCTAAGTGTTTAGAAATGGGGGGGGGGGAGGGGTGTGAGGTGATAAAGTATCAAGTGTCATCTAATCCAGTCCCCAGCCAATGCAGGATCCATAGGTAGCTAAAGCACAGTATCTACGGACAGTATAATTGGAAAGGATCTCAGGAATAATGTAGCCTAACCTGCTAAATCAAGGAAACAAACAAATCACAACACATTCCCATGTAGACTAGATTGGTATTCCTCTTATCCTTCCTGGACAGGAGAAGACTTTTATTCTCACAGATATTAAAACTAGACTTTAAGATCGTGTTGTACTGTTTTAATTATTTAATAGCTTTTTACAGATTTTAATTTTAATTTACTCTGAGATCACCAGATGAAATTTATTTATTTATTTATTATTTGCGGTATTTGTATACTGCCCTTCTCAACCCCAAAGGGGACTCAGGGTGGTTCACAATGTTTGCAATGGTTCCGAGATTACAGCATTTTTCTTCCTGCCTGATTTACACCAGATATTGTAGCAAACTGGGAAAACCTCATTAAAGCATGAGGTATGGGACAGGTAGGAGGAGTGGGTTTTGCTCCCCTCTCCTGTGTGGGAGAAGGGAGCAAAAAAAGAAGAAAGAAAGAAAGAAAGAAAGAGTAGATTTGCATCATCTTTTCTTCATATAAGTCTAAACGTGTTGAAATGGCTACAATAACCCTACCTAATTGGGTCCAAGAAGAATAAAAGGAAATAAAAATAAAAGGAAAACAGAAAAAGCTTATTAAATGATGTCCAGTTCTCTGGTCCAAAGTGCACATTACAAAGCCAAAGAAACTAAAGATCCTAAAACGCAAATGAGAAAGGGTTCATCCACAGAAGATCCGGTTAACAAAGAGATCCTGAAAGAGATTCTGAAGATAGCGCAGAAACAAAATGAAATCCAGGCCGATCTCAAAAGGATTGAAACAAACCAAGAAGCCCAACAGAAGACCCTCCAAGAAGAGTTAAAATCTCTAAGAAAAGAACTAACATCAGAGGTCAACTTAATGAAAGAAGAGATGAACAACATGGCAAAAGACATTAAATCAATTAAGGAAGAGAAGACAAAATCGGAAGAAGATCAAAAAAATCTTGACTCGAAGGTAAAGAAACTAGAGTCAGAGTTGGTAAGAACTAAGGAAGCTCAAGAAAGACTGGAAATGAAGGATCTGGAGTTTCAATTAAGATATAGAAACATCAAAGAAGATCCTAATGAAGATCTGAGACAAATAATCATTGATATGACGGCAACCATGCTTAATAAAGATCAAAAAGAAATAGACCAAGATTTAGACAGAATCTACAGGATTTCGACAAACTTCTCGAAGAAAAATAAAACCCCAAGGGACACAATTGTGCATTTTACTAAAAAGAAAACTCGAGACGAAGTATTAAAAATTAACAGTAACTTTCCACCCTCCTATAAAGACAACAAAGTAACCATCATGAAAGAATTCCCTCAATCTATTCTAGTCAAGAGGAGAAAATACTTCTTTCTCTCAGATGCCCTAAAGAAAGCGGGAATAAGATTCAGATGGGAGTCACCGGAAGGCATGACGGTGACCTTCAAAGAGAAAAAATACCAGATAACTAATGAAGAGAAAGCAGAGGAATTTTACGAAATCCTCAGGAAGGACCAAGAAAACTGGCCAGCTGACCACAGACTCCTAGGGGGGAAGCAGAAGAAACGGCGCTTCAGCTCACCAGAATACGACAGACAACAAAGACCCAAAATGAAGGAAGCTCTCGTTAAACACCCAGAAGGCGTCATCGGACCAGGCATAAAGGAATATACTCAAGACAACCAAAATGGAGGAAATGAACGAATGTAAGAAACAAATAAAGATTTTTTGCAATAATGTAAATGGTCTTAATTCACCCTCCAAAAGAAAGAAAATATTTGGTAAAATTAAGAAGGGAAAGTACGATCTAGTAGCCTTGCAGGAAAGCCACACGGCGCAAAAACACTCATCCCATCTAATAAACAAAGAGATAGGCAATGAATTTTACTCTCTAGCAATAGAAAAGAAGAGAGGGGTCATAATTTATGCCAAAGAGAAACTAGCTCCGGAAATGGCGTTCAAGGACACGGAAGGGAGAATAATAGGCATAACCATAAGACAAGGACCCAAAACCATTCTAATATGCAATTTGTACGCGCCTAACGGCCCAAAAACAAAATTTATAACAGAATTGAATGATAAAATTCAAGAGACCCAATTTGATCATTTAATACTGATGGGTGACTTCAACGGAGTTATAAACAGCAAATGGGACAAAAGTAGAATGGTGAAAAAAAGTAGAGGAGATAAATCTAATACCCTCCCTCAGAAATTCATTAGATTTAAGGAAGAATGGGACCTAGAGGATTCCTGGCGAACCCTAAATAAAGAGGGCAGAGACTTCACTTTCTATTCGGGAAGGCATAATAGCTGGTCCCGAATAGATATGATCTGGTCCTCAAAATCCGTCAATCCTCAAATCTCTAAAATTAGAATACTCCCTAGAGACTTGTCAGATCACTGTGCCCTTGAACTAACACTCAATCAGAGAAAAGACTCCTTTAGATGGCGCTTGGACGATAATCTCCTCAAAGAGGAAAAAGATATAAAGAGTAACTCTGATCTCTTAAAAGAGTATTTCGATCTGAATGACATAGGAAACACTACAATAGATATCCTATGGGATGCGGGTAAAGCAGTTATGAGGGGCCACCTCATAAAACAGAAAGCCATAAAGAATAAACTGAGAAAACAAAAACTCGAGGATCTGAAAAAAGCATTGGAAAAAACGGAGCAAAAATTTAAAAGGAATGTGGAAGATAAGAAAGTAAAGAAAGAACTGGATGCCCTAAGGAAACAGAGAAACGCCTTAGAAACAGAAGAGATGGAGAAACAACTAAAATTTATAAGACAGAAAGAATTTCAACAGGCCAACAAACCTGGGAGGTGGTTGGCACGGAAAATAAGAAAGAAAAAACAAGGGAGCCACATTGTGAAAATATCCACTAACAAGAAAGACGCAACTACAGACTATGACATCTTACAAGAATTTGGCACCTACTACGAGCAACTATATGACGAGAAACAAAACAAGAAAGATGAGATTATGACCTACCTCGGACACCAGAAATTAGAGAAGATGTCTGACCAAGATAGAGACCAACTTAACAAAGAGATCACTGAAGAAGAGTTAAGAAAAGCGATCAAAAAACAGAAACCATCGAAAGCTCCAGGCCCAGATGGGTTCACGGCTACCTATTATAAAACCTTGAGCGAGGTAATCATCCCCTATCTGAAGAGAACCATGAATACAGCAATGTCGGAAAGGACGATCCCCGACTCATGGAAAGAAGCCAACATCACGGTCATACATAAAGAAAATACGGACGCATCGGGAGTGAAAAATTATAGGCCTATCTCTTTACTTAACCAAGATTACAAAATATTTACATCAATATTAAGTGAGAGATTGAAGACCTACCTATCTAAATGGATAGGCGAAGAACAAACAGGTTTCCTCCCAGGGAGACAAATGAATGAGAACACAAGAAACATCTTGGATTTAATCGAATATTACGATTACCATCACCAGATCGAGGTAGCTTTTATCGCGGTCGACGCCGAGAAGGCGTTCGACAACTTGAGATGGGAATTTTTCTTATCAATCTTAGAAGAGATGGACTTTGGGCATAACTTCATCAACGCCTTGAAAGCAATTTATAAAGACCAACATGCCATCATATGGATAAATGGATGCCCTTCAAAAAAGATAACCATAAAGAAAGGCTCTAGACAGGGCTGCCCTCTTTCCCCTCTCATTTTTATCTTATCTTTAGAGATTTTGTTAAGAAACCTCAGATCCGATAAATCTATCTCACCATTAAGCATCAGCAAGTATGCACTAAGATTCCGAGCCTTCGCAGATGACTTGATATGCGTCATAGAAAATCCAAGAAAACAGGCTCATTTATGGCTCTCAAAGATAGAGGAATACGGATCCTTAGCAGGCTTTAGGATCAATAAGGAGAAGTCTAAAATCCTAACAAAAAATATTAAAAAAGAACACCAGGAAGAACTCCAATCTCAGACAGGTATGCCTATAGTCTCAAAACTAAGATACTTAGGTATAATCATCTCTGCCAATAACTCCCAGCTCTTTATGAATAATTATGAACCAGTCTGGAAAAAGATTAAAGAAGACCTGAAGAACTGGTCCAAACTAAAAATATCTCTACTGGGGAGAATCGCTATTATAAAAATGAACATCCTACCTAGAGCTCTCTTCCTCTTCCAA
This sequence comes from Anolis sagrei, assembly GCF_037176765.1. Taxonomy (NCBI): domain Eukaryota; kingdom Metazoa; phylum Chordata; class Lepidosauria; order Squamata; family Anolidae; genus Anolis; species Anolis sagrei. Next base: position 91,906,305 of record NC_090023.1, read on the forward strand.
AACCTTCCGATTATACAAAACAAAACTCCATTTAAAAACTGGAATAAGATAATAAGAGCATTTATCTGGAGTGGGAAGAAACCCAGGATAAAACACATCCACATGGTTGATGCAACCACCAGAGGAGGCCTAGGCCTCCCGGACCTAACCCTCTACCATGATGCCTGTGCCTTAACCTGGATCAAGGATTGGATCCTCCTTGAAAAAGACAAAATGCTAACGCTCGAAGGATTTAATCTAAGAGTAGGTTGGCACGCCTACCTATGGCAGAACCAAACCAGGAAGGAAAATTTTTTTAACAACCACGCATTAAGGAGACCTCTCCTGAGAATTTGGAATAAATACAAAAGAAACCTATATCCAGGACAAACACCCATGTGGCTATCCCCCCTAGAAGGGGAGCAAAGAAGGTTACTGGGTTGGAGAAATTGGCCCTCCTACAGGACAGCAACCAAGAAGAAAGATGGCACACTCCAACTGAAATCAAAAGAAGAGCTGACCAAGGAATTTGCATCATTCTCGTGGCTTCATTATTTTCAGTTAAGAGAACACTTCAATAAAGATAAAAGAGAGGGCTTCATGGAAAAAGATATATTTTGGGAAAGGGTTCTACGGAAAACCAAAAAAAATGTAACATCAACATATAATCTACTTCTAGAAAGGGAAACAGTGCAAGAAAGGGTAAAAGAGTGTATGATCAAATGGGCGAGAAACATCGGGAGGCCAATAAGATTAGAAGAGTGGGAACAAATATGGAAGAAGAAGATCAAATATACCTATGCCACGGTACTAAAGGAAAACTGGTACAAAATGTTCCATCGTTGGTATATGACGCCCCAGAAAATAGGTCAGATGTACAAAAAAGCCAACAATAAATGCTGGAAATGTGCAGACCAGGTGGGCACCTTCTTCCACCAATGGTGGTCCTGCCCCCAGGCCCAAAAATACTGGAAGAGAATCAATGAAATTTGTGAAAAGATTTTCAAAATTAAGATCAAGGACAGAGCAGAATGTTACCTACTAGGTATCTTCAAAGAAGAATGGGATCTTGGGGCAAACGAAGACATATTACTTACATACATAACAACGGCGGCAAGACTGGTTTATGCCAGAAAATGGAAATCAAAGGAAATCCCATCAGAGCAAGACTGGATTGATAAATTAATGGACATCAGGGAAATGGATAGACTGACCTACGCGTTGAAAGAATCGAACGGACGCCCTCTGAAGAGGACAAACTGGAAGCTTCTAAATGACTTCCTTTTACTTTAAGAGAAAGTCTACTATAAAAACAAATCATAGGAGTGGATATTCCAAACATGGGAAAATAAGGAACACAAAGAGATAGGCTGCAACTAGAAGATCTCGTAGAAGAAATCCATCAGAGAACGTGGAGAAGATGGACCAGGAAGTCCACCCTCCCTCTACCTCCCTCCCCTTCTCCCACTAATCCCCCCCTACTCCCCTCCCCCCAGTCCCCCACCTACCCAAACCCTTCCCCAATCCCCTCTCCCCACCCCTTCCCACCCTCCCTCTCCCCCCCTCCCAGATCTTTTTAACTATTTGTATAATCTATTTCCCCTTCCCCTTTCCCATGTTGTAATGTATTTTCTCAGAAAAACTTTTCAATAAAAAAAAAATATTCAAAGTGCACATTACATGCAGCGGTGTGAATCTATTTTTGACATTTTCTTTTAAACCTAACAGCCGCCTCTACAGCTTCATGCTTCATTGGAAGATGTGTGTGGGGGGGGGGGGGGAGGCTCTGTTCCTTTCCAGCTGTTTTTTCCGCTTTTGTAAGGGAAAGGAAGCAGATTGGGGGGGGGGGGGAATGCTGCCTTGTCATGTTTTGTATTGTCCTTTAGATTTCATGACCGGCAGAGTTTCTCTCTTGGGAACGGTTGTTTCTGTGCTAGTTCTTCATCTCTGCATATTTAGTAAATATGCAGATTTTATCAAGACTGCTCTGCCCAACACGAATTGTATGAATCATGAGCAGAAGATGGCTTCTGTATTGGAAGTATCTATCTGGATTTGCTCTTGCATGCCTAAGATGGTGAACATTAAGCATTATTTTAGTCAAATGCCCATGTAATCATAATATGACCAGAGCTGATCCTATCATCCATCAGAGTAAATTAGTCATGTTGCATAGGAGATCTTGGATAACGCAGGAGGAGTGGTGACAGAAGCAGCAATAGCCTTCTAGGTATTCTTTGTTTGAAGACAAGATAATGTATTCCACTGTCACAGATGCCTTCAGCTATGTTGCTGCCCTCAGAAGAAATGAAGGACACAAGTTTCATGAAGAGTGTTGAAATAAGATTCAACTGCCATTCCAATTTGCCCCTGTATGTATATCAGGAATGGGGCCATCTTGTATTTAATCTGAGAAACAAAATTACTTGGGGCCTTGATTCTTTTCCAACCGCAAAGGCCCAAAAGTCAGCTCCATGGCAGGTAAGCAGGCCTGTAGCCAGGATTTCGATTCGGGGGGGGGGGGGGGGTGAATTTTTTTCAGGGGGGGGTTCGGGGGGGGCTGAGTTTCGGGGGGGGGCTGAGTCTGAGTGAAAGAGGGTCTACCCTAGCAAACCTTTTGTATCATTACCCCAATACCCCCATGCATATGGGATATATTGAGTATGGTGATCAGATCATGATATGAATAAACATAACAGTTTAAATAATGCACCAGTAAGGCCTTTTCGCAAACCACCATGAGAATTTCGGGGGGGGGGGGGGGGGGCTGAAGCCCCTCAACCCCCCCCCCCCCCCGGCTACATGCCTGCAGGTAAGTGATACGTGGAGCTGATCTGAGCTAAAACTGACCAAAGCTGCTTTAGGCAGCCTTGAATTGCACTAATCAAAGTTGCAGGTTGTTCTGAATTCTACCCCAGAATCTGGAACAAACTGCATATAAATGGTTGGGCCAGTTCCAAAACAGCTAACGTCTACAACAGAATGTAGGCCATATATATATACACAAGCACAGAGGGAGGGAGGAAACTGAACCACAGCTGTAGACTCACACTCAATATAGGTATATCCTCTGGTTTGTCTCCAAATGTCCTTCCGGTCCCACCTTTTGTTTGCATATTGAGCAGAATGTAGGGGAATAAGAATTTACCCAAATATGGTCATACAACATCTTTTCATTGTAATGTAAGGAAGCAGCAATGGAAGTGTGATCTCATCCTTTTCTCCATAAACAAACCTGGAACTTTAAGTAACTAATATCTTTAAAGTATCATCACCATCATCATTATAATTATTTATATCCCACCTTTCTCCCCATGGGGACTCAAGGCAACTAACATCTATCTACACCAAATAGTTTTAAAAGAGCAATTCAAAAGTTTAAAAGCAAATAATGTGTGGTAAAAACAGAATTAAAACACAGCAAATATATCAAAATGGCCTTTAAAACTCATATTCCCTCCCTTCCCCCAATCCATCTACTCACCCCAGAGCCTCCCCTTACCCTTCCCCAAAAGCCTGCTGGGTTAAGTTTCTTTTTTGAGAGTTGCTGATATGCATCCGGCTGTAGTAACAACTACTTTAAATAAATATATGGACTGAACACTTTATTCGGGATGCAGGCATTACTGTAATGCAGCTTCTTCTTCTTCTAGCAACTGACAAACTCTTCAGAAAGCATTTCCTCATCACCTTTCAGATGTTTTTAGTTTATATCGATGAGACCAATATTTTACAACACAATTAATGACCAGTTACAAAACCTGATATTTCAAACAGAAGCATTTCCCCATTAAAAAATGAACCACTGAGGCAAAGATGAACAAGTGTTGCTTTCAGATAAGCAGCTGCTGAAAGCTCATTGATATTCAACATGATCTAGGAATTTCGTGTGTATAAATAGAAAGGAGACTTCTGTAATGGCTGTGAAACACCTTCCAGTTTCCTAGAAAAGCTGTCATCTCCACATATCCCAAATCCCCGTGGACCCACACACAGCTATCAGAAATTATCTGAAAATTTACCAGAGAGTTGTGGGAGGAGAGGGAGGAGGAGGAGGCGGCTACACTTTTGTTTTTGTCTTTAACATGTAGCCTCTCTTCCTTTCTCTTTCTTCTTCCCTCCTTTTCACTTCTGTGCATTGATTTAATAGGTTTATATTTTCTTGAAACAATGAAGCTATATCAGAACAACATGGTCTTGGCACACTGTATTTCATTTGTAATAGAAAAGCTGTCTTCCTGTAACTCAATCTGCACACAAAAGTATTTACCTAAAAAGCTAGAGAGAGAGAGAGAGAGAGAGAGAGAGAATTGTAATGTCTCTGCTCAGATCCCCATTCACTAATGAAACAAAAATAATCTCTGTCCTCATTGCTCCCATCTTTTCTAAGGCTTTTGCATTCCTGTGTTCCTAAGGCAGTAAATAAAATTACTGAATGTATTGAATCAAAACCCATTTTGACCTCATCAGGCATGAACATAATGGCCAAGTGCCCACAGGGAGCTCCCTGGCTGGCAAAGAGTAGTGGTGGCAACACTAGGACGTCCCAGCCCCTTCACTGTGCTGATCAGGCGGTGGTGGTGTCCATATCTTTAAATCTCTTACATATGTATTTCTAAACTGATGTATGGCATGGAAACCTCAGGTAGCTACCCTATACATCCTCTTGGCAACAAACCTTACTGAACCTACAGATTTAACATGATAAACGTGCATGGCTTAAACAGTGAAATTAAAATTTCACACACAGAGAAATACATTCATATGCCCAGAAAATCGTTATTTATCTTTTTGAGCTTTAAGTGTTCTTTAGACAAGTTGATTTGTAAATTGTATGAAGCTCTTCAAAACCGATAAGGCAAGTATGTTCTGCAATAAAAAAGTTCCAATGTGGAGTGTTCCTGTTCAGGGCCCTCTTACCTTATTCTCTGTTTCATTTCCCACTCCCAACTGTTTTTTCTCCATTTTCCCACCCCAAATATGTATTTATTTGTATCCCGTGGTTACTAAGACAGTTAGGAGCCCCCGGTAGTGCAGTGGGTTAAACCCCTGTGCCGGCAGGACTGCAGACCAACAGGTTGGAGGTTCAAATCAAGGGAGAGCGCGGTTGAGCTCCCTCTGTTATTTCCAACTCTCCATGCAGGAGATGAGAGAAGCCTCCCCCAAGGGTGGTAAAACATCAAATCATCTGGGCGTCCCCTGGTCAACATCCTTGCAGATGACCAGTTCTCTCACACCAGAAGTGACTTGCAGTTTCTCAAGTCGCTCCTGACACACGCACACAAAAAACCAAACATCTTGCAGTAATGATAATGTTATAATAGAATGCATGAAAAAAATAAAACTGTATGCCAATATTAGCAACCTACTTACATCTACATAATGAGTTACATCTATGTAACTTAATACTATTTTGGTCCAAATCCTTGTGACAGAGGCACACTTTGGAATTCCCTCTCTAGAAAGTCCAAGATGGTCCCATCCTTGCTCTTCTTCCTTTGCCTGATTAAAACGATTTTGTGTCATCAGGCTTTTACAAACAGAAAAGGTTGCTGTGTTTTAAGGTTGTATATATCATATATACCAGGCATGGGCAAAGAACAAACAAACAAACAAAAACTAAGATGGCGCAGACATTGTCCAACCATTATGAGGATTCTGCCCCATTTTGGAATCCCTCTCCAAAGGTGTTTTGCACATCAGCAAAATGTGACAATTCTCCCTGCTGGTACCTTTGAGTTTTATGAATAACTGTTGCCATTTTAGCCACATAAGCAATTACACTTGATGGAAACAAAGGGGATTTCCATTGATCCATGGAAGGATGATAAATCTTATTCAGTACCACAATTATATGTTTTTAAAATAGAAGTCATTAACTTGTTTTACTCTTTAGTTGGTTTCATTGTTCTGCATTTCAGCCTTGTTCAGTTTGTTATAGTATTGTACACTATCTTGAGCCTAAAAGATAAGACAGGTGGCTCATCGGCTGACTATTTCTCTCACTATTTTAGAAATGAGGCATCCCTCTGCTTACTCCACAAACAGCCACTGAAATACATTCTATAAATATTGTAATTAATTAGAATTGTTTATAGAGGATCTAGAAAATGCCTAGAGATGCTGTTTTTTGTCAGATGCAGATAATTGAAACTGTGGGTACTAGCCTTTGATATACAGGGGTTATAGTGTTCATGACTTCTACACCAGACCTCAGTTGGTAGATTTGAACTTCTGTTAATAAAATAATCCTGTACACAATGATTTCCCAACTCCCTAACTCAGTGATTCTTAACCTTTGGGCTGCGGACCACCAGTGGGCTGTGAGGACGAAAATCTGGTCCGCGATCCTCCTTCCTCTTTATTTTATTTTATTTTATTTTATTTCTCCTCTTTTCATGCCATTTGCCACTCCTTCCCTGTCTCTGACCATGACATATGTTCTGTATCAGAAACTAGAGCTGATGTGGTCCATCCAATGCAATTTTCTGAATCAGCATCACAACGTTGGAAAGTGGTCCCTGGTCAAAGTGGTCCCTGGTCAATATAATAAGAATCTTATAGTTGCCAATATATATGTCCAGTCATTCTATAGACTGTGTAAAGTATAAGCATACATTCTTTTGTAGGATATCCCGTGTATGTTCAAGAGTTTTACCAATCTTAAGGGAGTGATGGGGAGCTGCAGTATTTCTTCAGCACTGCAGCTCCCAACACTCCTCAACTTTGTTGGCTAGGGTGACTGGAAGTGACAGTCACACTAAATCTAAAGGGCTGCATGAATCCCTCTCAACTCTAAGCTGTTGAGATTTTTCAATGGCAACCCAGAACAGTAGGAAATAAATGGAAGAATATTTGAACATGTTTATCAACCAGTAGCATATCTCAAGTATGTGGCAGAATGATTTTAGTTATGTTGCAGTGCAGGGAAAAACAAACAGTTCCCACAGGTGTAAAATGATTTAAACTAAGGGCAATGGCGATCTCTGGATTATTTTTATTTATTTAATAAGTACCCCCTCAAAGGTGTTTACTTCTCTGAATGTTGCCGGAAGGAAAGCTGTTAGAGCACAAAGCTTGTTCTTGCCTTCATATAACCCGAGGTTGTCGGATACAGGAACTGGTGTTTCAGGATGTCCTGTGCGGAGTACCCCCGTTTCATTATTACTTCATGTGTGACACACTATTGTTTTTATCAGTCCGTATTGTTCTACTTAGGGTTTTTTATTTTCCCAGAGATGGAAAACAAACACAGTCTTTATGCTGTCCTGACCTTTTCAAATGGAAGGATAGCCTCAAACACACACACTCTCTCTTTTAAAGCTGTTTAGAACTCTCTCAGACCACTATTTCGTAAGAGATTTGTCTCAAGTACATGTAAGATGACCAAAGCTCTTTAAGCAGTTGCTTAAATCAAAGTTGATATTGCAGGACTGCTTCTTAGACATTCTTCTTTCTCCCTCACCTTTTCTAGAAAATAAGGATTTGTCCATCCTCCTATATATATTTAATGTAGTGTTACGTAAGATATTCACCAGCAAATAAGAATTTTACACTTAGGCTCAATCCTATGCACACATATTTATGTATCTAAATGTTTATATACCACTCCGTATCATATGATCTCTGGACAGTGCTTAAGTAAAATCAATATAACTAATTTAAACGATGTAAAACAGTAAGAAATTATTTAAACAGACTGTGAGTAGTTTAAACAAATTGACAAGTTAAAACATGACCATTAAAATGAGTTCAAACAGTTTAAAACAATTAACACGTGTGTGGATTTGTATAAAACTCATTAGGCACCAAAGAGTTTCACAAAAATTGCTGTTTTTACTTGGTATCAGAATAACTATTATCCTTGCCAATTTGGATTTCAAGGAGGGGATATTCAATTTCCCTGGAAGTGAGCTTCTGCCAACCTAGCAGTTTGATAATATAAAAATGTGATTCTGTGGGAAGGTGGCACTCCATGCAGTAATGCTGGCCACATGACCATGGAGGCATCTACGGACAACACCGGTTCTTTGGCTTAGATGTACCCCAGAGTCAGATACGACCCCTAGTCAGACACGACTAGACTTAATGTCAGGGGAAACCTTTACCTTTACCCGATCATATTTTTATTAATATTATTTGCCAGAAATCATTAAGGCAGTTTCGACTGTGTAACCTAGAATTAGCACATTTGTGACTGGCTCATATTTATGATGTTTATGTATTTATGATGCCTATGTAATCCAATTTCGGAAATATATAGCATAATTTTTTAAAAAATCAAAAATCAAAAGGAAGACAATTTGCCTTCAAAAATAAGACCATCTGTGCAAACTAACTCCATTTTAAAACAAAATCTTCTGAATAGCCTTACAAATCACTACAGTCTACCAAAGGAATGGAATGAGCAGACACAGAGGTAACAGCAATCAGCAAAACACAGCAATGACCAAATGGACATGTTGTGAGAGCTCATGTTTTTTCAGAACAGTCAGCAGAGCCTCACAGGCTAAAATATAGAGCATGGAAGCACATATATCAACCCTAAAAATAATTCTACTGCTACTTGTTTTCCCACTGATATGGGCAAAGAAGTGTTGTACTGAATGTGTTTAAAGTCAGATCAAGGGCTACACATATGGCACAGTTTGCAATGTTTGCCTCAAACCAACAACTGAGCATTTCAGCTATGCTATCACACTTCAAAAGCTATTGTTTGTCCAAGGCTTCAGAAAACTACCTCCGTCCTCCACTCAGCTGTCTTTATCTGAAGTATTCAGATTAAGTACTTCAAGGACACCTAAAGTGGACCATCAAGAATATGATCCTATTCAGGGGAGTCATTCTAGATATTTATTCGTGGTATGATCTTTGACCTCCAACTATCTTTTTTGACTACAACTTCCTGAATTTTACAGCTGAAGAATTCTAGGGGCACATCTACACTCACCACTTAGGTCAGTTTGAAACAGTTTGAAGAATGTGGCTTCATTGTCCGGATTATTAGATTGTAAAGACTGGCACCAGTTTGAGGCCTGAATGGTGAGTACACTTTTACAAGGGCTGACTTTGAACTGCTTCCAGGATCCACTAAGTGCAGGTTTTTTTCAATTCCCACTTCCGGAATGTGCACATACTTTCAGTGTCTGCACAGAGATTTGCATTTTTAGGAGCTGGTTTAGTGGTGCAATGTGGTTTATACTACAGTGCACCGATTCATATTAAGGGCTCATTTTGAACTTTCCCCCAACTTTGCTTATGCCAGATTCCCTGGCTTAAAGCATGCTACAATTTCTCAGTGTGTATACTAGCGATCATGTTTTGGAGATAACCCGCCTCTCAAAGGGTACATCTACACTGTAAAACATATGTGGCTTGATACCACTTTAACTACCATGGCTCAGTGTTACTGAATCATGGGAGTTGTAGTTTTACAAGGGTTTTCACCTTCTCTGCCAAAGAATCCTAGTGCCTCATTAAACTAAAACTCCTCAGAACCCACAAAGAAGTAAATTCACGGGAGCAAATAGGGTACCTCTAGAAAAAGAAACAGTAATTCAGAGCTGAAAAGAAATATATTGCTTCCTTAACACCTAAATACTCTTGGTACATCGTTCAATGATCCATTTAGGAGGTTAAGATCATTCTGGGAGGCCCTACTTTCAGTCCCACTTCCTTGCAGGTGTGACTGGTAGGGAAGAAAGACAGGGCCTTCTCAGTGGTGGCCTCTTGTCTATGGAACTCCCTCCCCAATGAAATTAGATCAGCCTCTTCTCTCCTGACCTTCGGGGGGGGGGGGGAGGGGGGACTTAAGACATACCAGTGCTTTCAATGCATGCATAGCACTGTAGTATGCAATGCCACACTCTCTCATTTTGACAGAATAATCAATTTCTCTTAAGAGAGTGAGGGTCCTCTCTGCTTTCTGTGGCATCATCATTATATTATCAGAAACACTGTATTACTTACAACAGAACAGTTTTATTGGAAAATGATGACAATGGCATGAGTTCTTTGTAATAATCTCCTTCTCCATTTGTGAGTCCCATTTTGCATATTTTCATGTGAACCAGATGCTGAAAACTATTATCATCTCTGTACAGTCCAGAGAAGAGCGTGCTAGTGCCTTGCCAAACTACAACTCCCATGATTCCATAGCATTGAGCCATGGCAGTTGAAGTGGTGACAAACTGCATTTATTACAGTGTGGAGATACACCGCTTGACAGTAACCACTTGCATAATCACTACAGCATCCCTTTGTAGTCTCTGTATTTTTAACTGGTGCCTGTTATTACAAAAGCCATTGTAAATCTTTATTGCTCCCAATGGCCGATTTCATTTTGTTTACTTGAACTATTTGTTGAATTGCTTTGAAGTGTACTTTTGACAATATTGCCTGTTGCCGCAGGCTGCTTGGTCTTATTACTGGTGTTTTCCTGCTATGATCACAGCTGTTATCTCAGGATTCTCTTGAGATGACTTATCTTATCTTTAAAAATCTGTGGTGGGCCTATTTTGAGTATCCTCATATATATATAAAAACAGGTCATACAATTAGAAAAAAATGAAATAATTTTTTCCTGCCTGATCCCCATCTCTGTATACATAAAGTGCAGTTTAGAAGATAACTTTTAAGAATGGTACAATGAGGCATTGACGTTCTCCATCCATCAACAAGGAACATAATGGAGCATGATCTCACCATTTCTTGGGCAATCTTTGGATATCGTTCCTTAAAAGTAACTCCAGTTAAATAGTCATTCTTCTTAAAAGTAACTTATAAAGCTCTGAATCCTAAGGCTTCAAATTAAACATTTTACCATATAGTACAGATTTGATATCCAAAACAGATTTACAAATACAATGTATAAGGACCAGGTAATAATATCCTTCCTCTATCAGTTCTTTACTCTCTAGATTGTTCTCATCCATTATCACACTAATGTTTTTAATTTTCACCCCGACCTTCTGATAATGGGCCAAAGTAGATGTGGTCACTACTGGCTGAAGAAATCTATGAAAGGTTTTGCTAGCGATGGGTAATTCAAACTATTCATACAGCGATGCTGTAAACAGCGGTTGCAGACAAGTGCTTCTAATGACTACAGAGTGTCACTTAATGAAAGAAACTGTAAGTTATGTAAAAGCTCTCACCACAAATCTCTCACATTTAATGATTTAGAAGGGAAGCAAAAGCAGGCTCCAGTAGCTTTGGCCTGTGGTGCCTTTACAAAGAAACTTTAATAGAAGTCTCTTCTTTTACAAAGAAAAAAGCATTTCATTTTTGTTTGTACATTATTATTATTATTATTATTGTTATTATTATTATTATTATATTACTCTCTTCTCCTCAAGACAGGGTTGAAAGAATACATAGGTAAAACAATAAAAATGTTAAAAATGCATACAGTATATTAAAAGATGTAGACAGGTATAAGATTAAAACACATTACTCATTCATGCCAATAAAATGCCAATGTAAAATTCATAGTTTAAAACTGATAGGGTAAAATATGTTTCTCATCTATCCATTATTAAATTCTCATCTTGGTGTTATAGATCTATGACCTCATTGCATGAGTAAATTTACCCATCATATGGCACTTTCATCACAGTTGAGGGACGGAGCCCGCCAGATCCCATCAAACAATGTACATCTACTTCCGTCCCTCAAGTGAGGTGAAATCGTCATAACAGGCAGCAACGAGAACATGGGAAGTCAGATGGCAGAAGCTGGGTGGTGCGGGGGGTGCAAGGGGAAGCTGGGCAGTGATACTTCCCCTGTGCGATTGGTAGGGGGTAATGTAGGTGGTACAGGGCATAGGGCAACAAGTTTCCCATACTGCCCACTGGATTCACCACACTGCATGGCAAAAACCCCTGTTATCACCCACCAGGTGGACCTCAATGTGACAAGGTCCTCAGCTAACATTCAGAGTTGCTGTTACAGATTCATAACCTAGAATCACAGGTGTTTAACTACTCTGTACAGTCGGCCCTCCATACCCATGGATTCAGCACTCATGAATTCAACTGTTGCTCTAAAATATTAGAGGGGGAGAGACAAATTTTGATTTTTCTCCACATCGAGCAGTTTGCTGATAAGTTTTGAACTGTTCCAAAATGTTGCAAATTCTCAGACTCTCTCCAGCACTCATTTGATTTGTTTGCTATTTTACATAAAGGGTGTCATTTTTCTTTGCCACTGCATATAATGGGACTTCAACATCAATTGATTTTGGCATCCATGGGGGTCCTGGAACCAAATCCCAGCAAGTACATGGGGCCTGCCCACCTTAACATCTAGAAACTGCCTGAGGCAAAATAAGGCTGATCTTTTGATGATCAGAACATAGGGAGATTGACATTCCCACTCCCTACCACCAAAAAGTGAGACTGCAAAAAGCAGAAACAGGACTCCTATCACAGATCCTTTTTTGCAGTCTCACTTCCTGGCAAATGAATTTGGAAATGTCGTCTTCCTTGCAGTCTGGTCAGAAGCTGTGCAGATCTCCTTCACCTAGTCCAGCTGTTAGCTCTCAAAGAGGGATGGAAGCTCAAGCTAAGAGATGCAACTTAAGACATCAGACAGACAGGGGGGAAGCAGAGGGAACCATCCTCCTTCATTCTCTACTGTCTTTCCCTGCCTTCTGGGATGGCTGGCCATCCCATGTCGTTTCCTGTCATTTGTCATGCTTTCCCTGCTTCCTCCCCATTTTCTGAAGTTAGGAGCTTGGCTGCCCTGGACTACTTGTGAGTAGGAGAAGCCCCAGGCCCTTTCCAACTGGGTGCGACTCAGCAATCCTCCAAGGAGGGAGGGACTATAAAGCTGTGTTGCACCTGCCTTGGCCTAGTCTCAGACTGCTGCTGCTCCTGCCACAGGGTCCTGAATCCTTCCATCCAGCTTGGCTGCCCTGGACTACTTGCGAGTAGGAGAAGCCCCAGGCCCTTTTCAACTGGGTGCGACTCAGCAATCCTCCAAGAAGGGAGGGACTATAAAGCTGTGTTGCACCTGCCTTGGCCTAGTCTCAGACTGCTGCTGCTCCTGCCACAGGGGTCCTGAATCCTTCCATCCAGCTTGGCTGCCCTGGACTACTTTCCATCGGGCCTTCTTACCAACGCGCCAGCTTTTCCATCTGCTGAGCTATTCATAGCTAAAGCCCTTGTTGTCCCAGTTGCCGGCGAGGATTCCTCCAGGGGCCGGAGCAAGCTGCTGGGCCGCGGGCCAACTGGCCAAATCGAGCTGAAGAGAGACGGTCCCTTGCCGGGTGGCTTCGGCCTGCGGCCTAACCATCTGGACTTGTTTGTCTCCTTCGGCCGCTGGGCCAACTAGGCTTTCCACCTTTGCCTATTCTGCCCGGGCCCTACTGCCTTTCCATCTGGCCCTCACCACCGGCCAAGCAGCGGCCCCCCCCATCTGAGCTGACCGCCACCGTGTCGACCACCTCCGGAGGTCCATCCGCCAATTTACATCAAACGTCAGCTATTTACATCTGAATCATAGCACTTTACTAACTGCCAGTCTCCTGACCACTGTGTACATTTTGCGAACATTGCACGGTATAATCCGTCCCACCTCTGCTGCTAATGTGGTAATAAGACCATAATATAGCGCTTAGTGGCGCCTGTTCCATAGCCAACTGTTTGCACTTTACCAACTGTGGCACTTTACCCCTCCCAACTCCTCCTGCCGCACTTTAGTAGTATAGAGGGCCAAATATTTTCTGTTGAGGCTGTTGCACTTTAATATCTTGTTGCACTTTAAAAACCTTGCACCTTAAGAATTACTCGGTAGCCGCGGAATTTACCTTGCACTTTGCACTTTAAGACTCTAGTATTCAAGGACCATCCTATTTCCCGGCTAACGCTTGCCTCTGGTACCCTTCATCTACCGAAGTGTCCATTTCCATCCATGTGGTCCCCCACCCTCCTATGCTTACTGTCTCTGTCACCATTATCTGGTGGAAGGGGCAGGGGAGGTAGTGGGCTGGAACCTGTGGGAAACAATGAGGGGAGGAGGGGGGATGAAGAAGGCCAGCACAATTGGCAAGATAAAACGCCAACATCCCAAACAGCTGGTGAAAGTGTGATTAAGACCCTAGCCAGAAATAGCGGCATGGAGGAGGGGAGGTGTTCCACTAGCCGAGGGGCCCCCATAGAGGTCGTGGTGGGAAGGAGGAGATGCGGGAAAAGGAGACCTCAAATTCGGCCAAATTCGGACCACTTATCTATAATCAAAATTCCAAATCGGTCTCCTAAGGTAAATTGGTGTAACCAGGTGAGCGGACCCTCCGGTCTGAAGGTGGTGCTGTTGAACGCCAGATCTGTCAACGGAAAAACGACCTGGATCCAGGACTTAATCCTGGACGAACGGGCAGATCTGGCGTGCATCACGGAGACCTGGTTGGATGAAGCTGGAGGAGTAAATCTGACCCAGCTTTGTCCTCCGGGTTTCTCCGTGCAGCACCAACCTAGATCCGGAGGGCGGGGAGGTGGGGTCGCAGTGGTCTATAGGGACTCCATCCATCTGACCAGGTGCCCCATCCCGCAGACCGCAAATTTCGAAAGCGTCTACCTGAGGGTGGGTGACCGGGACAGTATAGGGATTCTAGTAGTGTACCGTCCACCTCGCTGCACTACAGTCTCCCTACCTGAGCTAGCGGGGGTGGTCTCGAGCCTGGCATTGAAGTCTCAACGGCTTCTTGTGCTGGGAGACTTCAACGTCCATGCCGAGACGACCCTCACAGGCGTGGCTCAGGACTTCATGTCTGCCATGGCAACCATGGGGCTGTCCCAACAAATATCTGGCCCCACCCACTGTGCTGGACACACATTGGATTTGGTTTTCTGTCAGGGATGGGAACAGGGTGGCGGTGTGGAGGAGTTGTCCATCTCTCCGTTGCCATGGACCGACCACTTCCTGATCAGATTTAGGCTCACTGCGCCCCCTAACCTCTGCAAAGGTGGAGGACCCATTAAGATGGTCCGCCCCAGGAGACTGATGGATCCGAATGGCTTCCTGACGGCTCTTGGGGATTTTCCCGCCACCTCGGTAGGTGACCATGTCGAAGCCTTGGTGGCTCTCTGGAATGGGGAGATGACCAGGGCTATTGACATGATTGCTCCGGAACGTCCCCTCTCAAGTAGCCGAGCTAAACCAGCCCCTTGGTTTACTGAGGAGCTGGCAGCTATGAAGCGAAGGAAGAGGGAACTAGAGAGCGTGTGGCGTTCGGAACCGAGCGAGTCAAACCGAGCACGGTTTGTGTCCTTTCTTAGGGCATATGCCGCGGCAATAAAGACCACAAAGAAAACTTTCTTTGCGGCCACTATTGCGTCTGCAAAGAACCGTCCGGCGGAGCTGTTTCGGATTGTCAGAGGTCTTTTAACTCCCGCCTCTGCAGGTGGGAGCCCTGACAATTCGGTCGCGCGCTGTGAAGCATTTGCTCGGTTCTTCGCAGACAAAGTCGCCTTGATCCGTTCTGGGCTGGACGCCGCGTTAGATGCAGACTCTGTGGATGTAACGAGAGCACCTGCTTGTCCTATTTTGTTGGATTCTTTTCAGTTTGTGAAACCCGAGGATGTGGACAAGATACTTGGAGGAATGAGGCCCACCACGTCCATCCTAGACCCCTGCCCATCCTGGCTTCTGAGAGAGGCCAGAGGGGGATTGGCCGAGTGGGTAACAGTGGTGGTGAATGCCTCCCTTCGGGAAGGCAAGATTCCAGCGAGCCTAAAACAGGCTATTATAAAGCCGCTGTTGAAGAAGCCATCACTGGACCCCACTAAATTGGACAACTTTCGGCCTGTTTCCAATCTCCCCTTTTTGGGCAAAGTCATGGAAAGCGTGGTGGCCTCACAACTCCAGGTATTCTTGAGAGACACGGATTATCTGGATCCGGCACAGTCTGGTTTCAGACCGGGGCATGGTACCGAGACGGTCTTGGTCGCCTTAGTGGATGATCTGCGCCGGGAGCTAGACAGGGGGAGTGTGTCCCTGTTGGTGCTCCTGGACCTCTCAGCGGCCTTCGATACCGTCGACCACGGTATCCTTCTGGGGCGCCTTGCGGAAATGGGTCTTGGAGGCATTGCTTTGCGGTGGCTCCGGTCATTTCTGGAGGGTCGCACCCAGAAGGTGTCATTGGGGGACTCCTGTTCCGCACCACAACCTTTGACTTGTGGGGTGCCACAGGGTTCCATACTGTCCCCCATGCTGTTTAACATCTACATGAAGCCGCTGGGTGAGATCATCCGGAGTTTCGGGGTGCGGTGTCATCTGTACGCAGATGATGTCCAACTCTGTCACTCCTTCCCACCTGCTACTAAGGAGGCTGTAGAGGTCCTGAACCGGTGCCTGGCCGCTGTAACGGTCTGGATGAGGGTGAACAAACTGAAACTAAATCCAGACAAGACAGAGGTACTCCTGGTCAGTCGCAAGGCCGAACGGGATATAGGGTTACAGCCTGTGCTGGACGGGGTCGCACTCCCCTTGAAGGCGCAGGTTCGCAGCTTGGGTGTGACCCTGGACTCATCGTTGAGCCTGGATCCCCAGGTTTCAGCGGTGACCAGGGGAGCATTTGCACAGCTTAGGCTCGTGCGCCAGCTGCGCCCGTATCTCGGGAAGTCTGACTTGGCCACGGTGGTACACGCTCTTGTCACATCCCGCCTGGATTACTGCAACGCTCTCTACGTGGGGCTGCCCTTGAAGACGGCCCGGAAGCTTCAGCTGGTCCAGCGTGCGGCAGCCATGTTACTAACTGGAGCGGGTAGCAGGGAGCACACAACGCCCTTGTTGTCCCAGCTTCACTGGCTGCCGATTTGCTACCGGACCCAATTCAAGGTGCTGGTCTTGGCCTACAAAGCCCTAAACGGTTCCGGCCCAAAATACCTTTCTGACCGCATCTTGGCCTACGAGCCCACGAGGACCTTGAGATCGTCTGGGGAGGACCTTCTCTCGATCCCGCCTGCATCACAGGCACGGCTGGCGGGGACGAGGGAGAGGGCCTTCTCGGTGGTGGCCCCCCGGCTGTGGAACACTCTCCCGGCACACATCAGACAGGCGCCCTCCCTCATGTCCTTTCGAAAAAGCCTTAAGACCTGGCTGTTCGAGAGGGCATTTAATTAAGTGCTAAGCAACAACATTACGGTAATGAGAACTGGAATGGTATAAGGAAAATGAGACTGGCTATGATTCTACTAAGAGACGAAGCGGATTTTTATGTAGTTTGTATTTGTTGTATAGTCATATGTTGTTGATACTGGCCTCTGTAACTGTCTTTTTATGTGTACTGTACACCGCCATGAGTCGCCCGTAAGGGCTGAGAATGGCGGTCAATAAGTGCATCTAATAAATAAATAAATAATAGGAGTCAGGTAGCAACTGATTCCTGAAAACAGAGTCTTCTCTCCACGTTCAGGCGGTAGCAACATGAATTTCCATCAGCAGCCACCAGAAGTGACTGTGCTCTATGTGATTCCATTTTGCCAGAACCCGAAAACGGAGAGAAGATGCTGAGAAGGCTGCATCTGATGGGATCCTTAGTTATGCATGTGTAACTGGGTATTCAATGTCGCATATTGGCATTAATATTTAAAATTAAGACCAATATTATATCTCACTTTATGATGTGGATAATTGAGAGCAATTTCTTCCCATCTCATGCAACAAGAGATTTATCTGAGCATATCAGTTCTTCTCCTTCACATCCTGAAGAAATGAGCAGGCAACATATCTAGATTATATAGCCAATAATGAGCATTCTCATAATTGGTAATGGCTATGCTGGCTAGGTTTCATTGGAATTACCCTTTAGCATTTTTTTGAAACACATGTTTCTACAAAGGAGTAAAATATACACAAATTTTAAAATGGGACCATATCTCAGATTATGGAGAAAAATAAGGTCAATGCATAAATAATATCATCTTTATTTTGAAACAGATGTTTCCAAAGTAAGTCCTTCCAGATTTTCCAGCCTGCAACTCCTGTCAGCAATAGCTACCATGGCCAACGGCTAAAGATGTTTGGAATTTTGGTCTAGAATATCTGAAGTAAACAGGTTGGATGAGGTCTCCAATAATGAGGAATGGGGCACTGTCTAAGGGTATGTCCACAGTACACTGTTAAAATAGTTTGATGCCATTTAGTTATCATGGTTCCATCCTATGGAATCTTGGGATTTGAAATTTATTGACACTATTTAGATTTCTAAGAGATTCTGTGAAAAAAAGATGGTTTTTATTAGGTTTTCCATATCTCAGGGTCTAGACCCTGTTCCCAGGTCTTCAGGGCACAATGTTTGCTTTTGTGATATTAATTTTTGACTTAACTGTTTTGATCAGAATCCTAAAGATATCATTCTTAATGACATCACAAGGGACAGACTCTTGTAACTTCATGCTCACCCACCTCCCATGACATTACAAAGTGTTTTTTTGGAGCTGAAATTTCAGGGCCCAAGGTATTTCTGACCTGGCAACCCTAGTGCTTGTATATCCAAAGACATACGATATAATGTATCTTGACAGTAGGACTGCCTTTTTACTTGAAGTTAATGCTCTCTAAAGAAGTAAAGTATTTTGCTGAAATAGAACATGCATTTTAACGGAGCCTTTATTTTGCAGAAATACTGAAAATGAAGCAACTTCAGAATAGTTTATCTTCAGCTATTATAATGGAGACAGTACTCCTATGGAGACTTGGAAGGGATTAAGCTCCATTGATTACAATTAATTCTCCTTCTGGGTGAACATCTGTAGAAATCAGTCCACCAACACCCCATTCTCTGAGAGGTCAGGATCAAAACCTGAGACCAATGGTTGAGTCTTTCTAGTGTCAGAGAGGCAAAGAAGATAACTGTGGGAGGGTATCAAAACTGTTTCCAGACCATCAGTCTGCAGAAATAGGTAGAAGGAGAATCTAGGCAAATGGGTCTAGACCAATGGTTCTCAACCTGTGGGTACCCAGGTGTTTTGGCCTACAACTCCCAGAAATCCCAGCCAGTTTAGCAGCTGTTAGGATTTCTGGGATTTTAAGGCCAAAATATCTGGGGACCCACAGGTTGAGAGTCACAGGTCTTGAATCTGATGAAAGCCAGACTACCTGAAAGTATGGGAACCCAGAGCCAGGGGAATTCTTGAGATAAGTAACAGTGCATAGAAAATCCCTCCCCCCACCCCCCACCCCCCATGTCCAGTTCTGTGCCATTGCTCCTATGGCTTCTTCAACAAGAAAGCTTCCAGATCATGACACTGGCCCTCCACTCTTTGCTTTGCTCCAAATGGAAAAATGGGTCCAAGCTTGTGCCGCCACCAACTCTGTCCTCGGTCTTAGTTTTTCGGTGCACTGATATGTGTGCAAGCACAATATACAGGCACATTTCACCTTCATGCTGAGCCTGCCAGCTCTGGATACCTATGTTCCCAACTCTTGAAGTGGGCTTCTAAAGCTGTGCAAAAACAGACAAAGCATTTCTTTTGCTGTCTGGATCAAAGAATGAACAGCCAGTTTAAGAGGGCTTTTTCAAACAGTCCTGATGAAAAAGAGGGTTCTATGTGTGTATGTGTATTTTTTTAATAATGTGATGTGTGATTAAGCTTTTTGTCATCCAGCTTCTGACACCTCTGTTGACCCTGTAATTTCTCTGGTCTGTCTGCTCCGCACAGACACCTCCAAATAACCTCATTAACCTCCCACGTGGCTTCTGAACATTTCATGTCCTTAAAGAACCCAATACAAACTAGTACAGGGAACCATGCAGTGATGCAGGGGACAGAGCAGACCAGACAAAACCAAATATTTTATTCCATCAGCCAAGACAAATTCATAAAGAACCCATCTTATGAGAATCAACTGAATTTCAGCTCAGCCCTGTTGCTATGGCATCATCTCATTCACTCTGAAATCTCCCTCCCTCTTAGTTTGCTGGTATTTTTGTATTCAAGTTACTGGCTATAGAATCTACCTTTACAAAGACTTGTGGGATGAAAAAGCAGGGAATATCACAGGGATATCCTGCAATGCCCCCCCATCACCATAAACTGCAGGTTTTTCCAGTCTTAACTCATGATGTTTCTTAATCTGTTTCTCTCAAAAGGATGGTGTTTGCTTTTCTTTCAAGAAAGCCAGCTATAGTGTAAGAATGACATTTATGCAATGCTGTCATTGGTCTGCAGGCCTGACCTTAGCCAGCTGCCCAAAATGGAGGATCATTTTCACAATTAACTTGCTTTTTGGTGTGAGGAAGAAACAATGAGTGACTGCTAACAAAAATTACCCAATGAGTGACTTCTTAAAAAAAGGTAACAATCTAGTATGTAAATAATGATGTTCTTCCTCCTGTGTGAACAATAAAATAGACAAAGTGAGTGATGATGATTATATGTCTCCATCTCAGGATTCTAAGCTGAAGGAGAGCTGAAAGACAGAGTGACTCAAGGCTTTTGTATTTCTGCTGCAACCTTAAGAACATGATTTCATAAGTTTCTGTTATAGGCAGCATTCAGAGGTTTCAAAGACCCGTGGAAATGCTATTTCCCATTCTATAAATAATAACTTCATTGAGGAATATTTATCAGTAGTTGACACACTGTCAAACACCAATGTGGTCTCAGTCCACACACACACACATTTCTACACTGTAAGCTGTACATAGTTGCAAGCATATAATTTCAAATTATATTGAAAATCCCATCTGGTTTGACTCTTGAAGTTGCTTTCACCTTTAAGCTTCACTTGCAGTATAGGTATATTACCATCACCCATTATAGTTAAAACACATATACACAGTGATGTATATGTGTTTTAACTATAATGAAATTATGAGTGCAATCCACTTTGATAAATTTGGGAGAGACCAAATGTGATATTTTATAATGTGAGTATATCATCAAATGGAGCATGTTATCAAAGAGTGACACACACCAGTATGTTTGAATGAGATGACTTTGGAGGCTCTTTATAGTTTTATAATTCCATACCAATCTTTGCTGTCTTTCAATCACCACCACTTTTACTTTAAAACATTAATAAACTGAAACAAAACATGAAACTCACGAATCACTTTTTGTGATTTATTCATAGGATAAGCACATTGTAATGTCAGTGCAGAAAACTTATGTATAATCTTTGATAAAAATTGAAGTTTGTTGGCTTGTTTTTGTTTTGTTTTTCTATCTTAAATGAGTCAGAGAAAGAAGTAAAATGGCAGATCATCAACCGTTTACATATCTCTGCCAGCTTTCCCAATGACAAGGCCATTAAAAATATATATTATTGCCAAATATTTTCAGTACAGTAAAAGAAAAGCAAAAAAGTATACAAAGAAAAAAAAAAAGAAAATTCATAAGGGGGCAAGATAATAAAGAACAAAAGAAAAAGGAACTTACATTTGTATTTTATTTCCAACTTTCCTAATTTGATATTCTAGTAATAAAATACTAATGCTATAGTATTATTACTACTGCTACCTTTCTACAACAGGATTAGTAATAAAATTGTAGTGATTTCGGAAGAGACCATGGATAGTGACTCTGTGCCTGGTGAGCTTCTGATGAACCAGATCAGCCAGGATAGAGAACAAAGCACTCCAGGTTTGAAGGCCAATGACAGAGATTTATTAGCTTTAAATACACCTTTGACAGCTATTCTGACTTCCCGCACGTCCCCTGACTGGCTGAGAAACAAGCTGTAAGAGATCCACGCTGTTATTGGCTGGAGGTTTGCTTTGTATCACAGGTGAGAGGAGGGATTCCCCATGGTGGAAGGAAGAATAGCCAATTGTTGGAGAGTTTAAAAGTCCAGTCCATTGCAGAGACACCCCCGTGAAGAGTGCAAAACTGAAGAAGGCGATGACATGGATATGCAGATGATTTTTTGGTTGGCTTAATGTCCGGTTCCAAAAAAGACAAAGGTGAGGGGCACAGAGCACAAAAGGTGATAATGCCAGCTATCTAGAGGCTTGATTACCTATACAAAAGGAGCATTCCCAGACTAACCTAGATTACACCAGGTAAAACAGGCAAAGGGGACCTAAAGATTCAGATGAAAATTCATTGTGTGCCCCCTTTCCACTCTTCCCAGTTCATTTTGTGAGGATTATGATAATTTCTTCTAGCTACATTTCCCAATGGAGTCATGTCCCAAAATTCATAATTTTGGGGTCTACTTTTCAATAACAATTCCACATTGATCCTCATTGTGATGAATACAAAGACCAGCCAATCAGTACTGCACAAATTTGGCTTTCATTTTAAAGTAGACAGATCTATTGAGCTTATATTGGGCAAGAAAACAGTAGAAATGTCAGAGAAAGAGTGAGGACAAGCACACACCCTGGTTTTCCAAATTACCTTCCAGAATCATGAATAAGTATTTTGTTTTTCCTATCTGAAGTTCAGCACAGTAATGAGAAGAGAATCTGATGCCTTTTATGGACTGTTCTTATGTGGGAGTCTTTTTATAAGAAAAAATTGGCCATACATCCTCAGGCATGGGAAATAATAATTCATTCTCTATGTGTCATTGAATATGGCACTCAAAGTATGATTTTACTAATTAGGGAAAGAAGAGGCAGCCTGCTCAGGTTCTAAGAAAAGACAAGAAGCTGCTGCTTCACTAATTAAACTAGTTGTCTGGCATGTTTAATTATAATTACCAAGGCTTTCTCCCAAGAGTGTTCTGAATCTCAAAGAGGAAGACTGCATTATAGATGGATAAATTCAATCAAGGAATCCATGACCCTCAATCTGCAAGGACTGAGTAAGGCTCTTGATGATAGGGCAGTGGTTCCCAACCTGTGGGTCCCCAGGTGTTTTGGCTTACAACTCCCAGAAATCCCAGCCAGTTTACCAGCTGTTAGGATTTCTGGGAGTTTAAGGCTGAAACATCTGGGGACCCACAGGTTGAGAACCACTGTGATAGAGGAACTTGGAAGTTTTTGTGTATGGCTTGATGTCAGTTAACAACACTGTATACATGTCTAAACAAGGAACAGTCATAAGGAGGGACCCTTTAAATATAAGTTCATAAAGTAGGGATGAAGAACACATGGTGTTGGAGTCCAACTACAATTGTCTCTGACCACAATGAAACTATGTGAAGCTAATAGAACTTGGGGTCTATCATTGGAGATCCACAGGCTCCACACCTCATTGTGATTCTTGGTGGGGAAAAGTTCTCATTCGAATGTTCAAGTGTAAAAAAATGGCATGTGACACTGTTTAAATGATGGAATTTCATAAAAGGACTCGTCCACACTCTGAAGTAGAGCATCCCATTGCCAAACAGCTCTTATCATCGGGAAAGTCTTCTTAATGTTTCAGTGGACTATCTTTTCTCGTATTTTGAATCCATTGCTCCACATCTTCATCTCTACAAGAGAGAAAACAATGTTACTCTATCTTCAATATGACATCCTTTCAAATATTTAAACATGACTATCTTTTCTCCTCTTCTCTTCCCCAAGCTAAACACACCAGTTTCGTAAATTGCTTCTCATTGGAATTGGCTTCCAGTCCATGGACCTTCTCTGAACATATTCCAGCTTGTAAATATCTCTTTATTAATATCATCCTCCAGTGAATAGGGTATATATTTGAATAATGGGGTGGTGTATGTGATTTATTCCTTGACAAGATTTTTTTATGGATGGAGGAGCAGTGTCATCATCAAAGATGACTACAGTGATGGAGCTCTGTCATCATACTTATATCTGATGATGCAAGGTCTCAGCCACCATTTCTTTACTTTTGCTATTTGTCATGTTATTTGTTGTAGTTTACAGTCAATGTGGAAATAAAACTGAATGGTATGAATGTCCTCTCCTTAACCAGTCTGTAATATTAGCAGATATGACTTATCAACTTATGATGAGCCCATGATTTTCATTGGATTTTTTTCTTTTTCTTTTTCTTTTCTTTTCTTTCTTTTTTTTGTAGGAGAGCAATACTCAAAGGTGGTTTTCTAGTTACTAGTTACTGAAATATAGTCACTGGTACCTCCCACCCAAGTACTACCTTAGATTTACCCAGTTTATTTTACAAATACCCTATCAGGATTATAGTCTTTTAATACTTTTGTAAAAAATCCAAATGATTGTGTAAAATTATATTTATACACCTATATGAATGCCAAATAACTCTGATGCAATAAATATATAAGAAAGAGCCACCATGCTGCAGCTGCTGTTGCTGTTGTTTGTATATTGGATTATGATTCTGGAGGCCAGGGCTCTTTGCTCAGCAATGGAAAGGCACTGTTTAATCTTAGGTACATCACATTCTCTCAACCTTAAGGGAGGTCAAAGGGAAATCCAGCACTTAAAAAACTTGCTAAGAAGATCCCATCATAGATTCACCTTAGTGTCAGCATAAGTCAAAAATGTGTTGAAGGCTCAGAACACAAGTAGTGGAAGAACTTTCCTGTGGAATTGTGTTTATAGTTGTGCAAAACAGTTTTCATCCACTTTGAAAAATAGCAGAAGCAATTAGTAAGATGTCTGTGCTTTTCATCACATCTCTCTCCTGTTTCCTGACATTTCTCCTTTGTTTCATCTAATGCTAGAATTTGAAGACATGGGGCACACAGTGAGAAATAAACAATCACTGAACCAACAGAGAAGGGGTTAATGAGGCATTGTCTTGTCCTTTTTGAATTTTTTTTTAAAAAAATGCTTCAGTAATGATCAGAGGATAAATGAAACAATTGATAAAACGAGGAGCCTTTGTTGGAAGAGAAGCAAAAATAATTACTTTAATAAATGCAGACTTTCAGGCAAAGAAACAAGATAGGGCTCTAATCATTACAATCACGGAGAAGAAAAGGATGAGGTGAAGACTGTACCAGTTTCCCAGGCTATGTGGAGTGACAGATGGTAAATAGAAGAGATGGTGCAAAGCCTGCACTGATTAATTAGCACACAATAGTAAAACAGTAAGGAGAATGAAGTGGATTGGTATTTCAGTTGGAGATTTCTGGTGGGAAATGATCTTCTCTACTAAGCTGATGCCCCCTGTGCTCCCACACTGTTCATCTTCAGCTGTTATCTTCCCAACTCCCTATGTTCACAGCTCATCACAGACTGAGCTATTTGTCATTCTCTTCCTCCCATTGTTGTCACTGGTAATGACATAATCACATTATACATAATCTTGTTTACTGGATATCCTCTTCACAGCACCATTTCCTAATAGCTCTTCTCCTCCCAAGGATTTGTCTCTATGGACACCTCCAATATAAACACATTTTCTTATGGTGTTGTAGGTGAACCACCACAGCCTCACAACTATTTGATTCCTTGTTCCAAGTGGTAATTTGCTTTTTGCTCTGTGACCCACCTTATGAGAAACATGGTACATCTTGGGTTGTTGTAAGTTTTTCAGGCTCTATGGCCATGTTCCAGAAGCATTCTCTCCTGACATTTCATAAAGGTACATCCTCACTGTAGAATTAATGCAGTTTGACACTACTTTCACTGCCATGGTTCAATGCTATGGAATTCCGGGATTTGCAATTTGGTGAGACATCAAAACTGTTTAGCAGCAATGGCTAAACACTTTGTAAAGTTAGAATTCTCAGGATTCCATAGCAATGAGCCATTGCAGTTAAAGCAACGTGTTAATTCCAGTGTGGTGCCACTTATGGAGAAAGAAAGCATCTCTGGAATCTTGAACTAGCTTATCAGTTGTTCAGTTCAGCTGTAATTCTATGGCCTCTGGCAAAGGAAACTCTAACTCTGATAATTTTTCAGACTTCTGGCCAGGATGGTTGGATGGCTGTGGATGTTACAATCAAAAATAGTAACTTTTCTAAACTTTCACCAGACCCCACAGGTCTCATTTTCAAGACTTTGGGGAAAAATCTGATCATCATGGGGAAAAAAACCGTTCACATGAAGGGGTGAAGGAGTTGTTTGTAGAAGTATTGGAATAAAAGTGCTTTCACCCCTTTGGCATCCCAATGTGGCACAGTTTGTTTTTCATTGCAAGGGGAAATGGCAACAGGATCTCACTGTAATCTGGTGTAGCTGGTATACAGTACTTTATTTGTCCATTGTCAGGCTTTTTGGGGTAACCTCCCAGGTAGCAGAGCCACAGGCTTATGTCCCATGGTCTGCAAGTGGCCTGAAATTTCAGAATTCCTTCGAAATGCATTTTTTAAAGTTAATATTTCTAATGCTCTAGGATGGGAGACAAACCAGAGAATATTTAATATTTAGAAGATAAACATGTTAACATTTGTGTGCTTAAGAACTCTCAGCTGGATACCACTGGGAGAGAGAGATTTGGGTTTTAAAAATGTGGAATCATAGAACAATAGAGTTGGAAGAGACCACGTGGGCCAACTTGTCCAACTCCCTGCTATGCTTTTCTAAATGTGGAAATAAAATCTAGAACTTAATCTTCTGCTACCGCTCTTTGTTTCAGTTCTCCAGTTTGCCTTCCTAAAAAGGTTTTGCCCACAATACAGAGACAACATTGTCTGCCACAAAGAAAGCTACAAAGACTCCATTCTTTGTCTACAGTATTTCTGTCCTCTTTTAGTACATTGCTAACTCGCTTATCATTTAATGATGCAACAATCTGCCTTACAGGTGTTCTCCTTGCCATTTTTGGTTTGCCACAGTACTTGAGTGTGTGTGTGTGTGTGTGTGCCTTCAAGTTCTTTTGTGGGTAATATGCTCTTCAAATAGTTTATTGTAATGTAAAATAAACCAAGTGTAGTTCACATTTGATCAGCCCACACAATGTCTTGCCAGAGAAAGAAAATATGCCACGCAGATGAACAATAAAGAACAAGTCATTTACTCTTTGTAAATCAGAACAACATATTTGCAATCATGTGATCAGTTCCATCGACTAACATAATGTTCTTTCATGAGAGATTTAAAAATTGTCTTTCTTTTTCCACGTGGAGAGTCTTCCTCCCAGCAGCTCATGAAGCAAGAATACACTCCATACTCTCTTTGCTTCTCTCTTCTCTCTGTTTCTCTCTGCACCTGCTTAGCTCAAGCCTGAACAAAAATACTACAGTAACCAAAAATTCCAGGCCCAGCCTGCTCCCAATCAGCTTCATGCAGCTTATTCTACAGTTGACACACACACACACACACACACACACACACACACACACACACACAGAGATTGATTCCTTGTACACTCTAACACTTCAGTACATTACTAACTCTCTTATCATTTAATGACACAACAATCTGCCTTACTGGGTTTCTCCTTGCCATTTTGGTTGGCCACAGTGCTTTTGTGTGTGTGTGTGTGTGCGTGTGTGTGTGCGTGTGTGAGCGTGCCTTCAAGTTGTTTTATGGCTAATATGCTCTTCAAATAGTTTATTGTATCCCTTATGCATAATGTTGTCGTTGGAGCACTGGGGTTAGGACAGCAATGTTGAGACTCAGCTATGCAAGCCACAGGATGGTCTTTAGTAAGTCGCACTCTCTCAGATTCAGAAGAAGGGAATGGCAAAACTCTTTTGAACACTTCTTGCCAAGAAAACTCTGTGATAGCCTTGCCTTAAGGTCACCATGAATTGAAGGCACATAACAACACATTATTTATGGAAGAGAAGAAGTAATAAGCTTTAAAAAATAAACATGCATCAAATGAGTAATTGTGAAGAACACAGAGGTGTGAATTAGCATCTTTACAAAGAAAACCTTAAAACTATTTAAAGCCACTGAAACAGAACTGAAACCATTTGTCCTTTCTGATATTTGTTTAAACCCATTTTCTTCCTTACTTTATCAGATCTTTTTTCATCACATTACTTACTACTTCCTGCTGTCCTTGCACTTTCATTTGTATATAAGTAAGCATAGAAAGCATAGATCAAATTACAGTTTATAGTCTTGTTTTTTGAAATGTATTGGTTTAAAAAAAAATTGCAAGAGTGCGCATGAAAATATTGCCAGTATGACAAGCACACCCCAGGAACATGCATGATGTTGAACAGTGCGTTTTGCTTTTTCTTCCTAAAGGCTTGTCCTTGAAGGAGCTGGGGGTGGCGGTGGCCGGCGGAGAGCTCTGACATGGGCTGGTCTATGAGGTTATGAAGAGTCGGAAGTGACTGAACGAACAACAGGAACAACATTCTGTCTCTTCTTCCCCTATCCATGCTAACTTATCATATATTACTTTTGCGCTTTGAACTCAGTTTATAGCAAAGAAGGGAAGCTGCAGAAAAAGGAGGGTAAATGTGTGGAGGGGAGAAAAAGCAGAACACTTGGAAACCAACTTGGACTTTCTCTGTCAAATTGAGACAGTTGGAAAGTCCTAGACCGAAACGTGAAGTGCCATATCACACTGGTGTAGTGGTTTGACTGCTGTACTTTAAATTAGGAGTTTTTGTTGTTGTTCATTTGTTCGGTCACTTCCGACTCTTCATGACCTCATGGACCAGCCCACGCCAGAGCTCCCTGTCAGCTGTCACCACCCCCAGCTCCTTCAAGGTCAAGCTAGCCACTTCAAGGATACCATCCATCTATCTTGCCCTTGGTCATGTCCTCTTCCTTTTTCCTTCCATTTTCCCAAGCATCACTGTCTTCTCTAAGCTTTCCTGTCTTCTCATTATGTGGCCAAAATACTTCATCTTTGCCACTAATATCCTTCCCTTCCCTCCAATGAGAAGTTGGGCTTTATTTCCTGTAGTATGGACTGGTTGGATCTTTCTTCACTCAGCCTTCCCTATGGTCCAGCTCTCACATCCGTAGGCGACTATGGGGAATACCATTGCTTTTACTATGCGGATCTTTGTTGCCAGTGTGATGTCTCTACTCTTCACTATTTTATCAAGATTGGTCATTGCTCTCCTCCCAAGAAGTAAGCGTCTTCTGATTTCCTGGCTGCAGTCTGCGTCTGCAGTAATCTTTGCACCTAGAAATACAAAGTCTGTCATTGCCTCCATGTTTTCTCCTTCTATTTGCCAGTTATTAATCAGTCTGGTTGCCATAATCTTGGTTTTTTTTATGTTTAACTGCAACCCAGCTTTTGCACTTTCTTCTTTCACCTTGATTAGAAGGCTCCTCAGCTCCTCCTCGCTTTCGGTCATCAAAGTGGTGTCATCTGCATATCTAAGGTTTTTAATATTTCTTCCTGCAATTTTAACCCCAGTCTTGCATTTGTCATGCCCCGCACATCGCATTATGTGTTCTGCATACAAGTTGAATAGGTTGGGTGAGAGTATACAACCCTGCCATATGCCTTTCCCATTCTTGAACTAGTCTGTTGTTCCATGGTCAGTTCTTACTGTTGGAGACCAGGGTTTAAATCTATACTTGATTTTACTCTCTGCTTCAGTAGAAGGCAAAAATATCCTGCCCCCCAACAAAGCTTGCCAATAAACTCCTGGGACAGGACTGCCTTAGGGTTGCCATAAATCAGAAATAACTTGAAGGCATACAACCAACACAACAATGACCCAACCTGCTTGATTATCAATATTTGAATACAGTTGCTGCTGGTTTATCTTTTACCACTATCTTTTATCCTTTTCTTCCAAATTTGCTGGTTTACTTCTTATTTGATTATTCCTGGATTTTATAAATATGTTCTCCCTAAGATTTGCTGGGTCCTACCAGATGACTGGGGCTTGACATAAGCCATAGAGTTGTGCTGGAGGTTTTAAAGATCTCTAAAGAGATATTCTCTCAGGTTAAAAATGGGTGGTTGTTTTTATTTGCAGTTTTCCGCTTTCACAGAGGCCCTGTGCACTTAACTCTCATAAAAGTGTGCATGAGAGGGATTCTACTTTATTTTTATTAAATAAAAATTTAACAATATATGGTAGGAGAAATATTTAGAAAATTTAATGTCAGTTTACTTTGCACTTCATTTAATTAAAAGATCACATACATACACAGCAGTCTCCCAAATATGTCAGGTTTTGTTTGTTTATTATATGTTTGCTTGTTTGGCCCACCTCTTGTTGGATGCCTTATGCTTAGTTAATGACCTGAAAAGAGTTTCAAGATGATAGAATGTGTTGAGTTAAAGTTTTCAGCTTGATGGTCAGCTTACTTTAATGATGGTTAATCATATCACACTGAGAAAAGAACAGATGGGAGCCTGACTTCATCTTGACCTTGAGGGGAATGAGATATGTGAGAGATCATGATCTTCCCAAACCAGGCCTTTCAAAGTGATTTATTACATTAAAGGGAAAAGGATAAAGTAACACCCAGAGGTAGGACTTAAATACCCCAAAGACACTAGATCTCAGCTGGTCTTGAAAACTAGGCAAGGTCAGCCCTGGTTAGTTCTTGGGTGGGAGATCACCAATGAATACCAGGTGTTCCAGGTTGTATTTCAGAGGAAAGAATTGGCAAAACTACCAGAGTATTTCTTGCTTAAGACAACCATATGCAGTTGATGGGGTCATCATAAGTTGACAACTGACATGAAGGCACATAAACACACATTTCACTGAAAGATAACACCCGAGTGAGATAGCACTATGGTGCAAAGTCTGTATGGCATAATAGATTAGGTGATGAAATAAACTTCTTGAACATCAAGGCCTGGACCTACTTGGCCATTAGCAATGTTGGGTAATCCATGCATGGGCAATGACTAAACTTCTTCTGAATAAATCTTACTAAGAAACCCCTTTGACAGAGTTAGTGGGGGGTTCATTTGATTATAGTTAACAACAACAATATTAGGGCCCTTCCACACAGCCATATAACCAAGATTTTCAAGGCAGATTATCCACAATATCTGCTTTGAACTGGGTCATCTGGGGGCCCTTCCACATAGTTCTACATCCCAGAATATCAAGGCAGGAAATCCCACATTATCTGAGAATGGTCTCAGATATCCCAGTTCAAAGCAGATATTGTGGGATTTCCTGTCTTTATATTCTGGGATATAGGGCTGTATGGGCCCTGAGTCCACACTGCCATGTAAACCAGTTCAAAGCAGATAATGTGGGATTTTATACAGCTGCGGGGAAGGGGCCCTAGCTGATCAGAATGTATTGCAGTACAGAATTAAAAATTATACATGGCACAAGTTTAACTGACCTTTAACACATGAACAATTTGTTTTTTAAACGTATGCCTATTTGTCTCAGATTTCTATGCTCCTTTTAATTAAAAACTTGAAAGTGATTACAGTAAAAGGAGATACGGTAAAACCAATTGCTAAAAATAACGAAGCAATAAAACAACAAAACATTCCAAAAAAATTTTAACAGCCTGTAATAATGGGAAAAGTTCATATTAAGGAAAACAATCAGAAAAATGCCTGGGCAAATAAATAGTAAGTAAGGGCCCTTTCACACAGTCATATAACCCAGAATATCAAGGCAGATAATCCACAATATGTGCTTTGAACTGGATTATCTGAGTTCACACTCAGATAATCTAGTTCAATGTGGATTTTATACAGCTGTCTGAAAGGGGCCTAAGTCACTAACAGAAAACTCTGACATTGGGAGGCTTCCCACACTCAGTGGGGGGTCATGCCACATGGCAGTCACCAAATCAGAGAGGGTTGCTTTTCAACTGATAAATGACCTTTCCTGTTTCAAACTGTACAGAATTGTTTGTTAGTTGAGGAAACAGCTAATGCTAAAATGCACAACTAATGCAAATCTAGGAATTGTGCATTTCACAGAAATGGGAGGACAGCTAACTTCCAGCTCTATAATAAAGAGAAGCAGTCAAATGCAAAAAGGTATGGTCACTTCTTTGAGAAGTAGATGATATAACAAAAAATGAGAATAGCACTCCAAGCAGACATAATATATTGACCATCTGGCACTACAGAGTAGCAAGTGAAGTGAGGAAATCATTCTTGTCGTGTGATTAAGATTAGACAACAATCCAACTGTGTAGGTTTTGGATACATAAGTATTCTTCCCCCCTCCTGAAAAATTGTGTCAGATTTTACAAAAAAGCTAAATATGTACATGCAAAACAAGGTCACTTTGTTTCATTTCTTCCTTAAGCAAATCTCCAGTCGGACTCAGATAAGACTCTTTTTAAAAGATCTGAAGTACAGCCTGTGATTTTCGTTAGCATGATATCAGGCTTGAGGAATGAAGCAAGCCTGTTGCCAAATATGGAAAGATGCTTTTTTGTATGAATTCTTGCATTCCCATTGGTTTGGATTGGAATAAAAGTAGTGCATGGCATTTAAGCATTCCTGCAAGAGAACTTTAAAAACTAGGACATTTAGATCTGTCATACTTTGTGTAAACAGTGCTGACCTGCTCACTCTTGATGGTCTCTAAAGGCAGCGAAAATCCTAGATAATGCTGACAATCCTTTCTTTGGCGTGCAGAACCTTTCCATGGTGATATCATATGTCAAGTAATGTGGTATTATAGCAAATGTGCAGAATGCGGTGCATGATTCACCAGATCATACCCTCCATCTCTTATTATGGAAACAAGTAAATTTACAAGGCTAGGGGGATGGATTCTATGCCAACAAATGCAGGAGAATCACAAAGGAAAGGGAGCTCTGTGTGTACAAATTTCATCATGCAGAAAAGTGAGGATTGACAGATGCTGTTCTCCTCATGTCCTGCCCCACAGGAGTCCCCTGGGCACCTGGCTGGCTTTTATGGGAACAGAAGGCTGGACTAGACTGACCTTCAGTCTTCTCCAGTGTACCTCCCCATGATTGGATTCACCGTGTAGCAGAAAGGAATTTGCTAGTTGGAAAAGTCAGTGACTTTGGGGCAATTCTTATAGAAACCCTACAACTACTTCTACTACTTGTTCAATCAGCATGTTTTTATCTGCATTATAGCCAGACGGTTTGGGATTAGATCAAAGCCTCTTGCATAACCCAGAAATGAATTCCAAAGAGCAAGAAGATAACAAACCTAAGCCCGATTTAGAGGAAAACAGAAAATAAGATACAGTTTTACTTAACTGTGTGCAGAAATTGTGAGATTCCTTAAAAGCCTGAGAATTGAGGAAGTATGTGCTTTGCCTACACTGGCATTTATTTTACTACTCATTTGAGGAGTGACGAGACGAGGACTCGTGCCTTTTAGATCTTCTCCCACTCACAGAAAAATATGTAGTGATGTATTCACACAGTTGACTGTATATTTAAGGGACTGAACTTTGAGGTGGGAACCAATTGTATGGAACTTCCTTGTGGAAGTGGAAGCAAATTTGTAAAGAATTAGCTCTTGCTCTTGTCATGGGGGCCCCTGAAGTTTGTCTTCTGGGAAAAAGTCTCAGAGTGCTCTGTTTCCTGAGCATTGGGGGAACAGAGGTTAAGAAGGGGGAAATTCTTGGACCTCATTAAAGAAGTTGTTTGCGGATTTAGCTAGACAAAAGTGTTGTACTAACATTTTCCGGACTATTGTTCCATGCTTTCTTATCCATTATCAAATGTTTCCTCTTCCTTTATTACACAATCACACCTTTGCTCATATATGTGCTCGATCTAGCTACATTAATTTTCTTCATAATATTTGACTCTGTTTCACTTCATGATTTTCTTTGCATGTAAACTCAGTAATAACATATTCAAACCTGCTAGCAAACTAGATCAACTGTATTAAGTGTGGCGTGTTTATTACTGTGCAGATGAAGTAACTAGTGTTTTTATGATCTAATGCCTGAAAAGAAATCATCCCTTCATCCTCATTTCCTAAGGCCCTTGGTAATAACTGGAAAAAAATGATTTGTTTAATAACAAAACAGGTGTGAAGTCTTCCAGAAGATAATAATATTGTAGCCTGTTGCATCCACAGAATTTTAAACTGAGGTCCAGACATTGTCATGTGCAATTTGATATCTTAATACAGTGGTTCTCAACTTTCCTAATGCTGCAGCCCCTTAATACAGTTCCTCATGTTGTGGTGACCCCCAACCATAAAATTATTTTGTTGCTACTTCATAACTGTAATTTTGCTACTGTTATGAATCATAACGTAAATATCTGATATGCAGGATGTATTTTCCTTCACTGGACTAAATTTGGCATAAATATCCAATATGCCCAAATTTGAATACTGGTGGGGTTGGGGTGGGGGATTGATTTTGTCATTTGAGAGTTGCAGTTGCTCAAATTTATAGATCACCTATAAATTCACCTATAGTTCTCCTTCTAGAGAAAAAACATTCCGAACTCCACCAACGATGGAATTGAACCAAACTTGGCACACAGAACTCCCATGACTAACAGAAAATACTGGAAGGGTTTGTTGGGCACTGACCTTGAGTTTTGGAGTTGTAGTTCACCTACATCCAGTGAGCACTGTGGACTCAAACAATGATGGATCTGGACCAAACTTGGCCCGAATACTCAATATGCCCAAATG
Organism: Anolis sagrei; assembly: GCF_037176765.1. Classification (NCBI taxonomy): domain Eukaryota; kingdom Metazoa; phylum Chordata; class Lepidosauria; order Squamata; family Anolidae; genus Anolis; species Anolis sagrei. The sequence goes on from NC_090023.1 coordinate 91,940,582, forward strand.
TGAACACTGGTGGAGTTTGGGGAAAATAGAACTTTACATTAGGGAGTTGTAGTTGCTGGGAATTCTAGTTCACCTACAATCAAAGAGCATTCTGAACCCCACCAATGATAGAATTGGGCAAAACTTCCCACACAGAATCCCCATGACCAACAGAAAATACTGTATTTTCTGATGGTCTTTGACGACCCCTCTGATACCCCCTCACGACACCCCCCCCCCCCGGGTCCTAACCACCAGGTTGAGGAACACTGTCTTAATGGCTGGAAATCTATTGGGCAGTTATGAATGCATAACCTAGATATATATATAATGTGCCAATTCAAGCTCAATTTCAATGGCTTTTTAAAAAAATAGAAAAGCCAAGTAAGAAGAACTTCCTTAGTCTGCCCTTGCAAGTCCCAGGTGCTAATGAGATTAAGTTATATTTAAAAAGCACAGATTACTGCACAGGATATGAGGAAAATCTCAAAATACATTTGTGTAAAACCCTTATTAAGTCAACCAAAGTGACACAAAATATTCAAGGTTCTGAGATCTGAAGATCTCTTCATTAACAAAGTTTCTTCTATATTGGTGACTGGAACACGATATATAAAAAATATCTCACTGGTTTTAGAGGATTTGCACACTGACTACCAAGACACTACCACTCAAAATCCAAGGTGATGATATGCCTTGGAATCCCTTTAGACTTTTGCTCAAGGACTGAGTTGTGCAGATTTAAGAACCCACCTCTGTGATCCACTAGTGCAATCAATTTATTATAGGAGGACATGAAAAGGTACCTCTTCTTGATTGTGATGCTCTAGTAGTGGAACACTTTCCCTTTAGAGATCCAACTGGTGCCAAATAAAACACAAGGTTTTCACAAGAGTCTTTGCAACCCAACTGAATTCATCCGAATATGCATGCTTTCATGGTGGTAAATTGCCTGAAGCTGTTTTAACTGGTTTTACGCTGTCTTGTTTTAACTTGTCAAATGATTTAATATGTTTTTCATCTTTAAAGATTGTTGTTTCTGTTTTAACATTTTATTGCATGCGGCCCTCGAATATTTGGCTGTAGGGCAGGATATACATATTATAGTAAATAAATTGCAAAAAGCTAATGTTGAGGTCATGGGGTCTGCATGATCTCAGTCTCAAGATGGGAGGAGGGAGGAAAAGATTTGCAGACAATGAAATAAGGCATTTGTAAGCAATATAATGGTTTTAGGTTCCACCTGCAGCTGCTCCTGTGATTGCTCAGAAGGGGGAGGTGATTCCCCAATTTCTGGAATGATAAAATCCAGCTGTTGTGCAGAACCGATTCCCTCCTGGGCAACGCATATAGGCTCTTTCTAGAGAAAAAACAGGCAATAGTTATATGAGTAGAGCTCAAATAATTTTAGATCAATTTACATGCAATCCCCAAATTACAAACATCTGACTAACAAATAACCCACAGTTAAGATCGGGGGTGAGACAACAGGAAGTGAGAGAAACTTACTGAAGTTTTATCACCACTCCTTGTTTCCACAACAAACCCAAGTTTTTCAACTCCAATTTTCACAGGAGAGGAAGTGAGGTGAAATCTTCTGAACAGGGCACAGACAGCAAAAGAAACTTTACAGGGGTGTTAACCCTTTCCTATGCTACCCAAAGCTTATATATATATTAGGGCTGTGCAAAATTTTGTTTTTAATTCATTTTTTGGATGTAATTTGTTAGATTTTTACACTATTAAGAAACACAAGGGGCCTCCACACAAAAAACTTAAGATTCAAAACACTGACCTATGACTTTCAGAAGAGTTTTGCAACTCTCATAAATGGTTCTGCTTCTTCCCCAAAAGCAAGAAGAATTCTGGGAAATATGGTTCAGGATGGGGTATTTTGAATTCTCTGCCACAGGAGTTCTTGCCTTCCCAAACTTCATTTCCCAGAATTCTGCTTACCACCTTGTGCTGCTGTCGCCGCTGCCATCGCCTCCTCCTCCTCTGTGTTCGTTCTCTAATGGGATTTTGAGATAAAAGAAGTGGAATGTTAGGAGTTGGATCAACCCTCTGAGGTAGGCAAAGATGACAGGCACTAACTCCAAAGTTTACCTAGTAGGTTTCCTCCTGTTGTTGTTGCTATTTCAAAGGCTGGATGACATCTCTTGGAGGTGGTTTTGATATCGAGCTCTTTTGGGGGGGGTTCTCCCAGCGAGGGGAGACCCAAAGGACCTCGAATGGGGTCCTGACCTTGGCGAGCGGCCAGCGGATGCCAATTCAAAAAACGCAAAAACGTTGAAAATCAATCTCGCCAGAGGCTGAAGAGGCAATCTGCGACCGAGGCGTTTATTTAGCGATTCAGCTGAAAAGGATGCATTACAGGGATATTTCCTCTATAAGCATGTAGTACAGTGAATTTCAGGCATATTTATACAGGCAGAACAAAGAAATCCTGGTTTGAATCTCCCGCCCGCCTCCTGTCAGTCCCTTCTGTCCTGATTGGCCGGCTCCGGAACAGCTGGGAGGAGGCTTGGCCGCTGGTCCCACCCCTCCTCCAATCGCCGGCCGCTGTTGCCTCCAGAGGGCCAACCAGAGCCCTCGGAGCGCCTCCAGAGATTGTCCAATCAGCGACCAGGAGGCGGGCTCTAGTTTGACAGTGCAGAGGGGCGGAGTGCCTGGGAGGCGTCTGCCAGCTGATGGAACACCTTTTGTCTCTTCACGGCAGGGAGGCGGATGGGAGAACAAGGGATTTCCTGGGTCCTGATAAAAGATGTGTATAGGCAAAAAGGGTGGCTATGGGTGGTGTCTGGATCTCAACCCTGCAGGCGAAGAGGTCCTTTGTCACAGGGGAGCGTGCACAAACACCATGATTGATTTTAATCAGTCTGTTTTTCCGGGATTTTGGCTGACAAAATCTCTGGCTTTTGTTTGTCTGACTCTGAAAACAAAGCCATAGATTTGCCAGTATTTGTCCATGCAATGTCAATATGAATGGAGTTTCTTCCAAGGAAATTGGATTCCTTGGCTGTAATCCCCAGGTCACATACTTTTATAGGGTAAAGTTCAAGAGGGGAAAGGCAAGGAAAGGGGTGAGGGTACATCTCATTTCATTTCATTACATATCATATATATTTCATTTATATATTCTTTATAGATTCTTATAACTCATAGATTTCATAGGAAAGATCCCCATCCCAGTAAAGTTTATTAGAAAACCCACAGCAATTAATAAAGGCAATCAGCAGAGTTCCTGAGGTATGATCCTTTGCAACAAGGGCATGCACCCACAGGCGGGGGCCATGCTTCCCAAGCGGCTTGGCTTTTGAGTCCGTGGAGGAAGTTCATGATGATAGGGCATCAAGTCAATCAGTGAGGGCAGAAAGGTCCGCAAGGAATCCGCAAATGGTGGAGAGTGGGGCAATGTCCTTTGGAGAACTACATTTCCCTGATCAGGGGCCAGGGTCCAGTGCACAAGCCAGAGAATTCACAGAGGGGAAACAGGAACCCAGTTATGTGTGCTGGGTCAGGAAGCAGCAGAATCCATGGTCCGGCCCTTGACGAACTACAAATACTTGGGGGGGGGGGGTAGATGCTCTGCATCAAATCCTCCCTTCGAGGCTGGGAAATGGTTACACTCATTTCCTCAAGCCTCGACAATCCCCCCCAAGCACCCAGGGCCTCTTTCTAGACTGATTAGATTGTATTCTGTTGATTATTTCGGGGCCCAACTCAAGCAACAACAGCAGGACCCAGCCGGGTGGGAGAGACCAGTGGCAGAATGTCCTTTGGGTTGGAGGAAAAAAGACTGAAGTAAGAAGGCGAAGACGGTGGAGGCAGGGGATGATGGAGTCTGTGATGGCAGCCAGCATGGAGCATTCAGGAGTCCCGAGTGAGTTCCCAATGAAGAAGGATAGCACACGGTGGAATTCTCCCATCTGGCAGTGGTCCTCAGGCCTCCTGGGGGCGCTGGCTCCTCCCTTGGCGCTTGGGGGAGGGAGAAGATGGGGCACAGTCTGGCTACTCCTTCTGGCGTGGCGCCTCCTGGTGACCGCAGACAGGTCCGGCTCTCCATCATCACAGAGACTCAGGGGTAGAGTCTAGGACAGTCAGAAAGAAGGTTTACAGCCCCCTCCCACCCCCCCCCTTTCCCAGCCCAAGGGTAGTTAGTGGGGAAACAAAAAGGAAAAAAAACTCTCATACCTAGTGGGGGCGTCAGCGGTCTCCTTTTGGGCCACTCCTCTGCACAGCCTCTGGAACGGGCAGGGCCTCCTTCCTTCATGGCAGTTGCTGTGGGATCCTGGTTGCTCCTCCTGCGATGGCATTCCCCCGTGGGGGCTCAGATCAGCCTCTAGGAGGGGCTGTCTCTTCTGGGCGGCATGGGGTCTGGTCCTGCTCTCTGTGGGATCCTCCTGTGCCATCTGGGTTCCACACAGGAAAGTCCACAGACCTCCCATTGTTCACCTCACCCAGGTAGTTGTCCTCAGTGGCAGGAGTGGATTATGGGTCCCACAGTTCGATCTGGGCCTCTTCACTGTGCAGAGGGGACCCCTGGACCTCGACGCCCCCCCTCATATTTAAGGCAGTTAATGGGATAATTTAGACATACACATACATGCGCTCAGGGAAAGGGGAGGGAGGAAGGGCCAGGAAGGAAAAAAGCATCCGAGGGACTGCGTGTGTGAGAGAGAGGCTTAACCATAGATGTGGGTGAAATGTCAGGAGGGAATGCTTCTGGAACATCCCTTCCTTAGGTTTTTGGAGAAGGAGGTAAGAGGGAGCAGCAGGATTTCTCTGGGGGATAGAGGAAAAAAAATTCACAGAATGCTGGCTTCTTAGAAGATGGGAGGGGAGGGAGAAGGGAGAGAGAGAGAGAAACCCAGCAAACTTTACTTGACAAAAGGAAACAGGAGCAGGAAAAAGGTCCCCCCCCTTACACCTCCCTTTGTTTGCAAGAGGAGAGAGGGAGGAGGGGTTTGAAAGCAAAAAGGGGGAGTTGGTGAGTGAAGAGAAAACAAAGGAAAGGCAGGGACATTGGTGACTGCCCCTGAAAAATGGGTTTTGTAGTTGCACAGAAGAGAAGGGGAGAGGAAGAGAGCTCTTGGGTCAGGGAAACCAGGCGAGAGAGAGACTTTTTGCAAGGCAGCTGAGTCACATCAGTGGCAGGGTCTCTCCTGGTGAGGGGAAACACTGTTTATTATAAATAAACAGGCACTGAAGATTCAGCTTTTGAAAGAAAGGGATGTAGTAGCTTGGTGAAGAGGGGAATGAGCAATGCCTCCCTTTTCCATCTGAAGGAAGGAAAAAGGTGGCACAGGAGAAAGCAGGAGAGGAGGAGAGCAAAGAATTTCCCTGATCATTTCCTCAAGGAGCAGTGAAAAAAACAAACAGAGGGGCATATAAATGCATCATAAATAGGGAATAGGGAAATGGAGGGGTTGGGAAGGGAAGGAAGGAGTCAGGGAGATTGGGTAAAGGGAAATGGGAATGGGATGGTAGGGGAACAAGCAATTTCTTCCAAAGGGAGAGGGTGAAGGGGTCTGGAGGGGGTTTCCTGGGGGTTGGGGCTTTGTTACCTTCCCCTTGCATGGTAGGAGTTGGTCACAACTACCCCCCCCTTTCACCTCCCTCCGGCACATGGCAAAAAGCATGAGGCAGAGGCGGTTTCGGTCCTCTTGGCCCCCTCACAGCGATCCGACTGCCATGAGGGGCCACGAAACTCCACCTGCTGAGGGCCTGGAGGGCCACCTCTCCATGCGATTTTTACCCTACTGGCCTGCGTCGGCGACGCAACCCTGCCCCATTCCACCAGTATCTTCCCAAAAGATGTTTCTGATGAAGCAGGACGTTTGATCCCAGAATAACATGCGCCCATCTCTCCTGGTAGCCCCACACTGAAGTGGTTAATCAGGGTAGCCCCCCCAACCGCAAGGCAGGCTAGAGCCCGAACGGTCCCCTAGCAGGAGAGCTCGAGGCGATCAGCACTTGGACAGCTAGGCAGTCCGAAAGGGGAGGGCTCCCTTTCCAGCGTAGCTCCAGCCAAGTCCGCAAAAGCGAGCTGAGTTGCTATTCCAGGCCTCAAACGTGGATGTTCGCTACCCCCCCCCCCGCCAGGAATTTGTTACCGAGACCTAGAGAATCCCTCCCCAGTGGGCCGACTCCGAAGCTGGTTCAGAAAACCTAGAATCCCCTCCCACCTGGCAGCCAAGGCAGCCCGCGGTTGATTTCTTACCCGTCCGGACGTTTTCTTCCCCCCCTTTCCGCGTCGGTCGCTCCTCTTCCTGGAAGTCCTTAGATCAAGGCTTCCCTGGCGCTCCTTTGTGCTGAAACCCTAGGTCAGAGCTTGGGAGGAAGTGGCTGCGGGAGAATTTGTAGTTTTGGTTAGCTGGTCAAATGAAAGTCCGAATTGGAAGAGGCGCCTCTTTTCCCAAGCCGTTCCTCCTTTGCTGCTGGCCCAAAGAATCAGACCAAGGCGCCTGCTTGAGAATTTGGGCTATAATTTAGTCTGGAACCTCAAGCAGCAGTCCCTTCGTGGTAAAGCCAAATGATATCGAGCTCTTTTGGGGGGGGTTCTCCCAGCGAGGGGAGACCCAAAGGACCTCGAATGGGGTCCTGACCTTGGCGAGCGGCCAGCGGATGCCAATTCAAAAAACGCAAAAACGTTGAAAATCAATCTCGCCAGAGGCTGAAGAGGCAATCTGCGACCGAGGCGTTTATTTAGCGATTCAGCTGAAAAGGATGCATTACAGGGATATTTCCTCTATAAGCATGTAGTACAGTGAATTTCAGGCATATTTATACAGGCAGAACAAAGAAATCCTGGTTTGAATCTCCCGCCCGCCTCCTGTCAGTCCCTTCTGTCCTGATTGGCCGGCTCCGGAACAGCTGGGAGGAGGCTTGGCCGCTGGTCCCACCCCTCCTCCAATCGCCGGCCGCTGTTGCCTCCAGAGGGCCAACCAGAGCCCTCGGAGCGCCTCCAGAGATTGTCCAATCAGCGACCAGGAGGCGGGCTCTAGTTTGACAGCGCAGAGGGGCGGAGTGCCTGGGAGGCGTCTGCCAGCTGATGGAACACCTTTTGTCTCTTCACGGCAGGGAGGCGGATGGGAGAACAAGGGATTTCCTGGGTCCTGATAAAAGATGTGTATAGGCAAAAAGGGTGGCTATGGGTGGTGTCTGGATCTCAACCCTGCAGGCGAAGAGGTCCTTTGTCACAGGGGAGCGTGCACAAACACCATGATTGATTTTAATCAGTCTGTTTTTCCGGGATTTTGGCTGACAAAATCTCTGGCTTTTGTTTGTCTGACTCTGAAAACAAAGCCATAGATTTGCCAGTATTTGTCCATGCAATGTCAATATGAATGGAGTTTCTTCCAAGGAAATTGGATTCCTTGGCTGTAATCCCCAGGTCACATACTTTTATAGGGTAAAGTTCAAGAGGGGAAAGGCAAGGAAAGGGGTGAGGGTACATCTCATTTCATTTCATTACATATCATATATATTTCATTTATATATTCTTTATAGATTCTTATAACTCATAGATTTCATAGGAAAGATCCCCATCCCAGTAAAGTTTATTAGAAAACCCACAGCAATTAATAAAGGCAATCAGCAGAGTTCCTGAGGTATGATCCTTTGCAACAAGGGCATGCACCCACAGGCGGGGGCCATGCTTCCCAAGCGGCTTGGCTTTTGAGTCCGTGGAGGAAGTTCATGATGATAGGGCATCAAGTCAATCAGTGAGGGCAGAAAGGTCCGCAAGGAATCCGCAAATGGTGGAGAGTGGGGCAATGTCCTTTGGAGAACTACATTTCCCTGATCAGGGGCCAGGGTCCAGTGCACAAGCCAGAGAATTCACAGAGGGGAAACAGGAACCCAGTTATGTGTGCTGGGTCAGGAAGCAGCAGAATCCATGGTCCGGCCCTTGACGAACTACAAATACTTGGGGGGGGGGGTAGATGCTCTGCATCAGTTTCAGTGTGCTTTTCCTGCCGGGCAGAATAAAGGGAGTTGGACTCACCCACCTACCCAGCCCCTTGCACAATTACTTAATGAAAAGTAGCAAAACATATTTCTATTATTATAATTGCTATACAGACTCCTAAAAATATTTTAGAAACACTTTAGAAATGATTCTCTGTGCATCCTTAATTTAGTAATGAGTATCAAAACTTTTTAAATTGATTGCACAGGCTGGAGTTACATTTTAAAATATATATTTTAAGTTGCATTTGACTTACATACAAATGCAACTTAAAAACAAGCCTACAGAAGCTATCTTGTTCATAACTTGGGGGCTGCCTGTATTCAATTAAAAATGTCCAGACTTGTGCCTTTTTCCCATCTAGCATTTTGTAGGCTGTAATGACTAGGCCTGCTTTGTTGTCTGAGGATTGCTCCTCTTGAGGACAAATGGATCTGTCTGATTGCCAGTGAAATAATGCAAACCTGAGCTACTCTTTGATGGGTGCTAAGACTCTACGATTTGAGGCGGGGTACAGGGTGGCTAGTTGCAATCATAATAGCTTGGGATTTAAATTTCTACATGGCCATCTTCCTATGTGAAAGGCTGTGGAATTTTCCAGTACTGTTTATCTGAAGATGAGATCATATGAGCATAAAGATCAGTTGTTCTTGTTGTTGATGATAATGATGTGCATGCCTTCAATTTATTTCCAATTTATGGTGACCCAAGGGTAAGTCTATAAAAAGGTTTTCTTGGCAAGATTTGTTGGGAGAGAGTTTGTCTTCTCTGGGATTGAGAGAATCTGATTTCCTCAAGGTCATCCAATGGATTTTCATGCAGAACAGAGATTCATGCCCAAGTATCCCAGTCCAGCATTCAAGCCGCTATAGTTTACTGTATCCCTAGAAATGTCACCACTCTAACTTTCATGACTCTAACCTATTATACCAGTTGAATCCTTGATAAACAGGAACATACACTAAGACAACTGTTTTTCCCTATAGGATCCCTCCCCCCAGTACCAGCTTTCACCACACTGCTCTTGTTTCTCTAATTACAGCCTTCCTTTGTTGCAAGCTGTTATCTCCTAAATGTCCTCCTGTTGTGCTGAGAGGTTTCATTTAACCAGTGAACAGGGCAAACTGCATACAGATATAGACTAAGCAACAGCCTTCATTCTCAAGCAGCACATTACAGCAGGATGTAAACTGGGTGTAATGAGAGACTGTGGCAAAGGTGACGGACAGAGGCAGTGACACTACAGCAAGCAAGTCAGCCAGCTAGCTGCATACACAATCTGGAAGGGGTTTGTGTCTTATTTCTTTCCTTTTCTCTGTGTTGCAGACAAAATCTTTCCTAAGCTCCTAAATATAGAAATCCACAATCAGCTGGATTGTATACAGCAGAGATTTCCAAACATTTCATGTTGATTAAACACTTTTTTTTACATGCATCATTTTGTGACACAGTAAAATCAACCCCTTATAAGAGACACAAACACAGACATTGTAATAATGAAATCTATTGGGGAACAATATATCTCATAAAAACAAATATGTGTCAGCTGCAATGTGAGACTCACATTAAAGGCAGTTGTAAGATCCACATTTTAAAAATAATCTTCAAACCCCTCTATAATGGACAACTATTAGTGTTCAACCTCCTCTTTTTGACCAAGGTTTTGGAGCATGTGGTGGCCTCCCAACTCCAGGGATTTCTGGATGAAATGGATTATCTAGATCCATTTCAATCTGGTGTCAGGGTTGGCTATGGAACAGAGAAGCTTTGGTTGCCTTGGTGGATGACCTCTGCAGAGAGCTAGACAGGAGTGGGGGGTGTCCCTGTTGGTTCTCTTGGATCTCTCAGCAACTTTTGATACCATTGACCATGGTATCTTTCTGGGTTGTCTCACTGGGATAGAACTGGGAGGCAATGCCTTACAGTGGCTCCATTCCTTCCTGGAGGCCATACCCAAAAGGTAGTGCTGAGGGACTCATGTTCGAACCTTTGGGTGTTCACCTGTGGGGTTCCTCAATGACTTGAATACTGGAGGTAGGTCTGGCCCAGCTGGATGCATTGTGCGGGGACACTTTTATGGCACCTCCTGGTGGCAGGGGAAAATTATTAATGGGGGCTTATGCCCACGTGGCTCTTTTCCTGTCCTCCCAAGAGTCATGGCAGAAGTTCAAGGAATCAGGGTGTTCAATCAACAGGCATGTTGGTCAATGCCTGAATCTGAGATCCATATGCTTGGGCCAACATTATTTGCAGCTATCCCCAATAAAGTCATTGTCTTTACTGATCCCTTACAAGAGTTTTGTATGCTGGTTCTTTGTGTTATTTACTCACCCCCTAAACATGCAATAACAACACAGCAACCTGGAACTTCATTCAGGAAATCTCACACATGCTGCCGCACAGGGATATCAAACCTTAGGGAAGGGGTCCCCAAACTAAGGCCCGCGGGCCGGACGCGGCCCCCCGAGGGCATTTATCCGGCCCGCGGGGTGTAGAGAAGGTTGAGAGGCGAGGTGGGAAGCGGCGTCAAAGCCGCTTGGCCCCCCGCCTCAGGCTTCGCTTCTCCTGCCTCCGGGAAAAAGCCTGGCCTTATCCCAAAGGGTGGAGAACGGGGGAGGCTGGGGGCGAAATGGCGGGCTGCACCTGGAAGGAGGCTGGCTGATGGGGGCCGGGCCAGGCATTTAAGGGCCCCGCTGTTGCGGCTGCTGCTGCTGCAGCCGCCGCACGCCGCAAGGACTTCTCTTTCCCCCTCGCCATGCTCGCGCTGCTCTTCATCCTGCTGCTGCTGCTCCCCGTGGCCTCGACGGCTGCTTGCCCGCTTCTTGCTGCTGCTGCTGCCCGGGGCTCTGCTTGCAAGACGTTGTCCTCGTGCGCGGAGGCCAAGGGCTGTGCGGGGCTGGCGCGCACGCCGGGGGAGCCCTGCAGCGTCTACACTCTGGGATGCGCCCCGGATTGCGCTGCATGCTGCGGCGGGGAGAGAGGACTGTGCTCCACCCCCTGCTCCGCAGACGGGGCCTCTGCTTAGAAGGAGCAGCAGCCAGGAGGAGCACCAGCAGCAAGACCCCATTCTCTATCTGCATGGGGGTGGTGGTCTTGCTGCTGGTGCTCCTCCTGGCTGCTGCTCCTTCTAAGCAGAGGCCCTGTCTGCGGAGCAGGGCGTGGAGCACAGTCCTCTCTCCCCGCCGCAGCATGCAGCGCAATCCGGGGCGCATCCCAGAGTGTAGACGCCGGAGGGCTCCCCCGGCGTGCGCGCCAGCCCCGCACAGCCCTTGGCCTCCGCGCACGAGGACAACGCCTTGCAAGCAGAGCCCCGGGCAGCAGCAGCAGCAAGAAGCGGGCAAGCAGCCGTCGAGGCCACAGGGAGCAGCAGCAGCAGCAGGATGAAGAGCAGCGCGAGCATGGCGAGGGAGAGAGAGAAGTCCTTGCGGCGCCCACATGGGGGTTCTGTGTGGGAGGTTTGGCTCAATTCTATCATTGGTGGGGTTCAGGATTCTCTGATTGTAGGTGAACTATAAATCCCAGCAACTACAATTCCCAAATGTCAAGATTCTATTTTCCCCAAACTCCATCATTGTTTGAGTCCACAGTGCTCTCTGGATATAGGTGAACTACAACTCCAAAACTCAAGGTCAATGCCCAATAATCCCTTCCAGTATTTTCTGTTGGTCATGGAGGTTTTGTGTGCCCAGTTTGGTTCAATCCCATCATTGGTGGAGTTCAGAATTCTCTTTGATTGTAGGTGAACTATAAATCCCAGCAACTACAATTCCAAAATTCAAGATTCTATTTTCCCCAAACTCCACCAGTGTTCACATTTGGGTATATTGAGTATTTGTGCCAAGTTTGATCCAGATCCATCATTGTTTGAGTCCACAATGATCTCTGGATGTAGGTGAACTACAACTCCCAAACCAAAGGACACTGCCCACCAAACCCTTCCAGTATTTTCAGTTGGTCATGGGAGTTTTGTGTGCCAAGTTTTGTTCAATTCCATCGCTGGTGGGGTTCAGAATGCTCTTCGATTGTAGGTGAACTATAAATCCCAGCAACTACAACTCCCAAAGGACAAAATCAATTTTTTGAGTGAAGGACATACATTGGGTTGTTAGGTGTCTTGTGTCCAAATTTGGTGTCAATTTGTCCAGTGGTTTTTGAGTTCTGTTATCCCACAAACGAACATTACATTTTTATTTATATAAAAGTGTGGGTTTGGTGGGGTGGGGGGTGGGGGGGGGGTTTGCACTGCAAATAAGATATGTGTGGTGTGCATAGGAATTCATTCATGTTTTTTTCAAATTATAATCCAGCCCTCCAACAGTTTGAGAGACTGTGACCCGGCCCTCTGTTCAAAAAGTTTGGGGACCCCTGCCTTAGGGCTTCTCAGAGTCCAGAAAACCTTCACAGAATACACAGTTCCATCTGCTTAGGTTCATTCTACTGTCCACATTTATATTCAATTTTCCTCCTGTTTTTGTTATTGCTGGTTGACCCGTGAATCTTGATTTGTGAACTTTATTAGTTTTTCCCCCTATCCTGGGAGCAGTAATGCTGAAGGATGGCCTATAAAAGTTTCAACGGAATTAAATTAAAATTGCAGAACAAGATGTAACTCAACAGACTTAACATACTCACTACTGCCATTGCAATGGATGCTGCTTCCTCTTTAAATCCCCTCACGTACCAGAAAGAAACAAAGTAAATCAGAGTTTCTCATGCTAGGAAGCTGAGGGAAACAGAAATAATAAAGAACATTTCTAATGCTTTCAGCTAAGACGTTCAGGCTTCAGAGAGGGTTACAAGTATCTTGCCTCATTCATGGAAATTTATGGCTAGGGAACCAGATGCCTGATTTCATGTGCTACATAATAAATACAGATTTTTTTATATCAATTAATTTTCCTGGTAGGAGGGCCAAAGGTTGATGGGGGGGGGGGGGGGAGACAATACTGAATAATACCAAGATTCACAAAATATTGTATAATTATTTTTTATGTTAGTACAGTCATGGGAACTACTGAATCCCTATATATTTGGCCGGACTGGATGACCCTAACTCTTTTATAACTCATTTATAACTCTTCCATTTTTTCTTACTGTTATTACATTTTTCCCCTCAAAAATCCCATTGGGGGAATGAAAAAAAAATCCATAGTTGTGTAATTTGTATTGTTTGATAATGCTAGATGCTGACAGTTTGGAATCACAATATTAAAGTGGATGCTGTTTGAAAGCTTCTCTCTCTCTCTCTTGAACTTTGGATGTTTCTCTATTGTATACTTCTTGACATTTCACAGAGGAAAAGGAGGGATCCACTTGTGTCTTTGTAAATCCACAACCCCACACCAAATAATACTTTCTGAACAACATGCTCACCCACCCACCCCATTGCATCATCATTACAAACTCATCTCCACCATCTGTTTGTCACATCATACTGCTTTGGAAGTGGGCGAAAACTCCAAAAAATAGCAACTGAAGGGCTGCATCCAAACATAGGACTTTATCGCATGAAGCTGATAATATTGATTCCTAGATAATAGGAGTGAATTTGAAGCTGCCTGGATATAAACAGAAGTGCTTACCATTGCACAATGCCATTCACACTCACTGCCAACCAGTTTGCAATTTGTGTTGAAGAAGTAGTTTTCTAGAAATGGGGGAAACCCATTTTTAGGCTGCTGAAAGTGTGTGGAATTGGATTCAAAGTGCTTTCAACTGTGTGATAATCTAAATGCGCTCCTGCAGCTACTTCAGAAGCAGTGACATATGATTGTGGGTGTGCTGTGGATGCTTCTTCTTTCCTCTGCACTTCCCTGTTCCTGAGCTGATGCCATTACAAGTTGTGGTAGGCAGATGGAACAGGCTTCTGAGTGCAAAACCATAATTTCCCATTTTCATCCCTTTCATTTCATTTTTATTTTATTTTTTAAAATGTCTTGTTACTCAGGCTTTTAATGTTTAATTCTTATTTGTCTCAATTTTTAAGTTTTGTTTTAAAATGTTTATTCATCAAAATGTGAATTTTTTGTTGGGTGATGCCTAATTTGCTGTAATGTTTCACTATAGTCTGTTGTTGATGTCTAATATGTTATTATTTGATTTATGATTTGCTTTTTTTGGTTGCACTTTATGGCACTGAATGTTGTATGTTGTAAACCACACTGAGTCCCCATTGGGGAGACAGAATGTGATAGAAATTATTATTATTATTATTATTATTATTATTATTATTATTATTATTATTATTATTATTAAAGATACTGAACAGCTTTGAAGGTAATGCCAAGCTCTGATGGAATTTTTCTGTCTAATTAAGCTTTTTTTTTTTGTTTGCACACCCATTTTGCAAAACTTCCAGCTAAAGCATGCTTGTGCATTGCTAAATAAAGTTTGCAAATCCAAAGTAACTTCACCTTGTAGAATAAGGGAAGGCTTGTAATTACAAAATGCATCTTTATGTGTTAATAATATCTGAAATATTAGTAGGGACAGTGCTTGTGAACTTGGAAAAGGGGGAAGTAATTAACTGCAATTCCACTCTTGTGAGATTTTAAACTCTAGTAGTTGCACAATTCTTCCAGAAAATAAAACATTTAAAAAGGGAGAATGAATGGAAAAGGGCAATGTATGGGTTGGGAGGCATTACGTCCCACCAGCTGCAGTCAGCTAAAAGCACTCAGCTTTTTCAAAATGCTTGAAGAATGGACTGGTGTAATAAGAAAATGCCTGTCCAAGTGTGCTCCAGTCTCAAGCAAGATGGGTTTGCAACACAACAACCTGCTTTTATCACCTTGTGCAATAATGTCCTAATTCTCCAATGTGTCATGGAAACCCACTTGTGACCTTAGCCAAGTTGTACTTTCTCAACCTCAGAGGGAAGGCACAAGTGAAACTCTATCTGAACAAATCTTACCTGGAAAACCCCTATACTAGGATTGCGTTAGAATAATAACTACTACTACTACTACTACTACTACTACTACTACTACTCAGGGACTCAGGGCAGCTTACATTGAGACAAGCCCGGTCAAACATAGATTAAAACATAGCTTAGCAAAATTTATAAAAGCAACAATGTAAAATAATATAAATTCAAAGTGATCCCTCTGAATTTAGTGGAATTTACTTCTGAGCAGATTTGTATTGAATTGCACTGCCTGACTTGTTTGTTTTGTTCTATATTGAATTGTGAAACATTTTCACAGCACAACAACATGTGACACCAAGGTCTGTGGCATTTGTTTTACCTTAAACTGTGAAGCTGCTGAGTTTACACTCACATCTTTGTACTGAGTCCTTATTTATTTAAATACTAGCCGTCCCTTGCCATGCATTGCTGTGGCCCAATCTGGTGATCTGGAAAATATTGAGAAGGTGTTGATTTCTAATGTAATGTCTTTATGATTGTAGGTAAACAATATTTCTTGCTGTTTCTTTGTCAGTCTTGATGTGGAGATTGTCTGGTTTTCCTACTCTGGAACATGCAACATATAATTGTCCTTCTTTAGGAGTCCCTTTCAAATCTATGATATTATATCTGCGTGTGTGAATCATATATATCTATCTATATCTATGGCTGGATGGCTCTTTGTCAGGAGGGCTTTGATTACGTTTTCTTGCCCCGGTGAAGGAAGTTGGACTGGGTGGCCTTAAGTATTTTCTGTTGGTCATGGGGTTCTGTGTGGGAAGTTTGCCCCAATTCAGTCATTGGTGGGGTTCAGAATGCTCTTTGATTGTACCTGAACTATAAATCCTAGCAGCTACAATTCCCAAATGTCAAGGTCTATTTCCCCCAAACTGCATCTGTGTTCCTATTTGGGCATATGGAATATTTGGATCAAGTTTGGTCCAGATCCATCATTGTTTGAGTCTATAGTGCTCTTTGGACGTAGGTGAATTACAACTCCCAAACTCAAGGTCAATGCCCACCAAACCCTGCTAGTGTTTTCTTTTGGTCATGGGAGTCCTGTGCACCACATTTGGTTCAATTCCATCATTGGTGGAGTTCAGAATGCTCTTTGATTGTAGGTGTACAATAAATCCCAGCAACTACAACTCCCAAATGACAAAATCATTTTTTTTCAGTGATGGTCGCTTCTTGGGTTAGTAGGTGTCTTGTGGCCAAATTTGGCAGCAATTCGTCCAGTGGTTTTTGAGTTATGTTAATCCCACAAACAAACATTACATTTTTATTTATATAGAAGAAGAATACGTTATTTTAAATATAGAATGTGTGATGCTAGCAAACTTTTAAATGCCTTTGCTTAGCTGTTTGCACGAGTATTGATAACACGTTCCATTTTGTCCCAGTTGTCACAGCTGACATAACCTGACATATTGAGATAAAGACTTGTGTGGAATTTTTTAAAATGTTGATGGTTTCTGTTGTGAAACATTCATCTTGAATGCAAGTAACAGGAAACCATCTTGGCTTTTGCTGCAACTGGACATGTCTAGTTTTTATGCGAACAACAACTAGTGAGATGATGTTGAAACTTAAAGGAATAAGCCCTGCATCATATGCCAATGGGAGGCCATTTCTCAACAAGAGTTTATTTCTCAGGGCTGTACCAGTCAGAATTGCTTGAATCTTTGATAACTCTGCTTTTTAATTCACCAGATTTTCACTTCACTGCATTATCTATTTTGGCTTGAGAGAATGTTAAGTAAATCATGCTTGTCTGTATATTTCTAGAAAGATGTAGAATTGGGTCAGGGGAACAGCAGGAGAGCTTATTAAAACAGCTTGCATCTGCAGCTTTTCTGGAGTGAGAAAGTGTGGTTATCAGTGCTATCTTACATCATTCAAGAGGAGTTTAAAAGTTAGAGCAGGGAAAGGGAGAAACAGCAATTCAATTCAATCTTCTTCCCAGGTATATTACTGTTAAATAAATAAAGAGAAAGAGCAAGACAAAACTATATCACTCTTAGAGTAATAAACAGATTATTCTGAGCATCCTGAACAAAATCATAAGGCAATTGTAGAGTAAAATTGTTGTGAGGTGGTTAGTTTGAATGTTAGCCTGTGGTTTCTAAAATAACACAGGCGAAAAGATATGCATTTAATAAGGAAGTATTTCTTCTTGCACCATACCTTCCAACATTTCACAGATAAAAATGGGCACATGTGACCAAGCAACCTCATAGAACAATGCAGCAAATTCCATTGTCATTCAAGATAGTTTTTCATGGCTTGATCATGAAACAAATTCTACATGCAACAAACTTTAGGCAAATGGAAGCACAATGTCAGATTTGCAGATTTGTATGTTTTCTTTATGACTAAGAAAATGGTCTGGCCTTTCATGGTATTGTTATGTAGAGCTGATACATTTTCTAAGAGTTGCCTTGTGTTCCTAGCTTGCATCCTTTCCAAGTGGTACTGATACTGTGAGTGAGATGGAGAAGTCAGGACCTCAAGGTCAAAGCTGCAAAGCTATCCAAAGACTTCTCCTTTTATTTCCTTTCCACTTCATAAGGGGTGGGAAAATACACTCACCAAAATAAAATATTAAAAATAAAAATATTTGCTCTGTTAATATATTACAGAACCAGATAGCTCTGTCTAACAAGTGTTTGCTATAATGCTTGCCCATGTTTGGAGGAATGCAACTCAAATTTAATAGTGGATTCCAGTTCTGTGCACTTTTGTGTATGTGCTAGGAAATATTTCCTTCCATTCAATAGCCACTTGTTTTGATGTGACAGCTTGTTTTCATTTTCCATGTGCTGTTGGTTTGTTCTGTCTAGTAAATATTTTGTCAGGCTGCTCTGCGTGTGTCTTTCTCTGTGTACATCATAAAAGTGTCAAGCCTGTTAACTAATTCTGGGAAATCTAAAGAAACACAGGCATAATTAATGGTGGTTCCTTTTGCAAATTCTGACCAGTCTAAGAGGGAGAATACTAACAAGATTTTTGGGAGGGAGTTTGGTCTGTTGATAAATGCTGGGAATTACATGACAGCTGTTCTGTCTGATAAGCCCGGCTGCTCAGTCTTTATTTTTATTTAGTTAAAAATAAATGTTAATGCTTTTCTACTTCACAAGGACCTCAAGGTTGTTTTCAAAGCAAAATACCACTGAAACTGTTTAAGTAATTATCAAACTAAAACAGTTAAAAAAAAAAAGAACAGCAGAGGACAAACTTTATGTCTCATTTTTAAAAAAAGAAAAAAAGAGATATGTGACTAATTAACGAAACATGGTTCAATTAGCTGGGGCAGATTTGTTATCTCCATAAATTGAAATTGACTCAATGACAAATAACAACAATCTAAAGATATTGTCTGGCACTTTCTGCATGCAAGACATAAGCTCTGCACAGGGTGACAACCTGTCTGCAAAGTTCCTCTTCTTGCTATCGTTACTGATCCTATATAAGCATAATATAGCTGATCATATATAAGCATAATTTTTCAAGCTTGTGGTAAGTCCATCTAGCATATATAGCATGCTGCGACAGCAGCTCTACAGGATTTCCTGCAGAGGTCTTTTCCCATCACCCACTTAGTAACTGTAAAAGAGGACCTCCCAGTAGGCCAGTTTGGATCCACAACCATCTTCCTATGATTATTAGGAGAGACTCCCTTTGTATTTCTTATCTTGATTTCTTTTTCCTGAAAGTTGTTTTTTCAACCTATTATATTTCATTTATCGTGTAATTCCTAGCCAGCATCATTTGTCCCATGGTCATTTTGGGAAGAGGAATCCTTCTCATTGGATGCTCCAGAAACATCAATTTTGGTCCTATCCACTGTCCACACAGACACCCCCATCACCATCTTTTTGTTGCCCGTCTTGTCTATTGATGTTGGAATGCTGTGCCTGTGTGGCCAGTAAGAAGGAGGGGGGTCACTCTACCCTCCTCTTTGCTAAACACATGCACCCCCAATTTTCACAGCAGCAGACATGACAGGTGACAGACAGGTGCTCACAGGGAGCTCCATGGATGGCAAGAGGAGGCAGCAGGACAAGGCAACAGGTCAACATTGGAATGGGATGTATTGTCTGGATACTGTTCTCAGATTCAGCAGATATTGGTGGATCTGGGGCAACTCCAGGGCAGAAATATGCAGTAACCTGCCTAGTCTATGGGTCCTTCCACACAACCCTATATCCCAGAATATCAAGGCAGAAAATCCCACATCTGAGTGTGGACTCAGATAACCCAGTTCAAAGCAGATAATGTGGGATTTTCTGCCTTGATATTCTCGGATATAGGGTTGTGTGGAAGGGCCCTAAGTTCTAGTAAAAATACTAACGATAACACTTTTTTTCTCAACAAAGGGTGATTCTACATAGATGCAATCTAAAGCTGGTTCGAGGGCACATGTCCACAAAACTCACACTGTCAATGCATGCTGCAGTACACATCAAGCCAGAAAGAGTGCATTTTTTAAAACTCACCAGAAAATCTGGAGCAAACCAGATAATGTGCTGCATCTGATTGGAGTATATTCCATGTAGGGTTTGAAACTGAGCAATCCTAAATGGACATGATTATGTACATCGGCACACCATCAGTAGATACTGCGGCCATCATCCCAGTCTCAAACCAGTTCTTGTGGTGTTTGTGTTTGTTTTTATCCACTTCCAAACTAGAGTATAACATCTATGTAGAACTTTCCAAAGATTCAGATGCTGTTATCCTAAAGCAGCAATGGCTGCCCAGAGAAATAACCAGTTCCAAATTGTTTGGGCCATGTTTGGTTGTTTATTATTTTGAGTAGCTGTCCCACCTCAGAAAACAGTCCCTGCCATTATGCATATGATGCCTTATTCCAACATGAAAGTTTTGTTAAGAGCAAGAAGTTTGTCGTCCTGCTTCCAGCTGATTTCAACCTCTTGATCGTTTTTTCATTGTGGAGCAAGTTCAAAGGCGAAGGGCCTAGGATAACAGACTTTTGAGTCTGGACACAAGAAGGTTAAAAGGAAACAGAAGAGTGGTAGGAGAGCATTTCCATCCTGGGTGTGGTGGGACAGATTTTGATAATTTTAGAATTCCCCCAGAGCTAAACATAATATCAAATGCAGTGGAAAATATGCAGGAAATTACTTTGCTGGATCTAAAGTACAGGGAAACACCCATCTATCAGGTGAGAAATATTTCAAAATTTACTTTTGATCTGACATATTTATGTAAGTTAATGTCTCCACAGGCTAACAAATCCTTTATATCAGATGCATCTTTTATAAACTCTGGATGCAAACCTTCAGTGGTTAACTATCTTGGAGTGAGAAGTTATTACAGAGAAACCTCCAACTATGGTTGAATGAGGCATAAATCTTTTGTAATCTCTCCACCACCCTCTTTTTAGAAAGCAGCATAATAATATAACAACAAAGTGCTCCACAGTAGCACACAGCTGCCTTAGGATATGAGTGTTTATTACCAAAGCAACATAAATCACATTTGCCTCACTCACTGCTTAGAGGGTAATTAGAAAGCAATTTAAATAGAAAATAAAGTGTGCTGGAAACAGAAATTTAATTTCTCTGCTACATAATGGTGTAACAATACACTGTATATGAATGGGAAGCTCATAGCTGCTTTTAAAGGATCTTTCATAAAATGTTCCCAAACATAAAATAACCATATTTAGATGCCAAAAAAGAAAGGACAGTTGCTTCTCTCAGTTAAAACTGTCCAGCTCACCCATCTGTTTTTGAGAGTTGGTCAAGATGAAGAATGATTAATGTTCATTAAACTTTCCAGTTACATAATTCAAGGTGACTACGTGATATCTATGTGTGCTTTCAAACTGTTGATTTATGATGATGCTATGAATTTAATACAGTTTAATACCGACACCTGGTATTTATTGGCAGTCTCACATTCAAGTACTAACCAGGACCAACCCTACTGAGCTTCTAAGATCACATAGGATCTGGTGTCTTTAGAGTATTTAGATCCAAAACACTGGAGTTTATTCAGATGCACTCCCTTTACACACAATTGTGCTGATTCTGTTTCCAACCCTTCTCTATTTCAAATGTATTAGAGACAGGTATGCTCAGTCATATAAAGAATATTGATACTGTACACAATGAAACACTGGCCAGACCTTCAAGCCAGGATACACTCAGTATTTGATTTAGCAGACTTGTTGTTTTATCATGCTGCAGAGTATAACATCTTCATTTTCCCATCAATCCTCTGGGTTCACTTGATTATTCAAAGATGCCAGGCAAGCATGTACCTGGGGGGCGGGGGGCGGGCTTGAGGGGCTTCAGCCCCCCCCCTGATATTCTCATGGTGGTCCGCGAGAAGGCCTTACTGGTACATTATTTAAACTGTTATGTTTATTCATATCATGATCTGATCACCATGCTCAATATATCCCATATACACAGGGGTATTGGGGTAATGATACAAAACGTTTTCTAGGGTAGACCCTCATTCACTCAGACTCAGCCCCCCCCCCCCGAATCAAACTCAGCCCCCTCCCCCCCCCCAAAAAATCAAAATCCTGGCTACGGTAAGGTAAGGTTGCAACAAAGCATGTTCTGAAAGTTAAAGAAGGCCAGCGCCTTGGAGAAAGTGGGAAGGGGAGTGTCATGCCCCATGAAGGACCCTCACTGTTTACCCCTAGTTAAGCCCTTTTTAGCTAGATGGATTAATATTTTATGTACAGTTTCTGGGGGGGGGGCAGTCTTTACAGCCTCTTTGCATTTGAAGCCTCCGTCTCCCTGTCCCTTAAGAATCCCCTCAGGAGTGGAGCCTCAGGCAAGGCACTACTGGTTCTTGGAAGAGTCCACCTTTTCATGACTGGAAGGTGAAGTGAGAGAAAGGTTAGAAGGTCTACAAAATAGCACATCCGGCAAGAGCTGTATTCAAGTCCAGTCAGAGTTAAATATTGAGATGATCTCACAGAGAGTTGAACACCACACAAGAAAGAGACAATAAGAAGAAATAAAGATTCAAGAGCCTCAGTTCAGCCAGAACTCTGTCTATCTATCAAATACTTTACTTCTCCTTATAAAGACTTTGTAGTGAGACTCAGGAGTAGAGAAAGTCTAAAATTCTTGTCAGTTAATAAATTCTTGTTTGATTCAATTATATAGTCTCCGATCTGTTCCCGGCACAGCTATTTCACCTTCCAAGTAATTAAGATAGTGTGGGGGCAGAACAGTGTGAAAAAGACCTATAGTAGAGAGGTAAGGAGAGAGACAGCACTGTGGTCCCTTCTGGACATATTGCAGAGCTCCAACTGTAATAGCAATTTTACACTTGAGTATATGAACTAATTTTTCAGTGATTCTGCATAGGATTGCACTGTTACTCTGATGACAGGACTAGGATTAAAGTATCTCCAAGCCATATATGGGCTGGTCACAGCTTTGGTTTGATTTCCTTGGAATAAATGCACAATGCAACTGAATGTTGGCTTGATCCAGTCTTTTGCAAGCCAATGTGGATGTGTCCATGTTTATAGTCAGAAATCTCTGCACTCATTTCTTTGAATGTTTATTACAGTTCTTGGAAGCATTGCATAACATCCAAATATAAAGAGGTTTCGCTTTATTTTTGAATCTACAGTGAAGCAGACAAAAGTAATTTAAGGAAACAGCTATGTTCAACTCAGATATTTTAAATCATCTTTTGGTAGACAAGCCTGTCATTATCTATTCCTTTGTGAATATGTCATACACATGTACGGCATTTCTTGAAAGAAATATGTAATGTCTTGTGAAAGTATTCAGCCCTCTCCCTTTCCATATTTTATTATGTTAAAATCCACGAAGCATCTTCAAAAAGTTTCAGCACTTTAATATTTCCTTTGGAAACAGTAAGGCTGCGAGGAAGACTCTTTGGTTGTGTCTGATAGTGTCATGTCATTAGTCTGTCTAGCACAGTCATGGTCAAACTTTGGCCCACCAGGTGTTTTGTACTCCATCTCTCAGAAATCCCAGCCAGCTTACTAGCTATTAGGAATTGTGGGAGTTGAAGTCCAAAATACCTAGAGGGCTGAAGGATGACCATGCCTGGTCTAGCAAGTTGGCTTCCTAGTATAAGAATTGTCATGCTGTGGTGAAGATGACTGAGAAACTAATAAATTCCACCAAAGTAGAACAGCGTTCTGTCATACACTTTTTGTGGGCAGAAGGTGTGCCAGGAACACAAATTCATCTCTGCATGTGTGCTCAGTATGAGGATAAAGTTCTCTTTCATAGAATTATCTATGACTAGATTGAAATGTTCAAAAATAGCCACACTAGTGTGATGGATGCAGAGCACTCCGGAAGTTCAGGTACTGCAATGACCATAAGTAATGAAGAAACACCAGAACTGAGCTGCAAAATTAGAAAACTAACAGACAAAAAGCTTGTAAGGAAGCTGAATGTGAATGCTGGATTTGTCTATGCCTGATTCATGGATAAAATAGATAAAACCCTGGATGAGATGGTAGTGGGAGAATGTGTTTCTGAGGGAAGAGCTCAAAAGGGGTGAACATAGGTGTTAGACCTTCATTAAGGGCAGTGGGGAGTGCATCATGAGGACAGAACTGTAGTTGGAACAGACAAAACAGATAATCCATCATGTCTGGTTTAAACTGGGTTATCTGAATCCACACTACCATATAATCCAGTTCAATGTGGATTTTATATAGCTGTGTGGAAGGGGCCTTAGCTCCTCTTGCTGACATTGTCAGCAGGTTTGGGGGAATTGGATATTTTTAAATAAAAGTATTTTGGGTGCTTGTTGTTTTTAAATGCTTTTATTGCAACATACTTTTACATTGTTTCACTCTAGTTGATACTTTAATTACATTTTAATGAAATACATTTGCATATTTTTACCTATATTGCATTTGTCATTATTTGTAAGCTGCCGGGAGTCTTGGCTATGTGGAAAAGACAGGATATAAATAAAGGCAGAAATAAAAATAATTCACAGTTTCTCTCCTCTTTTCTTCTCTTCTTCCCATTCTATCACCTCTGATCTGCAGCTTGAATTAACAATCACACTATGACTTTGTCACATGGCTCTTTCGGGCTGTGCCATTTTGCTGGCAAAAGGAAAGGAGTGCAGAAAGGCTCGTGGCACCCCACGTTCCCTCCCCATATGAAGAGATCCCTAGAGAATATTCCCAGACTTGACCTTATCCTTATGAGAAACCTTCTCCTGTTTCCAGTGACAGGCTTCCTTTTGAATGACATGGCTCTTCGTGTTTTTGTTTTACCTTGTACTTATATGGAATTGGAGGAACTCAGTCACCATCTATGGGAGGAGGAGGAGGAGGAGGAGGAGGAGGAGGAGGAGGAGGAGGAGGAGGAGGAGGAGGAGGAGGAGGAGGAGGAGGAGGAGGTGGTGGTGGTTACCTGCCTTGCCGGTTCTTTCTTTTAAAGCAGTGGGTACAAAGCATAATCATTTGCTTTCCATGTGGTATTAGAATCAGACTGTTATCTGATTTCTTTTTTAGAGGAAAAAATATAAGGAAGTAAGGAATCATCAAGATGCATGACACAGAAGAATACATATACGGATTCTCCAGTACAAATCATATATAAAACTGTGACTATAGGGAAAGAGAGGCCAATGACCTCTGTCATCTCAGATCTGCCAAAGCATACTCAGTTTCACTATACTGTAAATTCATCTAAAATTATTGAAGTTAAAAGATCATATTATTTCCTTTAGCAGTTCCATATTGTATATGCTGGGCAATGTGCTGTGTGTATGTAGTATGTGTATATGTGTATTGTATTTTCAAAGGCATAGCTCAGAATTAGTTTTACAAACACGATACTGCTGCAAAAAGCACAGAAAACAGAGAAACACACAGAAGTGATTGAGTTCAGCAAAAAGAAAGAAAGAAAGAACAATAAATAATATAAACGGATGTGTCTGTTTAGTAAATGTTTCTTTAGAACAATTCTGAAATCCATATGATTATAGCTATACCTTTATTAGGTCCATAAAAATACACAAACATCTTGTTGCTAGCTTTCCAAACCAAAGGTTCCTCATGTGGCAAAGATGCATAAAAGACACATGGGATCAAAAGGGGCTGCCAAAGCTGGTTACACACTTGCATGTTGTCTTCAAGTAGTATGTGTCAAGGGTATGTAAAGGCCCCAATTTAAGCTTTTTCACACACCAACAACAACATCCCAAAGGCCTTGGTCTTGTCAAGAAGAAGAAAAGCTGGGTGGCAAAATGCAAGAATCAAGGAGGGATGCATTGCAAGGACATGGGTTTGAGACATGATTAGGAAAGAAGGGGAGTGAGTCAAGGAAGTGAAAGATGAAAGTTGTAGTAGTGCAGTGCAAGAAGCCAGAGAGTTAGAAATGAGAGAGCCAATGTGCTTTTACCAAGTCAATCCAAGGAAACCGTTTTGATCCTAGACCATTCATTAATAATGGAGTAGATGAAAGCAAACAAAATGAAACATAAACCATATATAATCAATTGAAAAGCAGACCAGAAAAGAGATTCAGCTTATGCTGGGTGGGATTACACTTCTCATGATGACACAGGTCCATAGCTTGGGTTTGATCTTGGATTCAACTCTGAGCCTTGAAGCTCAGATTTGGCACATACCTTAGTTTAGATTACTGTAACATGTTCTACTTGGAGCTTCCTTTGAAGAGTGCTTAAAAACTTCAGTTGGTCCAAAGACCTGCAGATAACTGAGGCAGGGAGCACATTTAAGTAAGTCTCTTGTTGCAACTTGCTTACAAGTTTGTTTCCAGACAAAATTCAAAGAGCTGTCCATAAGCTATAAACCCCTACACAATTCAGATCTAGGTTATTTAATGGATTTCACTTGGTATCCATAATGGTTTGATTCCAGAATGCAGCATGAATATGAAAATTCATGGATGATATACAATGTCAATAGAAAATAATATAAAATGGTAGAATCGAAGTTTACTTTTTGAAACTTTTAGGGGTGAGTTTTTCAATCTGTGGATACAGAGGAACAACAGTATACTGTGTGCACCTAGGAAATGAATGAAGAAACACAATTCCAACCTGATTTTGATGTCGAGCACCCCCCCCCCCAAAACAAGGGATGGTGACTTATAGTTCTGCAAAGGACAAAGGTACCAGATTGCACAATAGGGGTTAAGTCTTGCTCAATTTGCCAAGGCCTTAACAACAATGAGGACCCCATGAAACTTCGGGAATAGCTAGACCTTGGGGTTTTTCCTCTCTCGGGAGCTGTAGTTCTCCAAGGACGGGGAGCAAAGCTTGTTTCCAGAGATACCAGGTCCATTTGTACCACTCAAGAACTCCTGCCAGGACCTTTGTGCGTTTTAGCCATCCCCCATGGACACGCTTTCCCTCCAAATGGACAAACCTTATGAAATCTTGCCTTTTATGAACTTTAGATATATGAAATGTGTCTTCTGATTTCTTTGTGTGGCAGAAGCCTTTCCCCTTTTCTTCTGACCTTTGTTTCCCCTATATACATGAAGCAACTCCACAAAAGGGACTACAAAGCCCCAAACATTTCTGGACTTCACTCTCTTCAAGGACCCATGAACTTTCTTCAAGACAACTTATGAATTCATGCTGTGTCCTGATATCGTCTGATTTTTATAATTGGTATTATTAATCTCTCTCTGGGGTCCTGGATGGGAAGATAGCTGCATATGATTTCCCTGTGTATAATTTCTATATGGTTTTTATGTTTATGTAAGGGAACCCCCTAGCCTTCAGAAACAAAAGACTGAAACCTCCTGCCAAAGACACACTTGCATGGATAAAAGAAGGAGATTCTTATCTCTAGCCTCGGGAGATGGCCCACTAGAGTAAAGCATTGTTTGACAAAAGTTTCTGTAACATAAGGGGAAATCTTCCCCTCTGCTTTTGTTTACTTAACATTAACCTCAGGCTGCCATCATTGTTCTCCTGCCTCACAACCAGGAAGGATCAGAACACATGTTGATCCTTTGTCTCAGAGCACATGGCATTCCTTTGTCTGCAGATTCCTTTCCCAGATTCCTTTGTGCTCCCTCATCCCGCCTCCATTTCTCCTGATTGGCTGTCACCACCAGGTGGCAGAGGTCTCCCCATTGGATCCTACAGACCACTGGAGCTTCCTGATTGGTCCAGAGGCACCGGGGGCGGGAGGGCTGCCTCCCAGGTGTTCGCCCATCACCCAATCACAGTGGGGAATGTCACAGGAGCCGGGGTGGGAAGTTTGAACTCTGGGTTTTCAAAAATTGTATAAATATGCCTGTATCACTGTGCGCCTGCATGCTTGTGGTGGAATGATTCCTGCAATGCATCCGATATCAGCTGAATCGCTAATAAAACACCTCAGTCGCTTGAAAAACTTCTTCCACTTTGGTGAGGATTTATTATTTTAAATATTACTATTTTTATCGCTGAAATTGGCTTTCTCTGGCCTCACCAAGGTTTATTAAGGACTCTCTTTGGTGCAGTCCTCAGGGATCTCTCTCTCTCAGGGAGGCCCCTCCAAAAAGTAGCTCGATATCAATTTCCCACATTCCATAAAAATGCTGTAACGTTTTGGATTACAATTCCCAAAACCTCCCATCCAAAATGGCCACTTTTATGTGCTCTCAAGAGACAATTGTCCTCCATTTCATGTATGCCAGCACTCACACAGGAAGGTGTATTTGCTTTTTATGGCCAAGATGAGTGAGAAGAGTGCAATATGGCTCAATGCATTTCATATGGCAAAACTCTCCTAAATTATATCCAGTCTGGATTATTTGCAGTCCTAAGTAAAACCTTTCATACCATACAATGTACCAGCCCTCCCTCTCTCATATCCTCCTTGTTCTAACACAGGCCAGACATTTCTTGTTGTGTTCTGCTTCTTAAAAATTGTGACTAGGGAGAAGCAGCAATAGGTAACAACAAAAAGAGAACTGTGTTTAGTAAGAGGCGCTTTGTAAGAGCTGGATATCTCTCCTGAGGTTCTGTTCATTATCAACTGCTTCCTACCTCATTTTCACACTCACAGAAAAAGTCTGGAATGCATAGTCATTTCAAAAGAGGAAGGGGTTGGAAAAAGGGGAAAATCTGTTTTCATGATCCTAAAAAAGCAGACCACTTCCTGGAAATGGATATCGTGCAGTAGTTGTTTAACTTAGCCTTTGCAGAGAAGTAATCCCCAAAGCTCTTAAAACATTAGAGAAAAATAGCCCTTCTGTGTTCAACTGCATGAAAGGCAGATTTTGACACTCTTGCTTTTGAATGTTTAGCTTTCTTCATTAACCATTTTGGTGTGCAACATGTAAGTAGAATGATACAATGGTTCCTTGCACGGGAAGAAGTTCCTGCAAACATTGATCTACTTTATAGCAGGCCCTTGGTGTCTTCTGGGGTTTGGCTCCAGGACCCTTTGTGGATACCAAAGTCCATGTATGTTCGATGGCATAATCAAATAGTGTCACTTATCTTAAATAGCAAAATCAAGGTTTGTTTTTGAATTTTGGTGCAGAATCACTGGAAACAGAGGGCTGACTGTATCAACAAGAATGGATCATCCAGTTGCAAAGCTACATTTAAGTTTCCAGCTCAAAGTGATTTATTGCTGTTGATATCTCAAATCGCTACCCACCCACCCCCACCCCCCGCTCTCCTGGTGCATCATTTCTATGCGCTGGGAGAGCTGCTGCAACACTATACTGGAGGCCAGGCAAGTTTTATTTACTTTAAAAGGGGTTTAGGTGCTTTGGGAGAGGAGTGGGTATTCCCACAGTTTTCTAGACTAATTTAGTCCGGAAAACTGTGGGGAAAACCTCACTACCTCTGAGGATACTTGCCATAGATGCAGGCGAAACGTCAGGAGAAATGCCTCTAGAACATGGCTCTATGGCCCGGAAAAACCCACAAGAACCTAGTGATTCCAGCCATGAAAGCCTTCGACAATAAACTGTGGGAATGATGTCTGGACTGCAGACATCATGCCGACTGCAGTCCAGATACCAGAAATAGTGGGCCTTCCAAGAAGGTGTGGAATAAATCCACTATCTAATTAATTCGCTACAAACCAGGGTTTTCCTGGTTTGTGGCAAATGAATTCAGGATTTTCCAGGATGATAATAATAATAATAATAATAATAATAATAATAATAATAATAAACCTTTATTTATACCCCGCTACCATCTCCCGGAGGACTTGGTGCGGCTTACAAGAGGCTGAGCCCAATTACATTAATAAAAACAACACAGCAATACAGACAATAAATAAACTCATAAACAAAGCAATAAATAGTAATAATAACATCACCACGCATTAAAAACCTATGGCAGGGCCAAATGTAATAATTAAAATTTTAAAATACTGGGCATGACAAGGTGACATATAACTAGGATAGGTATTTGGAAAGAGATGGAGCGAGCAGACAATCCTAGATCATTAGTAAAGTGCGATTAGGGACATGTTGCTTAGGGTTCCTTATTCTGGGAAGGCTCACTGGAACAACCACGTTTTCAGGCTCCTCTTAAAGACTGCCAGAGTTGGGGCATGTCTAATGTCCTTGGGGAGCGAGTTCCAGAGTCGAGAGGCCACCTCCGAGAAGGCCCTATCCCTTGTCCCCATCAATCGTGCTTGCGATGGAAGTGGGGTCGTAAGCAGGGCCTCTCCAGATGAACGAAGAGATCGTGTGGGTTCGTACACAGAGATGCGGTCACGCAGGTAGGCGGGTCCCAAATCGTTTAGGGCTTTGTAGGTAAGCACCTGCACCTTGAATTGGGACCGGAAAATGAATGGCAGCCAATGGAGCTCCTTGAACAGGAGGGTTGACCTCTCCATCTGGACAGCCCCTTCTTTATTGAGGGAGTTGGATGCACCCAGAGTTAGTGCACCTGATTTTGGTTGAGCAAGCTTCTATCAACGGCAACCCTTTCTAATGCACCCTATCTGTCCTTAGATACAACTTTTCAGGGGCGAAGCAGGGACACAGGTATTTTGAAGGCCTGGGAGGGAGGGCAAAAGGGGAGCACTGTATTCCCATAAGAATTCTTCCCAAATGAAAATTTCTTCCAGTATCTATATTTCTAGCATTGCAGTAACCTGGGACTTCATCCTACAGCTTCTAGACTCTGCTTCCATATGCTTCGGAAACATGGAATGGGATGAGTTCCTTATACTTTCAGCTGAGCATTTAGAAATAGAATTTAGGCACCCAAAGGAAGAATGGTAGGCAGAATTTCCATGGAAATGTAAATCCAGAGGATTAAAAAAATTCCAGATGTGAATGATTTTAAATGTCTCACTCTCTGCAATGCTTGAAATTTGGGGACTTCAAAGGATGGAAACAGGAAAAAATTCTTATTTGTAGAGGCAATGTTTTCTTATGAACTCCAATCATGTAGCTTCAACCCTGCAAATATCAGGCAGAAACACCTGTCAATGTGATACAGCCAAGACGTTTCTATGCAAAAAGTTAAAAAATCACAAGGATTCAAATGGCTTAGCGTCACAAGACTGACAGATATTGCAAATATATATACATATGTGTGTGTGTGTGTGGGTTTGCTCTGTGTAAGGAGAAATGCAATAAAATCAAAACATTACAATGGAATTAAACTATGATGCACTAAAAACAATTCAAAACTGTCCAGCACTCTTTAAAAAGTGTAACACCCCTAAAAAAGCTGGGGAGGGGGGACAAAACTGACTGTGAAATAAAGTTTTTATTATCTAGTTAAAAAGACCATAAATGTGGTGATATTTATTTATTTATTTACTCTATTTACCCGCCTTTCTCTACCCTGAAGGGGGCTCAAGGCGGCCTAGACAGAGGTAATTATTCAATGCCTTAAAACACATTATTTACTGTGAGGATATTTCCTGTGAGGTGCCCTTGGAAGGTAAGCTTCCCTCAGAGTGGCATTCTTGCTTGGTCATTGTGTTACATAAGAAAGAATGTGCCAGGAATTTTGAATGTGCTGTGAAGATGAAGTGCCTTTCTCATTTGGCCTTAAAATTGCTTGATTTTATTCTTTTTTGACTTTCAGAAAGCTCATCCTGAAATATTAATAGAAATCCTGGATGTCTTTGGAGGAAATATATGATATGAATACAGACACACCTCAATTACCATAGCAAAGTCTGTGACAAAGGAACTCCTTTTGCAAAATCTGTTTATGCCTGCTTAGACTGCTCTTCTGTTCACTGCATCCTGTCTTGCTGGAAGGAGTTTTGGCAGCATCAGCAATGGAAGGAGGGTGAGGAAGGATGAAGAAACAGAGATTTTCACTGTCAGGTTGGAGCAACATGTCTGTAGGAAACAATTTGATGAAGAATGAATTGGGAAAGAATAGGATTCCAGTGTTGAACCAATACTACATACAACAGGCAAAGGAAACAGCTGCTGCCTTCAGAGTCCCTTATTGTGCTTATAACTACTTCCTTATCTCCCAAGCACCAGCAACATTCATTAGATACACTGGGAAATTATTTTGTGCCTAGCGAATATTCTGAAATGTCAAACAGCGTTGCAAATGAACATAAGCACACTGGCATTTGCAGAAGTAACATATTTGAAGTATTCTTTAAAGAATCTGCAAAATGCTCAAATTAGTACAGAATGTTCCGTGAAATAATAACTAATGTCCCGATTATTTATTGCTGTTTATGGCATTTCTTTAAATACGAACAGACATGCATGCAATGACATTATCTCCTATGTCCTTGTAGTGCATTTAAGAGTCAAATACTATTGCCTAACTATGCCTTTGCCTTTAGGTCCATTTTGTACCTTTTTACATTTGAGGGGAAAGCTTTGATTGAAGCTTTGATTTGGGTAGCTTCATTACCTATAACCTTAAGCTTCTAGTGAAGCATTTCTTAACTTACAAACAACATTTTCTTCTCATGAGTGAACCCTAACTCAATCCCCTTTCCATGTCCATTTAGACTCCCAATCTTTTCCTAGAATTATGTGTGTGTGTGTGGAGATATGTATGGAGATGGATACACACACACACATGGATATATTTTTGAGTGTGTGTGGTGGAGAGAGAGGGGATTAGGTTGCCTTCCCTCAAATCAGGATATTTGGCAGCTATGCTATCTATCTATATTGTTTTGTTCAGCCTTTAGTCCTTGTTTTGCCCCCACACTATCTTAAATAATTGGAAGGAGAACCAGTTGCTCAGGGAACAGATCAGAGACTATATAGTTGAATCAAACAAGAATTTATTAACAGACAAGAATTTCAGACTTACTAAATCTCACTACAAAGTCTTTATGAGGAGATGTAAAGTCTTTGAGAGATAGACACTGTTCTGGACAAACTGAGGCCCTTGAATCTTTATTTATTCTTATTGTCTCTTTCTTCTATGGTGTTCAACTGTCTCTAAATGGTCTCAATATTTAACTCTGACTGAACTTGAATACAGCTCTAACTGGACATGAGTACAGCTCTGACTGGACTTGAGTACAGCTCCAACTAGACTTGAATACAACTCATACAGCTTCAACTGGACATGCTTTTTGTAGATTTTCCAGCCTTCCTCTTTCTTCACCTTCCAGTCACAAAAAGGTTGACTCCTCCAAGAACCAGAAATGCCTTGCCTGGGGCTTCTCCTCTGAGGGGATACTTAAAGGGGTAGGGAGAGGGAGACTTTAAAGGGAAAGAGGCCACCTAGACTGACACCCCCCCCCCCCCCCCCAGAACCATACATACAATGCTAATACTCTCTAACTAAAAAGGGCTGAAATAGGGGGAAACCAGAATGACTTTTCTGATTGTTTCAGGCACGTGCATTTCACAAAATTATTTTTAACAAATGTTTCGGTCTTTTAAAAAAAGAGTGAAAAGTTTTTAGAATAGTGTTTTGTTATATTTATTTTTAAAATGTGTTCTACAGTGCCTTGAGAGCTCTGGTGGGTGGAAAGGCAACACATACTTTTTTCAATGAAAAATAAATACCTCTCATATACATATTTAATTTTTTTTTGCTTTCTATTCTTCCTGCTCTGCTTGTAAACTGAGCTGCTAAGGCTACATCAGTGCCAAAGAGGATCGGGATCTTTGCCACACTAGATGGATGCTGGGGTCCATTCTAATCCTGTTTTATAATAAGACTTGTGCTTGAAAATAAGATTTGCTGTTCTAGGTTCCCAGTTTTCCAAGGTAGTAGAGATTATTGCCATGGCAACTACTGGTGGCAAAGGTAGAAAGAGCAGACACATTTTCTTATACAGTACTCTCCTGGGAGATAGGTTTAAAAGAATTCACTCTAACCATTCAAGAGGAAGGCAAAGGCAACCCCCCCCCCCCCGGCTCAACTCTTGCCAAGAAACGGGTTGCCTTACAGTCACCATAAGTTGAAACAATTTGAATACATAGTGCAATAAATGCATGAATATGCAAAAATCCAGTGTGTGTTTCATTTTCTTCCCTTTTGTCACTGCATGAGCTACAAAGAACTGATTTTGTCAATTGGTGAGAAGGGGCAAGTAAATTAGGAGAGATAATGTAGCTAAAGGTGGTTGACTAAGGGCCCTTCCAGACATGACTAAATCCCAGAAGAAACTGGGATATTATATCCCAGTTCCTCCCAAGATTTAGTCCCCACATCTACCTCAAACTCTGGGCTTTCCCTGGAAGAATGGCCCCATGGCATCCTGGAGCCAGCCCCCAACCCCCCATTTACCCCCTGAATTTACCCAAGGGACTTAGCTGCATGCTCAGCTCCTTCCATTGAAAGCTCCTGGTCCTCCCCCCTCAACCTCCCGATGCCATCCCACTCCTTCGAGCTCTAGCAGCCTGAAGAATTGGGATTGCTGTTAGGATTGACCACCAAGATTATAGAAGCAGTCCCAGGAATCAATCCCCATGGGGATCACACCTGGAAAGATCCAGACCTTACATTAAGGTCTGGATCTTTCCAGGTGTTTATTTAATCCAGAGTAAACTGGGAAACCTCAGTTTACTCTAGATTCATTCAGGTTTACTTGAGGCATCATTTGGACACTTCAGGTAAACCGCAACAGGTTGCAAATTAAAGGCCTGTCTGGAAGGGCCCCAAGCAGGACAACCTACTAACAAATCGTGGGGCGGGTTCTCCGGTGTAACTTAATGCATGTTGACACTACTTTAACTGCCTTGTCTCAATTCTATGAAATCCTGGGACTTGTAGTTTAGAGAGATGCTGACACTATGTAGCAGAGAAAGCTAAAGATCTTGGAAAACCACAGCTCCCAGAATTCCATAGCATTGAGCCATGGCAGTTAAACTGGTATCGAACTGCATGAATTCTACAGTGTAGATGCACCTCAAGAGGCAGCAAAGGCCTCAAGTAGCTCAGAGCACCAAAAATATTTAATACATTGCTGAAAAAAAGACTCACTTCTTAAGAATGCTCTTGATACCTGTGTTTTTAGTTCAAGCATAGAATTATAGTATACAATTCTCCTCCCTCTTTGGGTTTTTCTTTGTTTTTTACAAAATCATCAACAGCTCCTTAAAAAGAGAGTGTTTTCTTCTTTTCATCCTCTTTATTCTTCTTGGCATCATCACTGTATAATCAGAGACAGATTTAGAAATTACTTACAACAATACAATTATATTAGAAAACTATGACAAGGGTGTACATTCCTTTATAACAATCTCCCTTCCCTCATTTGTGGGTCCCATTTTGTCTGTTTTCATGTGAACCAGATGCTTAAAGCTATTATTATCCACCAAGGGGAAATAATGAAATGCAAGTTGCAAGTCTTTCCCCTGGTGTAAGCCACATTACTTTCAGCAGAACTTGCAAGAATGACATCTAGTACATGTTGTCTATCACTCTCTATAGTTTACAGATGGAAATGTGCTAGAAATATATACCAGGAAAAAGAGTGACTCTGTTCTAATGCCATTCTGTAGAAAAAGACTTCTCTCAGTGTGTTGTTTTCTATTTCACCTTATCATTACTGGGTTGCTGTGAGTTTTCCAGACTGTATGGCCATGTTCCAAAAGCATAATCTCCTGATGTTTTGCCCACATTTATGGCAGGCATCCTCAGAGGTTGTGAGGTCTGTTGGAAACTAGGCAAGTGAGGTTTATATATCTATGAAATGTCCAGGGTGGGAGAAATAACTTTTCTCTGTTTGAAGCAGGTTCCTTTCTCTGAGTGGTTCCAGTTTGCTCAGATAAACCATCTGAATATGCCTGCCATAGATGTGGGTGGAACGTCAGGAGAGAATGCTTCTGCAACATGGCCATACAGCCTGGAAAACTCACAGAACCCAATGATTTTGGTCATGAAAGCCTTTGACAATACATTTTCCATTACTCTTCAACTGGAGCAAATGAATATCCCCTGACATCAGGTAGATTGACAATATAAGAGAGGAGCCCCCAGTGGCGCAGTGGGTTAAACCCCTGTGCTGGCAGGACTGAAGACCAACAGGTTGCAGGTTCGAATCCGGGGAGAGGCGGATGAGCTCCCTCTATCAGCTCCAGCTCTTCATGCGGGGACATGAGAGAAGCCTCCCACAAGGATGATAAAAACATCAAAAAAATCATCCAAGCGTCCCCTGGGCAACGTCCCTGTAGACGGCCAATTCTCTCACACCAGAAGCGACTTGCTCCTAACACGACAAAAAAACCCAAACAATATAAGAGAGCAGTGCCTGCTGAGCTCCCAATCCACTCCAGTATAGCATCAACCTGTTTGCCCTGCATCCATGCTCACTTACAGAAAGGTAAGCTGGATGCAAAAAAGAGCTAACATTACATAAAGACAGAAGTATTAGAACAAGGACATTTTAAAAATAAACCTGTTAACACTTTTTCAGTATTAGTCATAAGTCAAAGTCATCTTGAAGGAAGTTCATAACAAGAGGTCTTGGTAACAAGCAATAAAGAAGTACTGTAAAATGCATATTTGCAGCTTCGGTATACACAATTTCACTTAGGACCTTATCACAAAGAGGTCCAAAACTCAGACGGCAGTGAGTGGGATTTTCCAGACAGCATGATGAATCCATGGGGCAGTGGGGGAAACCATCACCCTGCACCTCGCATCACCCAAATCACTGCTTTCCCCATCACACAGGGGAAAGTGTCACATCCTGGTTTCCCCTTGCCTGGCCCCATTCTAAGCAAGGGCATATCCAGGATGGAGCCATGACAGAGCACTATTGGAAGTAGCCCCAGCGGTCTCCGTCAAAAACACCAAATCTTGACAAATAAGGGTTGTCTGTGTACTGAGTTTTCAAGGCAGTACTTTTGTCGTGAGATTCCTCAGTTTTACACTGAGCACTGTAAAAGAATGGCCATGATCTCAGACCCAAAGCAAAGGCTTAAAATCTAAGAACTATATGTGCTTTTCTTCTAAATTTTTCCTCTTGTGCCTAGTTCCTTAATGGGTGCAAGCAGGGGTTGTCTATAATCCAAATATACCTTATAAAATGCCCCCAGTTAGCACAGTTATTTTACTATGTGATTTGTAGAAGCAGTAGATTAACTGCTTTGGGAGACGGTGACTGGGCATTCGGACCGGCCGCGTTGTCTGAATGCCCAATCACCATCTCCCAAAGCAGTTAATCTACTCTGAACTCAAGAATAGAAAATGGAATGTTGGAGGACAGGAAAAGAGATTTAAAGATGTGCTCAAAGCCAACCTTAAAAACTCTGGCATAGACACCGAGAACTGGGAAGCCCTGGCCCTTGAATGCTCTAGCTGGAGGTCAGCTGTGACCAGCAGTGCTGTAGAATTTGAAGAGGCACAAACGGAGGGTGAAAGAGGAAGGCATGTCGAGACAACCTCAACCAGGACCGCCTTCCACCAGGAAACCAATGCCCTCACTGTGGGAGAACATGTGGGTCAAGAATAGGGCTCCACAGTCACCTACGTACCCACCGCACTTGGAGGACAATCTTACTCAGACAATGAGGAATCGCCTAAGTAAGTAAAATTCCCCCAGTTAGCACAGTTATTTTGCTATGTGATTTGTAGTCCAGGAAAGTGATTTTTACAGTCTCCAATTTCCATCAGTTACATGTTGATGAGCATATTGTATGCTTCTGCTTCAAAGCTGTAATCCTCTTAGTCAAAATATGCTCAAACAGTCATGCTACTCTAAATTGAGATGTGTGTGGAGGCTTCAGTGAATGTAGTGGAAGATACAGGGCCACACATGCAAGTAACTGGGAACAGGTGGACGTCTGTGACATAGAATCATAGAATCACAGAATCCTAGAGGTGGAAGAGACCTCATGGGCCATATAGTCCAACCCTCTGCCAAGAAGCAGGAAAATCGCATTCAAAGCACCCCATATTATCCTTTGTGTTTTAGGAGAACATAGTCTGCATTTATGCAAAATTATTTTCCCACAAAGAGAGAACAAAGGCAAGGGACAAGGTGTCCCAATGCCAGACGTAGGCCTATTAGTCAAAGGATCTATTCACTGTGATTTAAGAAGTAACTCACACACTGTGGATTCAAGCAGGGTGTTCAATCCGCCCCTTTGAATCTGACTGGGCAAAATAGGATATGATTCTGACTAGCGTCGAGCCAAGCCCAGGTACAGGACTTATCACAGGAATAAATCACAGCAAAGGCAATCAAATGAAGCAAGAACTGATTCAAAACAACTGCCTCGATGATTCAGTTTATGAAACAGAATGGTTTTGAAAATATGGTTTTAAATTAATATCTGGTCTCCAAATAGCCATTGCCCTCTCCACTCTGTGAGTTTGGGAAGTTCTTAGAGGAAGTGAAGACATTGAGTTGCAGGACATATGTGCTGACTTCAAAATGTTAAGGTCAGCAGCTTGAAGGGTTTAAAATAACTCTTTGGGTTTTATTTTCAGTTTTGGGAGACTTCCTTTTGATCCATTAGAGACCACCAAAATAGCTAATGAAGAAAATGAAATTCTCTTCCAGTCTTTGGCAGAATGAGCCATGTGGCTTCAGTTGAAAACATCATGGTCATCAAGGCAGTTGGAGCAATGAGGATTATTCCAACATTTACTCTAGCTTTTGCTGTGGGAAAAGTGGGCAGCCTTCTACAAAGCTCAGACATTACATTTGGTAGATTGAAATCCCCACTGCCAGACATAGGTGAAATAGTCAAAATTAGATATTGTGGGGTGTCAGGATCAAACTAAGACAAGGAGCAAGATCCAGAGTCAGAGGATGTGGTCATAGACAGATTGGGCTGATTTTCTATGGCTTTTTTGGCCCAACAAGTTGTTCAGATTGGAACAACAATTATATAGAGCAGTGGTTCTTAAACTATTGTCCCTCAGGAGTTTGGGACTTCAACTACCAGAATTCCTAACCACTGAGAATTGTAGTCCAAAAGCCTGAAGGTCCAAAGTTTGAGAATTACTGGTGTAGAGTCAGCCAAATCATCAATGCATCCATAGATTATGTAGATCAGTGTTTCTCAACCTTCCTAATGTCGCGGCCCCTTAATACAGTTCCTCATGTTATGATGACCCCCAACCATGTAATTTTGCTACAGTTATGAATTGTAATATAAATATCTGATATGCAGGATGTATTTTCATTCATTGGACTAAATTTGGCACAAATACCTGATACATCTAAATTTGAATACTGGTAGGGTTGGAAGGGAATTGATTTTGTCATTTGGGAGTTGTTGTTGCTGGGATTTATAGTTCACCTACAATCAAAGAGCATTCTAAACTCTACCAATGATGGAATTGAACCAAACTTGACGCACAGAACTTCCATGACCAACAAAAAATACTGGAATGGTTTAGTGGGCATTGAGTTTTGGAGCTGTAGTTCACCTACATCCAGAGAGCACTGTAGACTCAAACAATGATGGATCTGGACCAAACGTAGTACAGATACTCAATATGTCCAAATGTGAACACTGGAGGAGTTTGGGAAATACAGACCTTGTCATTTGGAAGTTGTAGTCGCTGGGATTTATAGTTCATCTACAATCAAAGAGCCCACCAATGATAGAATTGGGCCAAACTTCCCACACAGAACCCCCATGATCAACAGAAATACTGTGTTTTCTTATGGTTTTTGGTGACCCCTTTGGCACCCCCTAGTGACCCCCAGGTTGAGAAATTCTGATGTAGATCTAAGTGGATAAGGTGCAACACCT
This sequence comes from Anolis sagrei, assembly GCF_037176765.1. Taxonomy (NCBI): domain Eukaryota; kingdom Metazoa; phylum Chordata; class Lepidosauria; order Squamata; family Anolidae; genus Anolis; species Anolis sagrei. The sequence goes on from NC_090023.1 coordinate 91,979,559, forward strand.
TCTTTAGCCAGAGGAAAGGGGGGCAATGTCGCAAAATCAAGATTTCGCTGGTAATTGTTTTCAGTTCAAAAACTGCTTTGATGATATGAGATGTTAGGTGTCCATACTCTGTTTCCTGCATTTGAATTATCCTAGAAACCTAAAAAAGCTGCTTAAACTCCAACACTTTCAGGCAGGTGCAGTGAGGTGGTACTTTAGATCGTCTGGCTATATAGTTAAAGATGGTAATTTTTACTGTCACTGGAATCCATGGGAAAGGGGAAATGTAAAAGGAGAAGCTTGCTAGCAGCAGGAGGAAGATCATCATCATCATCATCATCATCATCATCATCTGCAGTAGTGTCAACATCAATACATACATACTTACTTAACCAACCAGCTAACCCACCTTTCTACCTTCTGGCTAGCATAATATAGTCCTGCACATGTATTTTATATGCTCATTGTCTTCACTTGTCTCATATCTGACAAATTTAATTTTGAGTGAGAGAGATTTCATATACACATCTGACCAATACTATTTCATATTTGTTTTCAGTCTGAATCATTGCAGAAATTCAAGAGTGCAAGGAAGGTCGAAGAATGAAGAATCATCATTAGGTAGTCATGAAAATGTCTAGTGAAACAAGATCAAAGGATAATTAATGTCACTAGCACCTCTAAGCCATGAAAGTACTGACTCCTCTCTGGGAAACACAAGCCTCAAAAATAAGCTTAAAAATATGTGCAGCTGAAAAAATAGTCCTTATACCAAAGCCCTTATGATAGTAATAAACTGCCTATTCGTGGAAGTCATTTTGAATATATAGCTGGACATTGAATGGTTCAGAGAACTCAGTTACATTGGTATATACAAGTGCCTACTTGTACAATCACATCTTCAAATAATAAATCAACTTCTATGAGTATTTTTAAAACTTTTTATGTAGGTTTTTTCTTTAGGTAAGAAATGAAACACAATGTAAAAAAGCAGCATTTCAATGAAAAAAGATTGAAAAAAAATAAAATCACTCTTTAAGCTGCCGTCCTTCTAGACAGGAAATTCCTCGTTTGCAAAAGCAAAGAAACTGCAGTTTAGGTACATTTTTCACCCATTTCTGTAAATTAATCAAAATATGTTTTCATGTAAACATCACTTGGGTACTTTGACTAGCTTTTCCTTCCCTTTTCTGCTACAAGCACAGGAAATAGTCCAATATAACATAACAATAATAACAAGGAATGCTAGAGACACCAGATTTGCAGGAAATGGGAAAAAAAACTTTGTCAAAGTCTAAAATGGTGTCTTTTTTAGCTAGACCTACCACATGGACAGGTGGGTTCATATCTATTTCTTAATGTCCCAAACGGGGTTCATGGAACTATTTTTGCAGTGATAATCTTAACATTGGCAGGCAGGTCTTCAAATTTTTCATTTCTACATGTTGCTTTGTAAAACAGATAAACAGTGAGTAATAATGATGCACAAACAGTTGCAATGTAACTACTATAAAGATAGTGAATGATGTAATAAGTGTTATACAACTGTGTAAAGCCGAAACTAAGCATATCAATGAAAATGGAAAATGTATAAAATCCCATTAAGTGAATGCAAAGATGGCTAAAACGGGGACACTTCAGATGTTATTCCCTCCTGGGGCTCAACTAGACAGAAGTCTGGGTGGTCTTCAACCTTGGTACCTGGCCATTTTTAAAGACAGAAGGTTGGCTTTGTCCCCTCCCAGCCTAGCCTTGGAGGACTTATCCCCCATTGTTTCAGTGGCCCTGAAACTAATATGCGGCCCAGACAAAATATGCCGTATTGAGCTGCATGACAGGGGCTTCTTCAACCACCACGAAAACAAGAGGGAGTCCCTACTGCCCACCCATGACAAACATGGTTCAGTGCTGCTGAGCAGCTACCTTAAGAGTCCCTTGCCTGTCCCTCCCCCATATCACGGTGGTCCCCATCCATGATGTGCTACCTGCTTTGTCCTTGACTCTCTGGCTGATGTCAGCCAGAGCACCACTGCAAGAAGAGAGCTGCAAGCAGCAGGAGGAAAGCCTCCCTTCTGATCACCCTTAGAGAGTGATAGAGAGAGCGATGTCAGGCAGAGTGTTGGGAAGCAGGTAGGTGGCATGTCATGGCTGAGGAGTGTGGTGTCATGGAGGGGACAAGGAGCTATAGATTATGTGACATGGCTGGGAGAGCTTTTGCACAATTAAAACTTGTGCACCAGTTGCGCCTGTACCTTGGGAAGTCAGATCTGGCCACGGTGGTCCACGCTCTTGTTACATCCCGAATAGATTACTGCAACGCGCTCTACTTGGGGTTGCCTTTGAAGACTGTTTGGAAACTTCAATTAGTCCAACGGGCGGCAGCTGGATTACTCACTGGAGTGTCATACAGGGAGCATACCACCCCCCTGCTATGTCAGCTCCACTGGCTGCCGATCCAGTTCTGAGCACAATTCAAAGTGCTGGTTTTGACCTACAAAACCCTTTATGGCTCCAGCCCAGCATACCTGTCTGAACGTATCTCCTTCTGCGTCCCACCTCGGAGTCTAAGATCTGCTGGGGAGGCCCTTTCTCGGCCCCACCTTTATCACAAGCGAGACTGGTGGGGACGAGGAACAGGGCCTTCTCAGTGGTGGCCCCTCACCTGTGGAATGCACTCCCGGGGGAGATTAGGTCATCAACATCCCTCCTTGCTTTCAGAAGGAAGCTACAAACCTGAATGTGGGACCAGGCCTTCGGGTAAGCTGGCAGATGGACAAAGACAACCAATGACGACCAGAGTAGGAAAGGATAATGACAATGCTAGATGGATTACGGACTATGAATTGGTGAACATTGACCACAAGATGATTTTATTGCTGCTAGTATACTGTTTGATTGTTTTAATTAGTTATAACTGTTGACATTATATGGTAAATTTGTATATTGTATATTGTATATTGTACTGTATTTTGTGAATTGTTAGGCATTGAATTGTGCCTTTTGTAAGCCGCCCTGAGTCCCCCCTAGGGGGTTGAGAAGGGCAGGGTAGAAGCACTCCAAATAATAATAATAATAATAATAATAATAATAATAATAATACCGTTGCATATCCTCATGCTGCCTGAGTGCAGAGAATTCCACTTAGGAATCAGCCCAACTGTCTTCACTGCCCCTAATTTGGGGAACACCTAAATCCTGGTTAGCAGGTGCAGGTGTTGTACTCCTTGTGGTCCCTTGTCCTCCCTGGTGGTGGACAAACTCAAGGGGCAGGATGCACCTCCTGAGGGCTGAGGCCTTGCTGGTGGAGCAGAGAGGCTTCTTCCTAAAGAAGGCTTGGCCTCTGGCATTGACACCCAGGGAACAACTTGTGCTTGTGGACACTAGGGGCTTCATGAGCGAGGGAGGGGGGGTGGTTGCGGGACGGGGGTGGTGGGGCCTTGGTGGCTGGGGTCTGTGACTGAAAAAGTTTGAAAACCCCTGCTCTGTATGTTTTTCCAGTCACTACCACCACCACACTTGGACAAAGAAAATTATTATTTTTAAATAATTTGAGAGGAAATCATGCCTCTTGTACTCCACATATGGGCTTGAGTCTGACTATGGGTACGAGGTGATCTTTCTCTGTAGGTAGTACTACATATGTAAGTCAGTGCTACTCAAAGTAGTACTCTGTGGGCCAGGGTCTGTCAGTCAATTATTGACTGCCAATCCACAGAGCATTTTCAGGAAAGAAAGACTGTTCCATTGTGCCAGTGGGCACAGGTATATTATTAGGTCCTGGACAACTTAAGGGGAATATTTTGTCCCTCAAATCGATGTCGACTTCCCACTGTGAGATGTCAAAAGTCACTTCTGTGTGATTTACATCTGTATGTCTCATTAATGTCTCATAAAGTTTCTTGCCCACCAGAAAGGGAATTAAAATTGCATCTTACAAGAGGAAGTGGCATTTAAACCTCCTGAATTTTGTTATTAATGTTACTCTCATGTCGACACTCATTTCAGTCTAGTAATCATGTAATTTAAGGGAAGTAAACTTGCTGCACAGTCTTATAGGAAAGAACAATTTAACTATACAGTATAGGCTTTTTTAAAAAAAGAAAAAGAAAAAAGAACAGTGATGGGATATATTTCCCAGCAACTGAAAGGAGAAGCAGAGTTGTCACATAAAGCTGTTTTATTTCTTTGGTGTAAAAGATTTTTAAAAATAGTTGACCTTTTCTGCAGAGGTAATGGCTTTAATGGACTATTTAGAGTCATCCTATATTGTATTGTGTATTACTAATAGACATATTCTAAAAACATTTTAATATTAGTTAGGAACTGTGTTTATGTCTATTGTAGTTCACATAGTGGTGACATCATGGGTATTAATCCAATGGCATCCATCAGACCATTCACACAGGCTTATTTCTCATATTTCTCAGACAGAAAGATGGGGATGATATAACATTTATTTTCCTGGTGAAGAATGATCTGAGTTCAGGGAAGATGTCTAGATTCCTTGAAACAAATGAGTCGCAACTGCCACACATTTATGATTCAATAAACTCTAAGTCAGGAAAGGTCTTAAGTGGTTTAAACATGGAGGAAATAACTCGCCACATAAATAAAATAACATCACATATCACAGAAAGACATAGTTGTTGTCTGTAAACAGTCCTGGATCATTGCACACAAATTTCACTCTTGCTTAAACTATTCCTATGATGGACCGAAAACTTGGTTCCCCAACAAGGTCTTTAGTGTTCTCCTAAAGGTCAGGAGGGAGTGGGCTGACCTGATCTCACTCATAAGGGAGTTCCATATCCATGGAGCCACCACAGAGAAGGCCCTGTTCCTCGTCCCCATCAGCCGGAGCTGTGAAGCCAATGGGACCAAGAGCAGGACTTCCCCGGAAGATCTTAATCTATGAACTGGTTCATAGAGGGAGATACGTTTGGACAGGTAAGTTGGACCGGAGCTGTTTAAGAATTTATAGGCTAAGGCCAGCACTTTGAATCATGCTCGGTAGCTAATAGGCAGCCAGTGGAGTTGCCGCAACGGGGGGGGGGGGGTATGCTCCCTGTACGACACCCCAGTTAACAACATGGCTGCAGTGCGTTGGACTATCTGTAGCTTCCAAACTGTCTTCGAAGGCAACCCAATGTATAGTGCATTGCAGTAGTCTAAACGGGATGTAACAAGAGTGAGGACTACTGTGGCCAAGTCAGACTTCCCAAGTCTGAATTTTCAGAGGGAGAAACCTAAACAGTTTCATGTATCAGATTGTTTTCCTTATTATATTATGTGCACTACTGTACACTGACCAAATTGCAAGAGAAGAACAGAAAAGAAAACGAACAAATAGAAACAAATACCTAAAGAAGAAGCCAGTAAAAGTTCAAAAGTTCGTTTGCTGCATTTTGTGTACTTTTGTTGGCCCAATGTTCTATTTTACTGCATGGCCAACACAGCTACTCCAAGTATATTTTCAAGGCTCAGTTGTGTGGACATTGCCCCTCACAGCTCCCTTCTTGCCTGGAGAAATCATTGTATATTTCATATGGAACACATGTTTAGATCTAAACTCTCTCTCAGATGTACACATAACAGCTTGCAAAACCACTTAAAATATAAAATTACAAATACACGATAATCCTTAAGAAAATATTACAAATTGTGTGTGTGTGTATTATGTGATGTCAGCTCTGTTAAAAATGTGGATTTGGAGCCCAGAGTGTCAAGCTCCAAAAGGATCAAATGTGACATACATATGGGTTGAAGGCAAAATCAGAGGTGTTTATTGTCCCTGGATAAAGAGGATGTCAGCAGAGTCTGTGCTCCAAAGACTGACATACCTTAATGCAAACATACAGAAATATTTATAGCACATTGACGACAGTTAGGAACAAAGGACTTCTGCTGTCCTGAGTGTTTATTGGTTCAGATTGTGGCAGGCTGAATCTGCAGGCTGGTTGGCTGGGATGCACTGTCTGTTGTTGTTGCCAATTTGTCTCCAGGTTTGGAGGGAAATTTAATATACTGTCATGGAAGTGCCAGCCAGATAGACAAAAGGGTGTTCAGAGTGTTGGAAAATTCAATGGAAACCGCAGGGAGTGGGTTTGATCTAGCAATAGGGATGAGGAAACATCGCCAGGAATGAGATTAGATCATGTCAGGAAAATCCTACTGGTCTTCCTAAAGCCCATTATGATTTCCATGTTTCTGCTCAGTGTATTGTGATGGGATTATGTTGACTAATGTGCAGTCATCCCGATGACCAAGGTATGTATAGTGCTTGTGCAATATTCTAGGGAAGTTTAATGAAAGATGGTTTGAATCTAGAGAAAGGGTCAACACAGTCTCCCTATTAGTCCTTATATAGCTGTAGATTCTGGGGTTTATCCTTTTGGGGTCTGGTTTTCGATATCAAGTACCTTCAGGTCACCTGTCAATTTCTAGTGACTCCATGAATTTCATTGAGTTTTGTTATGTAAAGAATACTCAGGCATAATTTTGCCAGTTGCTTCTTGTGAAATATAGTCTACAGCATCTGATGCTCATTTATGGTCTCCAGTCCAAGTTCTAACCAAAGTTCACAGGGCCAAACTTCCAAAATCAAATACAATATCATGCCTTTATGATATTTTGGCTACCTGATTACAAATTAAACAACTTCACTTTAAAAAGCATTTCATTTCCAACCCTGGTTAGATCCCTACCCTAAGAGTAATTTGAAAGAGAAGGTTCTTGGATACAAACATGGGTTGTCTTCCTGTTCAAAAATATTAAGGAAATTCCTTTCACAAACATTCTCCATCTTATGTATTGACTGTATTTATATGTGTGTGTTGAATGAGATGTGTGCCAGCTTTTTCCAGAGTTGTTTTCACATGGTGAATAATACTCAAAATTCAAGACATCAGTCAAAAGGTCTATGGAAATTAAGCATATTATTGGAGAGAATTACTTGATGTTAAATTTACAACTAGGCATAGGAAGACAGTCACATAGGTGCATGCTCTCAAGATCTGTTTTCTTTAATTTCTTTAGCATCATTTTGAGTAAATTAAGTCATGGAGGGGCAGTCCTAAGCACATTGACTTGGGATAAAGTCTCAAGAATTAGAATAAGTTTTGGTTAAAAACTGGCCACGATTGTACTTTGTGTAAGTTTTTTATACATTCAAATACAATACCACAGCATGTAACACAACTATATAAATATAGCCACTTCCTCTGCTCTGCTATTATCCTATCCCACATTGCTTTGTGGCTGGCTATCATTTGAGGTCATTTCTGAGAAAAATGAGAAAGCATTTTCCAAATATTGCTGTTTTTCAGATTAAAATTCCCATTGGATAAAGTGCATGCTCTTCAAATTTTGGCCTGCTACATTAATTTAGATAATAGCTGCAGTTCCCAGCTTTACTTGGGAGAATCATTAACCATTGTTAATGGGTCAAGCCTTAGGGAGAAGCAGGAAATAAAATTCATAACTGTGATTGTGAATTCCATCTATTGTGGTGATCAAGAAAAGAAGAAAAGAACTCTTACCAGAAGTACTTTTGCAATTGACAGAGATCTGGACTTGTAATTTCAAGACCTGGGTTTTGATGATAGAGTGAGAAGAAGCTTTCATTTTGTGAAATACCATGAAGCTTGTAAGAGAACACAATTCTATTGGAATGCATATATAAAAAGTTGAAAGAAATAGTGAAGACTAACTAAGATAGAAATGCAGACAGACAGACTGGCTATTAGCTTCCTCAGAAAGGAGGCACAATCTCTTCAACAACTGAGAAAGTGTGTAAGGAAAGAAACAGGAAGAGACATCAGCACCCTATTATTTTCCAGTTGAAGGAAGTTCAGCATAGGTCAGAGCAAAGGACAATTTAAGAAGGACTTCCCCATTCAAATGGCTCTTGCATCCCCATTCAAATGCATCTTCAGTATAACCTGGTAGCCCCCGGTGATGCAATGGGTTAAACCCTTGTGCCGGCTGAACTGGTCAATCTGAAGGTTGGCGATTTGAATCTGGGGAGCGGGGTAAGCTTCTGTCTGTCAAGCTTTAGCTTCCCATGCAGGGACATGAGAGAAACCTCATGGGATGGTAAAACTTCAAACATCTGGACATTCCCTGGGCAGTGTCCAATTCTCTCATACCAGAAGCAACTTACAGTTTCTCAAGTTGCTCCTGACACAACACAAAAAGTATACACTGCGTCGTCCCCAGTCACTTCCAACAGTTTCATCCTTTGCTGAGCCATCAGTCCTACTGGATGGCGACAAGCAGATCCCTTTCCTTCAGGCATGTAGCCGGGTGGGGGGGGGGCTCGGGGGGCTTCAGCCCCCCCCCCCGAAATTTTCATGGTGGTTCGCGAAAAGGCCTTAATGGTGCATTATTTAAACTGTTATGTTTATTCATATCATGATCTGATCACCATACTCAATATATCCCATATGCATGGGGGTATTGGGGTAAAATGATACAAAAGGTTTGCTAGGCTAGACCCTCTTTCACTCAGATTCAGCCCCCCCCCCGAAACCCCCCTGAAAAAAAATTCAGCCCCCCCCCCCCCCCCGAAACGAAATCCTGGCTACGGGCCTGCTTTCCTTCAACCCAGTTACTTCTTGACTTGGCAAGAGAATGTTTGTTTATGTTCATACAATTGTTGGGATTCCTAATTCCTAATGGAGTGGCATCCTTCTCAGCCACCGGACTGAGGCACTCAAGAAGGGCTGCAGAAAGAATGGACTTTGCATGGAGACACTTTTTGTCAGAAATGTGCTTCCCATTATTTATCTGCTGAGCTATACATACAGTTGAAGGTATTGTAGTGTCTCATTCAAGCACTTCCTATTCCTACAGTCCATAACAAACAAACAAATAAACAAACAAACAAAAGGTCAGGTCCCATCATATGGAAAGAAAGGTCCTTTCTTCATAGACTTTTGGGGAGGGAAAAATCAAATGAGTAGATGTTTCATGTCATACATATGATTGTGGAGAAAAACATGATTCCAGCTTATTTGATTGATGGGAATTATCTTTCACTAAATTGTAAATTATTATATTATCAAAGGCTTTCATGGCTGGAATCACTGGGTTATTGTAGGTTTTTCAGGCTGTATGGCTATGTTCTACAAGTATTCTCTCCTGACGTTTCACCTGCATCTATGGCAAGCATCATGAGAGGTTGTAAGATGTAAGGATACCTCTGAGGATGCCTGCCATAGATGCAGGCAAAACATCAGGAGAGAATGCTTCTAGAACATGGCCGTATAGCCCGAAAAACCCACAACAACCCTGTAAATTATTGCTTTATACACACAGGAACAAATTGGGGCCATGGGATGCAGAACACATTTTTGAAAGAGTGGTGAACACACTGGCCCCTTCTACACTGTCCTTATATCCCAGGATCTGATCCCAGATTATTTGCTTATACCAGATTATTGGCAGTGTAGATTGATATAATCCAGTTCAAAGCAGATAATATGGAATCAGATCCTGGGATACAGGGCAGTGTAGAAGTGGTCACAATGTAGATGGTCAGGTTCTCATGACTTCCAGTGTAAATGTTGCTATCCATGGACATCTGGATCCAGGCACTGCTGTCAAAATCTTGTTATGAATACGAAAAAAAAATACAGAGTTCCCTTAATTAACATTATTTCCTCCACATAAATAATAGTTTGTTACAAAATGATGTGAGTGAAGGAACTGCATGGGTGAGAAGAAAAGGAGACACCATTTCCCACACGTGTTCATTAGGATGTAATAAATGGCTCGCCTAAGAAAGGAAAGATGAGATCACCATCTTCTTTTTTTAGTATATTGGCGCAGCTGTTAAAACAAGAACACAGGGAGAAATCAGCAACCTAAAACTAGATTCCCAGTACTTGTTAGACTATTCCCTTTTCTCATATCTGTTAGGTCCCTGTAAGTTTATCTAATTTATCATTTTGTATTTTTTTTAAAAACCAAGAGGGTTTTGCTATTGATTTGTCTTCAGATGACATTTTGAGGTATCACATTTTAAGTTGATTTAGCACCATCATGATAAAGACCTCCACCACACAGGCCACATTTTTAGGAAATGTGTTGGATCAAATGATTCTAAGCTTTTGGCCTTTCCTTATATTCTTTTTAAATATATACTGGGAAAAGATGGTAAGATAGCCAGATCAAGATGGTTTTGCTGGGCCAATTCAGAACTCTCCAACTGCACCAATTTGGCAGGAACAGTCCTAGTTAATGCTCTGTCATTACACTTTTTCATTTTCTTTAAAAATGCCCAAACTTCTTTGTCATACTCCTGTTTTCTTTATTTGACCTCAGCCTACTCAATTGCTGCAAACTTGAGTTCAAAGTTAATGATGGAAAATGGAGAAGGAGGGAAAGGAGGAGAAAATAATCTTGACTTTCCTAATAGGCTCAGGCAAAAGGCAGGTTCTCCTTGTGTGTATGTTCCTCCTCTCTGATCATTTTTGCCATCTTGATCAGACTCTGATGTTGCTTGGACACATATGTCCTGTTTTATCTTATAATGTTTTGAGGATATGAAGTTCTGATATTACTTCTTAATCAGCTTTGAAGTGGCAGTAAAAAAAGGCACACCATATTTGCAATGCTCCAGCCATCAGAAACAAATTTCACACATAGAACTGGCATAGGCTATATTCTGTGTTACAGCTGTATTTACCAGGCATCAGAAAGTGACTCCATCTTTAAGATAAAGGTGGGGCATAAATGAACAATTGAATAGCACAAATAGAAGGCAATTTTTTTCATAAAATATTCCCTGTAATCTCATATCAACAAATAAATGATTGTACTTCTTCTTGGCCAGTTTTTTAAAAGGAGAGAGAATAAAATTGTAGAAGCTGGCTTTTTAAAAAAAAGGAAATGTAAGTGAGATGTGCACAGGAAGACATACGGTTTTATTACACTGGCCAACACACATTTTGGTGCCTCAAATGTTAGACCTGTTTCTGTGTATATTTGACCTGCTGATTCCAAAAATGGCAGCAGTTTCCCTCTATCAGCTCTAGTTTTTGAGATACAGAACATATGCCATCTACCAGTCACCATCTCCTCATCCAAAGAAAACCATGATAATCATATTTGAGGGCCCTTCCACACAGCCCTATATCCCAGAATATCAAGGCAGAAAATCCCACAATATCTGCTTGGAACTGGGTTATCTGAATCCACACTAAGATAATGTGGGATTTTCTGCCTTGATATTCTGGGATATAGGGCTGTGTGGAAGGGCACTAAGAAACTAGAGCTGATGTGACCTATCTGATGCAATTTTCTGAATCAGCACCTCAAACAACCCCAAGAACAGGCCTAAAAACCAAAACACCAAGATTTTTGGTTGGGCCTTAATTATTATTATTATTATTATTATTATTATTATTTTCTTCATTGATGTCTAAGCTTTCTCCCAATGATGGGACTGAGGCAGCTAAGAACATATTTAAAAACCATACAAAAGCATCAATAAAAGTATAAATATAAAAATTAGTTTAAATATCATTAAAGAATTTATAAAGTTGAAATATTAAAAACATTAACATTCATTTTAAAAAAACCCAATATACAAATATTAAAAAGAGTACCACACAGCATTGAAAGCCCATCCCTGACAGTTTCTATAACCCTGATGGCAGAAGACTATTTTAACTTGTTAGCAGAAGGGGAGCAAAGCAAAGTGGTCTCTCATGGCTGGAAGTTCCCACGTCTGGGAGCAACCACTGAAAAGGTCCCTTTCCTTATTCTCACAAAATGAGCCTGAGAAAATGATGGGAAGGCGAGTGCGTCCCCAGAAGATTGGCTCATAGAGTCCTTCAAATAGCCTGGACCCAAGCCATATTTGAATTGAAAAATCATTAAGAGAAAGAGTAAATTCCATGAAATATCATGAGTATTGTTTCAGAATGAAATAATTTCTCTTCATAGTACAGGCAGTCCCCAAATTAGAAGCATCCAATTTACAAATACTCATATTGAAGAATGGATGTGAGACAACAGGAAGTGAGAGAAATCTATCCTTTGGAAGGGAAATTCATGCCTGGAAGAGTTATTATGGGGGAAAGGGATCTCCACTGAAGCTTTATCACCAATCTATGTTTCCAAACAAGCCTTTTTTTTTTCAAAACTCAATTATCTCAGGGACAGAAAGTGAGGTGAAATCTTCTAAACAGGGCACAGACAGCAAAACAAACACCACAGGGGTGTTCATCCTTCTCTATGCTATCCAAAGCTTGTGTGTGTATGTGTACACACACACACAAACCCAGCAACATAACCACATACATATTTTCACTTTTATTAGGTATAGATAGATATATGGCTGGAGTTACACTTAAAAATGTACCTTACATACAAATTCAGCTTAAGAACAAACCTACAGAACCTATCTTGTTTGTAACTTGGGGACTACCAGTAGCCACATTTGTGAGACAACCAGGCTCCTTAAAATGATTTTGGGAGAGAGTACTTGGTAGTAATTTTCATCTCCCTTTAGAAAAGACAGATACATTAGAAAATAGCTCCTCAGTTCCATCCTTCCTTCCATCCATTCCCCCCCCCCCCCCAAATGCCTTTTAGTACTGAACACAATATTCTGGAGGAGCCTTAAATAAGAGATGCATTGGGAGAAAAAACACCAGGAGCTGCTCTTTTTTCATCCTAGCAAGAAAAGAAAAAAAACCAGCCAAGCAAAGCTTGGATGTGCTTTTCTCAGTATAGTAACTACACCTATTTCTGACAAATGCCAGGAGTCAATGCTCCATAGGCAAAGCATCTTTCCTGAATGGCTTTCTCCATGCAGACACAACAAAGCCCACTTCCTTGTAAAACAGTCCCCACTTACACTGCATACACTACCCACACCTCTGTATGAAATCATGTCATGACATTTGTATAAATGGCCTTTGTTTCAAGGTGTTTTCTCTCATTTTGCTCCTAGTTTTTGACTTCTGGAAACAAGGGGTATCAGGGTGAGATTATTTCTTTGGGATACATAAGGGGGATTGATTTAATGCTTATTTTTTTCATGCAAAAGATGAGTTTAGCTCAGCCGACCTTCAGCATGGCTTTTCTGCCTGCCTGTTTGCAGAGTCTCCCTTACTCAAGGGACTTCGGTAACCACAGTTGACTCATTTCAGCACAGCCTTTCGGAAGGCTATTTCTCACTGCAGCAGCAACAGGAAGTACCCAGAAAGCCTGTCGGTTTCCTCTAGATCAGCCAATTAATAACACATGGCACCCAATGCAAGTGCCTCTCGCATTCACCTTCAATCACAGGCGCCTAGGAACCAGCTCCAGAAATATTAAGCCCCTCCACTATTTCAGGAGGAAATTGATTAAGGGTGAAGTTGGCATATGGCTCAGAATTATGATGGCAAGCAGGATTAAAAACCGTGGGTGATAAAACCCACCAACCCCCTGCTTTTCCTCTTTGTTGAAGTCTGCTGTGGCTTAAATAGACCTGGAATTCTATCTTTTTCACTGATACTGTGTGTTGCTGCACCTTTTGATAGACTTCAGGAGAAAGCAGGAAAATAGGCAGGAAAAACATACCTTCAATAGGACCCAATGACATTTACAATGAAGCATGTATATCTTTAAACTTACACAGTGCTAGATGTTCAAAAGAGTGAGATATATATATATATATATATATATATATACACACACACACACACACACACACACACACACACACATACATACACATACATATATATACACACACCTCCGAGGGATATCCAGAAAGTAAGGTTACAAGTGAGGTTTAAATATCTGTAACGAGCACTGTTAATTTAATTGATTAATTAGAGGCTGATTACATAGAGGTTTAATTAGGGCCACACTGTCAAATCCTCAATAGGCACAGAGGATTGAATTAGGCTACCACTAAATTTATGAAGGACTAGCCGTCCCCTGCCACGCATTGCTGTGGCCCACTCTGGTGGTCATGGGGGTTCTGTGTGGGAGGTTTGGCCCAATTCTATCACTGGTCGGGTTCAGAATGCTCTGTGATTGTAGGTGAACTACAAATCACAGCAACTACAACTCCCATATGTCAAGATTCTATTTTCCCCAAACTCCATCCGTGTTTATATTTGGGCATATTGAGTATTCGTGCCAAGTTTGGTCCAGATCCATCATTGTTTGAGTCCACAGTGCTCTCTATATGTAGGTGAACTACAACTCCAAAACTCGAGGTCAATGCCCACCAAAGCCTTCTAGTGTTTTTTGTTGGTCATGAGAGTCCTGTGTGCCACATTTGGTTCAATTCCATCATTGGTGGAGTTCAAAATGCTCTTTGATTGTAGGTGAACTATAAATCCCAGCAACTGCAACTCCCAAATGATAAACTCAATTTTTTGAGTGAAGGACATACATTGGGTTGTTAGGTGTATGCTGTCCACATTTGGTGTCAATTCCCCCAGTGGTTTTTGAGTTCTGTTAATCCCACAAACGAACATTACATTTTTATTTATATAGATTATTTGACATATAACTGGATTATGCTGGAGTTGATTGGATTCGAACTCAGGACACAGAAACACGGAGGGTATAACACACAGGTCTTTCAGCTGCCACCAATTATATTTCCCCAGTCTTGATATGGAGATTCCACAGATATATAAACCCCACTTGCTTTGTTTCCAACAGACCTCACAACCTCTTGAGGATGCCTGCCATAGATGTGGGTGAAATGTCTGGAGAGATTGCTTCTGGAACATGGCCATACAGCCCAGAAAACTCACAGCAACCCAGTGATTCCAGCCTTGAAAGCCGTTGACAACACATAAATATCATGTCTGTGGATAATAGGATGGTACTGTATTATTCTGGAAAATGTATAACTACTAATGTTTTTCACTAGTGCAATGATATAATTTGTCAGGGCACAGCAATTTACAGCTGATTCACCATGCATAGGCTACAATTCTGTGCTTACTTGAGAATAAGGCCCATTGAATCTAATGGAGTATACATACACAAGAGTGTTTTGTTACTACCTGGCATTTCAAGGAAAGCCATAGACCCATGGTTCTGATAACACAGTGCAATCATTCACTATTTGACAGGTTTATATTTTCCCTTCACCTATTTCTAATTGGCCTTCCCAGTGCTCTGATCTCATCCTATGCACAGAAGCTTGATGAATCATGTTGTCAGTAAAGCACAGTGTGTATATCACTTGCAGTTCTCTCACATTTTATTCTCTTAGAGACTCAGCCTGCAATGAGTGACATTAATGGAAGTGCAGGCGAGTAAGTGGTTTCACAGTTGCAATCTCATCCATTACTGAGGGTGCAGATCGCAGACAAAAGAGCAGCCGCCTCCACTTCTAACAGAGGTTAAAGCAAAGCTGTTAAAGCGAAAGAAAGGGAAAGAGGGAGACCCCCCCAGTCCCTCCTTCTCCCCTCCCCCATCAATCGATTGCATTTGTCAGCACTTGTCCTTGAAACGTCTGCTGTAGAAATGGATGGCGAGGAAGGGCAAAATAGGATCCACACCCATTAGAAAGGAATAATTCCAACTGAGAAATAATACACCAATAGTAATTTTAAAGCAACCAAATTGAACTTTGTGTGTGTGGGTGTGCCTTCAAATCAACCATTGACTTAGGACAACCCTGTGAATTTTCATAGGGTTTTTTAAAGCAAGGAATACTCAGAGGTGATTTTCCCAGATCCTTCCTCTGAAATATAGCCAACAGCACTTGGGAATTATTGGTGGAACGGTGGTTGTCTCCCATCACCCTAACCAGGTTGACCCTGCTTAGCTCCCAAATTCAGACATGATTTGATGTCTTTATATATCCCTACTAGCTATACCCACCACACATTGCTGTGTCCAACTTTCCATCCCCCTTTCTCTCCTTCCGTCCTTTTCTTCCTCTTTCCTTTCTTCCCCTACTTTTATCTTTCCCTTTTTTTCTTTCTCTCCTTTCTTCCTTCTCTACCTGTTCTTGGACTGCAACTCCCATTCCTCCTGACTGATTTATCTATCTACCTACCTATCTATCTCTATGTAATCTATCTATCTTATCTATCTGGAGGATTGCTGGGAGTTGCAGTCCAGGAATAGGAAATTGGAAATATGTACTGTATTGCTGTTTAGCTTTTTTGGTTTTTAAGTCCTTTCCACTGTTTTTTTTTTGGGGGGGGGGAGTTATGAGTGATGGTTACTCATTGGTCTGTTAAGGATGTAGTGTCCAAATTTTGTGTCAATTCGTCCAGTGGTTTTTCGGTTATGTTAATCCCACAAACTAACATTACATTTTTATTTATATGGATATGTATTTATCTCTATATTGCCCCCCTCTCTTTATTTATTTATTTATTTATTTATTTATTTATTTATTTATTTATTCGGGGGGCCTATCTCAGTTTTTATTGGCTGCATCCAAGCAACACCACTGGTAAAATTGAATTAATTTGGAAGAAACCAGGGTTTCCTTATTAATGATATGAAAGGCCCAGGTCTAATGGGGTATTGGGCCTGTGGGGACTCACTACCAGTAGCCCTGGGATTACCCAGGGGTGAGTCCTCTTCGTCTTCTCACACCTTTTGGGATCCTGGATGGCAACCACCCCCTCCACCCAAGCCCCCAATTTGCCCCCCAAAATTGAAGAAAATGTACCTGGCCGCTGTAAGTGTCTTCCCCCCCATCCCAAATGAGCATGTCATTTCCTCATGCCAGGATGGTGCAAGGAGGGTACTTATGGCAGCCAGTCCATTTTCTTTAGCTTTTAGGAGTAAATTGGGAGACTTAGGGGTGCCTACACGCCATTCTGATTTCAATTGGGATGGCATGTAGCTACCCCCCTTCTCCCCAGGAAAGCCCTTTTTTGGGGGGTGGAGTGAGGACTGAAATCCATGCCATGGCGAATTTTTAAACCCATTTTGGTGCAGATTTTAATCCTGTCTGGAAGTGCCCTTAGTCAGACTGAGGGAGGCTGCTCACACTCTACTCTATTTGTGAGTAAGATATGATACATGGGTGAAAGATGCTAGATAGAAAAATGAGAGTTTGCAACAAGCAACTTATGGTGCATTATAAAAGTTTACATTAAAAATAGATTTCCAGGAAGACAGTTTGGAAAGCTAAGCTGGCCATAAGAAACATAGCTTACTAGTTTTTTCAAAAACTAGAGTGGGGACAATTCAGAGTCCCTTGGCTACTTAGAGGTCCTTAAACTCTTGGAACCTAAGCACTGAATGGGCAGCATTCAACCACATTGTCTTCCCTATTTAAGGCAAAACTAATCTACTCAACCATCTAAAATTAAGCAGATAGTGACTGGACAATGGGTTGTCCTCTCACATATGGCCAAAAAAGAAAGAAAGAAATGGAACCAGCAAACAATAATGTGGGGAATGTTTGTATTAAATATGCACATGCTGATTAATATGTATAGACATAAAAGTAGAATTAAAATGACAGGTTGAAAATATGCAGCCCTCCAGATGCTGGACTATAATCCCCTTCATTCCTTACCAATGCCTGTGTTACCTACGGCTGCTGATAACTATAGTCCAATGACTTCTGGAAAGTTGCATCTAGTTTACATACAAGTAAAAATACATCTCACTGTAGTGGGGATGACTGTGGGTCTCCAAGTGTTCCCATGGAAGTTCTGTGCCTCCTTAATTTTTTCCCCCAGTTGTGATTTATGGGAAGCTTCCCGTTTCCTATTACCTTACTCTTTTCCCCATTTTCTATGGCACATTATATTTAAATCAGACTCAGACTGAACAGCCCTTCAGACAGAGGTCTGCTAAGTAGGATGCAAGGTTGACCTATGAGAGAGAAAGCCTTCTTCAACCTGGTACTTTATTTACAAAATGTGGGAGCTTTGCCTAGTGCCAATCGTGATACCATTTTTAAGCTATGCAATGTCTATTCACCATAGCACATGGTATAAATACCTGTAATAATAGCTGTATTTGAATCCCAACATTTTTGTGCTTTAAATCAGTTCAGAAATTGTTTGCAGACTTATATTGACATTCTTTTATTTTTGTTTCCATACAGGCATTCAAATTAAGGGTGAGTTGGTGATGATTTTGTTGATGGATGGTCTTGATTTTATTTCATTGTAAAAATGGAGATGATAGATAGATAATAGACAGACAGATAAACACACAAATGGGATTTAGAACCCATGTCAGTAAACAGAATTGGAGGCATGTTTATGCATGCTTATTTCTTCCCCTCTGAAGTAAAATCCTTTTGTGTCACAGTTTGGGCTGATGTCTATCCTGAAGCAGCTTTGAAGATTGTCATCTAAAAAAATACAACTGTTAGGAAGCGATCCTTGAGCATTATGTCTGCTTTTGTGGACCAAATAAGGCCATAACAATAATCTAATGCTGCGCAATAAAACAGGCAATAGACTGTTGCTGGATGCTTTAGCTTCATTAAGACTTTTTACAGGATATGGCTATCTGAGTCATAGAAGTAAACAAACCCAACTGTCAGATCAGCAATCTGTCAAATAGTGTGTTTTTCCACCTCAGTTTTGTAGCAACATGTAAAAGAAAAACCAATCACAAGAATGTGTTCAATCATGAGTCGTGAAACCTCTTGTTCCCATCAGTGATGTGTTTCATAGAAACACACATGGGTCAAGGGATCATGATGATCTTCTTTAGTGACTAAAAATAAAAAGGAACTGAGCAGACGTTTGCCTTCTGAAAAAACAGATTGTGCTGATCTGTAGCTAACTCATTAAAATGAGGGAATGAAATGTGGAGAGAAGATTGGAGTACTTTTGGATCATAAATATACCCCCATGCAGCTGTTTGTCTTTCTAGGCTCATTCACACATTGCTTGTCTAGAACGTACAGAATATTATTTTGTTGGACCACAACAGTTGATCTGCTCATTTACTCTTGGGGAAGATTTGTTGGACTAGAATGCTCAACAATCATAGCCAAGCAATGTCCCCAAGTTCTGCAAAATACCCATATATGAGTGGCTGCCCAAAATGAAATTGTATGGATTCCTTTTTAAGTAGAGATTAAGGTATGTTTGAAGTGTTTTCCCACTGCACCAGTGGGCATCATGCCAGTACTAGCATTCTTTTTGATGATTTTTCCACCACCACCAATGGCATGGCACAAAACATGTATACACAAAGTGTTTTTCAAAAGAATTGTGTCCATGTAACTCCATAGGGGTAGATGCTAAGCAGTCACCCACTTGATTAGTAATCATGTACGTGCACAATAAGGAAGCCAGAACTTCCACGAACCTTTTGGCCTTTGTGTAAAGCTGTGTAAGAAATCCTCAAACAAGGCATGTGAGTTTAAGGATAGATTTCAGTCCAATGCTTAACTTCCAAAATAAGCTTAATAGCAATGTCATACTTCTGGGTAGTCATAGCCTCTGACCCAAAGCAGTGCTTGAAGAAATTATTTTCCCAAGCTCTGCACGGAAGACCTTTCTGGTTGTTCTGAACAGTGATTCAAAGGTACTTTATGCAGAAGTACTTAAGGTATTTGAGAAGAGCAAGCAAGGTATAGCAGTTTGAGTGTTGGACTATACAAATCTGGAGGCCAGGGTTTAAATCCCATTAAGTCATGGAAAGCCACTGGGTGACTTCAAGCAAGTCACAGTCTCTCTGCCTCAGAAGGAGGCAATGGCATCCCCCATCTGAACCATTTTTTTTCTTAGAAAAGCCTGCCACCATAAATCAGAAATGACATGAAGGCACACAACAATATAATATTGAAATAGGCAACAGCCATGGCATTGCATCAGTTGAGCTCAAAGTTCAGAAGATCTCTCAACGCCATTATTCTCGTGCGTCCCTGCACAAAGCTTGTCTTGTGATACTCGGACCAAAGGACAAGGCCGCTAGCTTTGAAAGTGTTATCCTTCATTCAGTTATCTCTTGAAGAATGTCTTACTTCCCAAATCTCCAGCAGTATGTCAGCATTAGAGGCATTACATCCTAAGCCACAGACTTTCAAGATGGTGTTTTGGCACTGCTGACTATCAAACAGGCATGTTTATAATGCATATTTTCTTATCTCTACCAGTACTTTTATTGCAGTTATTTAACTGCCATCCCAGAATGTGCTTTGTTACTCCTTTGACATCATTGTTGCAATGTGTGGGTGTGTCTCTGGTACTTTATCCACTTGGGTTTACATTGTAAACACTTCTGATACTTTCAGTTTAATGAACAGAGATAATGAATGAACAGATATAATGGTTTCAGAGTACACAGTATACATTAATAAATGGGTCCTACCAAATAGCAAAATAATTAATCACAGAAAAATGCATTTTTTTCAAGGAAACTGACTGTGTAGAATGTGTTGCTTTGATACTACAGCAGAGAAGTTGCTTGGAAAAAGCTATATCATTTGTCAAAACTCTTCAAAAGTTTATGGCCAGGGCTACAGTTTGCATCTTTTAGTACCTGGTTGCACCCCAATCAACTATGTAAGTGTGTATATATCTGTTAGCTTTAATATTATGTCTATCAACACATCTCAAGAAGTGGATTGAAATGCATGAAAATGCATGGTGAAATAAATCAGTTTGTTTAAATGATGCTGTTACATTATTTCCCCTCCTTTTTTAAATGATGAAACAGGCTAACTGGAATGACTGTCTCTTTGAAAAATGCTGATCAGATGTGTAAATATACTGCTCACAGGTAATAAAGTCTCTGCAGTGCATTTTTCAATTGGTATTTTTTCATTTTTATTTTTTCCTATTATACAAAGATATGAGGTAGGCTTTCATTTGGGGACGCAGACCTAAATCCTTTTGTTAGTCCTAACTAGACAGGCTCCTATGAATCATTTGACACTTGGCTGGCATTCTGCTCTACTCCCAGATCAATTATTGATCTGAGAGTCAAAATATAGGTAAATACTGCTCCTTCAGTGGATCTGTTTTATTCAGTGGTTATAACAGGAATTGGGCATTGGTATATTAACTTGTATGCAAATTACATTGATTTAATGAGCTTACTTAGTTGGAACTAACAAAACGATTATGGCCATAGATTCTGAAAACAGTCAGGCCTCCATATCCATGGATTCTGTATTCACAATCCAGCTACCCATGAAAATAGTTTTAAAAGTCCCAAAAGCAAACCTTGATTTTGCCATCTTCTATAAGGAAACCCATTTTACTACACATATAATGGGATTTGAACATCCATGGATTTTGGTATCCATGGGGGCTCCCAGTGTATATCAAAGGCTCGCTGTATTGCATTTCATTAACCAGATTTCATCTGTCCTTGAACTTTATCAGATATTAATTCTTCGCTTGGTTTCTTGTTTTGATGCACAGTATTTGATGTTGCTCCAACTCATTGAATTATAAATGATCAGATTATGCAGAGAAAGAAACATTTGTTTACTAGATGTATTATATCTAAGCTTTTCAAAACACCATACTATGTTAGGTTTTTTTTCTTCTGAATGACCATTCTGAAATTTCATAGAGGAGAATGCAGGAACCCTGCTTACTCATGCTATAGCTCTTTTGTTAGACATGAACCAAATTAACTGTAGAGAGTAGTCAAGAGAGGAGTTCCTCTCACTGCAACCCATGTAGTATCCTGAAACAGCCTCATTTACTCCTACTAAAGGAAGGTTAGGACATAGTCCCCAAGCCCACTGTGTTGAGAAAGAGAGCTGAAAGATCTGATAATGGGTTTTGGTCTAGTGGGATTGCAGTCATTTCCTGCAATACAACAGGATGCTTTCACAAATATCTTCAGAACACACAGCCCAAGTAGCTTGTTTCATATAATGAAACAGACTGATGAGGAGTGCCAAAAGACCGAGAGTCATCATAGGGCTTTGCAGCTAGTTTCATCTATTTCTTCCATTAGGACCTCACTAATCTGGCACCTACCCTATATTTTGAACTTCAACTCCCTTTGTCCCAACCACATTCCACATAATTTTCCTGCTTTCCTGCGGCACCTTTAGAGTCAACTTTGCTGGATAGATTTAGATAGCACCAGCAATGAGCAAAAGGTTAGTATACTGCAACTATCTCCCACCCCCCTCAGTTAAACTTCACTGGAGCAATGCTTGGAGAGGTAACAAGCGATGACTAGAATTGATGGATTGGACAATGTGGAATTTGAATTTACGACTCTGAGCTGGTAAACATTGAGCACTAGATTGTTTTTAGGAATTGTGATGTATAATGGATTGTTTTAATTGTTTTAATTACTGTTTATATGTTTTATTTTTACCTTGTTGTTGTGCCGACATCAAATTGTGCCTTTTTGTAAGCCACCCTGAGTCCCCCCTCGGGAGGAGCTGAGGAGCCTTCTAACCAAGGTGAAAGAAGAAAGTGCAAAATCTGGGTTGCAGTTAAACATCAAAGAACCCCAAGATTATGACAATCAGGCTGACTGATAACTGGCAAATAAAGGGAGAAAACCCGGAGGCTGTGACAGACTTTATATTTCTAGGTGTGAAGATTAATGCAGACACAGACTGCAGTCAAGAAATCAGAAGTCGTTTACTTCTTGGGAGGAGAGCAATGACCAATCTTTATATAATAGTGAAGAATAGAGACATCACGCTGGCAATGAAAGTCTGCATAGTTAAAGCAATGGTATTCCCCGTAGTAACCTATGGATGTGAGAGGTGGACCATAAAGAAGGCTGGGTGAAGGGAGATAAACACTTTTGAACTGTAGTTTGGAAGAAAATTTGGGGAGTGCCTTGGACCACAAGAAGATCAAACCAGTCCATACTCCAGGAAATAATGCCTGGCTGCTTACTGGAGGGAAGGATATTAGAAGCAAAAATGAAGTACTTTGGCCATATAATGAGAATACAGGAAAGCTTGGAGAACATAACAATGCTGGGGAAAATGGAAGGAAAAAGGAAGAGGGGCTGACGAAGTGCAAGATGGATTGATGGCATCCTTGAAGTGACTAGCTTGACTTTGAAGGAGCTCAGACTGGTGACGGCTGTGGTGTGGGCTGGTCCATGAGGTCGCAAAGAGTCAGAAGCAACTGAACGAATAAAGAACAAATTCCATCTAGGAGGTTTGAGCTCTCCATCATAATAATCCTTTCCGTAACAACTAACGTATAATGGGAGCATAGCCATAGTTAAGAGTCAAATTAGGATAGTAAAGGTAAAGGTCTTCCCCTGTTGTGTCCAACTCTGGGGGTTGGTGCTCATCTCCATTTCTAAGCCAAAGAGCTGGCATTGTCCTTAGATACCTCCAAGGTCATGTGGCCAGCATGACTGCATGGAGTACTGTTACCCCCAGTATGGATTCTGTCCTTTCCACTGAAATTTCCTTTAATGCTTATATTACTAACAGCATGCATTGTGGCAACTGAACATTTCAGTTGAACATTTAGGAATACAGTCTGTCATCATATCTATATCTATGTCTATATCTATAAATTTCCTACTGGCGTCCAACGGGGAAGCAAAACTCTAAAACCCCTCCACAAAACTCCACCAAAATTGCCATGCCCCAAGGACAACCCACTAGGTACAAACTAATCCAGTCAGAAATCAAAACAACACAACCACACACAGAAAAAACGGCAAAACAACTGAGCATGTGCACTGGCGCAAAGTCCCCAGTGCGCGCACACACATGGCCGAACGGCCAACGCACTTCCCTCCCTCTCTCGCCCCGCCCAGCGCGAACACATCACCGCACTTCCCCACACACGGCACACACACACAAACAACGCCACTTCCCCCCGCCCCCTTCCCTCCATCCCCTCCTTCATCTTACTCCTCCCACGCTGCCTCCAAGCCCCGCTCCGCACACTCCAAGCCTCGCCGCACCGCATCCCCTCCGGAAAGACACGCCCCCTCCCTTCGCCCCACCCCTTCCCTCCCTGATTGACTCCTGGAAGGAAAGGGGTGGGGCGAAGGGAGGGGGCGTGTCTAACCGGAGAGGGAGGGAGCCCCCAGTGGTGCAATGGGTTAAACCCTTGTGCCGGCAGGACTGAAGACTGACCGGTTGGAGGTTCGAATCCAGGGAGAGCGGGTTGAGTTCCCTCTGTCAGCTCCAGCTCCCATGTGGGGACATGAGAGAAGCCTCCCACAAGGATGGTAAACATCAAACATCCGGACGTTCGCTGGGCAACGTCCTTGCAGATGGCCAATTCTCTCACTCCAGAAGCAACTTGTAGTTTCTCAAGTCACTCCTGACACAAAAAAACTCTCTGTTTTTGCTGTGCAGTTGTAGCTTTTTACTTCGTTTAGTGGGGGCATGTGTTTTGTCCCACTACTAGGATGCATTTGGTACCATATGCAGTTTTTCTTTTTTAAAAAATAATTTACCAGTTTGGTAAAGAACTGCTTTGGAAAATGCTAGGTACCTATCTGGGGACATGTGGATTGCAAGTATGAATATGTTTTCTGCCTTGTCTGCTTTGGGAGAAGAACATTTCTGTCTGCAGCCTTTCAAGGTGTCAAGTAGCCATTTGGTGGCAAGCTAAAGATCTGGAATTGTTTCCCAGCAGGTTTATCACAAGACATCTTCAAATGCCTGTAAATAACAACCACCTGAAAAACACTCCTCGTGCTTTGAAGTGGTTCTCTAGGTTAGCCACTTCACATATCTGGAGATGTCTTGGGGTGACGCCTGTGGGAAGGTGGGGATGTGGACAGAGCAGGAGAATTAGTCAAGTAGTGATTGACTGTCTCTGAAGTGGAGACAACTCTAAAAGCAACATGAATCCCCCCCCCCCCCGTTTTTTCTTGTGTAGGATGTAGTTAGCCGAACACACAATCCAAATGTGCCTTGTTCCTCATTATAGCTCCGGATTCTTCAGTCCCTGGGAGGTTATGAAACACTGTAAAGTGCCCACAACAGGAAGTGCAATCAGGAGTGAGTAAAGAGAAGCTTTCCTTCCTTCTCTGGAGTTTTCAAAACTTCCTTCTTCTGTTTCAAATCCTCTTGAAGATCCTGTTCCTCATACATTAATATGCTTTTTAGAGAGTGAGAAAACCTATTCTGCAGGATCTCTCTGCACCCTGTTTCTCCTTTTCATTTCTGCAAACTCATTTTTCTAATATCTTTCATTAAAGACATGGACTTCATATGTTTTCCCCATTTTAAAAAAAGCAATAACAATTGGCTAGCTGCCCTTTTTTAAAAGACCTTGAGAATGACTAGGACTTGATTGCTATGGGGGAAAAACATCTCTTTCTGTGTATGTAGTGCATGAACAGAATGGAAAGTGTGGGAGGAAAGGCAGGGAGGGGGGGAGTGCCCGCTGCTGCTTACAAAGTAATCAGCTGCATGATGCAGAATGTTTGAGATGCTGGTGAGATGAAATCTAATCTACCCACCTACTTCATTTTTCACAAAAAAAAAACAAGCTGTCAGAAGAGAAATGTCATAACCATCTCTCTCTGCAGACAGCCACTAACGACCAGCCAAAGATTCAAGAACGAAATCCTGCATTTCCCATTTTAGCTCTGTGTGAATTCATATTGAAGCTCTTCGGTGTCACATATCAGAGAAATTCTTTCCTCTGTTCTTATCTTCCTAACATTTGAAAGCTGCTGCATCAGTTTGTAAAGAAGAAGAAAATCCCACAGTTGGTTCTTTGTACCTTTACTGCCTCCAACACTACAGTGAAACTAGACCTATAAAGGATTTCCAAGTAATCTGCTTGACCCTAAAGAAAAGATTTCTTCTGCAAAAATGCTTATAGTTTCCTCCCAGCTCTCTCCACAGAATTCTAAAAGCTGTGTGTGTGTGCGCGCGCATGCGTGTGTGTCTGGCACATTGGAACCTTTACAAGAATCTTGAGAAGCCTCAGTAATCACTTTCCAAAGAATGGCTAATATGGTAGAATCCCAAAATTCATGTGACCAGTACCCACAGTTTCATTTATCCACTTCTGAAATAAATATGGTTTCTGGGTATTTTCTAAGAGCCCTTCTACACAAGCAAAAAATCCCAGAAGAATTGGGATTTTGAATCCCACTTCCTCTCGGGATAGAGGCCACACAGCTGGCCCAAACCATGGGATTTTGCAGGGGGGTGGGCTAGATTATCTCCTGTGCTGACCTGAAATCAGCATGGGCGGAGAAGGGCACTGCAGCCACCCTCTCCTTGCCCTCCATTTCACCTTCAACGTTCCGGGAGAAGACTCTGACAAGGCCCGAAACCTTTCCCTCTCCCTCCGTCTTGGAAGACCCAAAAGAGGACTTTGGGGGAGGGGGGAATTGGCTCCAAGCTTCCATTGGAGCCTTCCCCGGTAAGTTAAAAGGAAAATTGGGGGGGGGGGCACAGAGGGAATCTACAGAGGGGAGGAAAGGAAAGCAAGTGTTTTCCGTGCCTGTATAGATACACAGGCATGGAAAGGTGCACTTTTTTCAGGAGGAATTTCAGGAGGGCACCCTTTTAACACATGTTTTCCAGTCCTTAATCCAATTCCTCCTGATTCCTCACACCTTCCCTTACAACTCGATTTAACCTAGGCTATAACACATGTGTAGGAGAGCGCTAAGCCCTTCAGTGAAAATCTTGGGCATTCTTGGCCTGGAAGTAATGGTACTTTATGTCAGCAGGCTTTGCTATTATCCACATGCATCATCCAGGAAGGTATCCACTATTATTATTATTATTATTATTATTATTATTATTATTATTATTGGCACGATTCAAACTGGAGGGTCAAGAGAGAGAATATCTTCCATCTAGTTTGCTCAGTGAAGATCTATGGTAGACTATTTATTTATTACGTTGTTAGTAAATGTTTTGGGCTGTATGGCCATGTTCCAGAAGCATTCTCTCCTGACGTTTTGCTTGCATCTATGGCAGACATCCTCAGAAGTTGTGAGGCCTTCTGGAAACTAGGAAAATGAGGTTTATATCTGTTTGTAGGGAACTCACCCCTTCATGTTGAATGTCCAGGGTGGGAGAAAGAACTGTTGGAGGTAAATGTGAATGTTTCAATTGGCCACCTTGATTAGCATTTAATGGCCTAGCAGTTTCAAGGTGTGGCTTCTTACCACCTGGGGGAATCCTTTGTTGAGACGTGATATATAATCCCCATTTTCCTCTTTTCCAACAGACCTCACAACCTCTGAGGATGCCTGCCATAGATGCAAGTGAAACTCCAGGAGAGAATGCTTTTTTGGGCCATATAGCCCAAAAAACTTACAACAACTTAGTGATTCTGGCCATGAAAGCCTTCAACAATATATTTATTTATTTATTACCTTTGTGTCCCATCTTTCATCCAATGAATTCAAGGTAACATTCATGACTCGATCCTCCAAGGAGCTATGTAAAGTAGTATCAGTTCATGAACTAAGCTGGTGGGGGGATGTGCCCACAAAAAATAGTGGAGGAAAATCTGTTCAGTTGATAAGCCATTCCATCTCCTCAAGTAGAGGAGACTCAAAGGCAGGATAAATGGGGAGAAGAACCAGGCAAAATATAAAAGTTACACTCTGTTTTCTATCCAAGGCCTAAGTCCTGTCTGTCCTTTTCTTTTTGGTCAGATCAATTCCTGCCAGGCTGCTTTATCACACTAGGGCTTTAAAGTGGGCAGCCCCACATTTTGGTACCTTCTGCCACCTGCAGAAATCTGGGAAATGTTGTTTGGGAAGATGAGGACCTCTGTAGCTGAGAATTCAAAAGGCCCCATCCTAAACTATATTTCCAAAAATTCTGCAGGTAGCAGAAGAAGCCTGAAATCTGGGGCTGCCCTTTATAAAGCCCAAATGTTGTTACTGAAACCCCCCAACCTCACTTCTTATAAAAAGAAGACATAGTTCAGCCCCCATGGGAATGGTAGTTTCCAAAGGATGGAAGGCCAGATCAATGGAAGCAGACACCATCCACACAGCCCCCCTCAAGCCTCTCAGGACCGGCAGGAATCCTGACCCCATAGCCTCCAAGTGCCCACACACATGCACACACACCCAGCTCAACTGTTCAGTCAGAGTTGGTCTGCAGCAGCGAATCTCCAGAGCTTCTCTAGACATTGCCTCATAATCTTCCTCTCTCACTTTTCTCCCAGCCAAGCTACAATCAAAGCAGCCACAATGTATCAAAAGCACCTCCATTTGCAACCACCTAATACATTGTATCTCTCTATATTTCTTTTATTTTTGTTTTTTCCTTATGCAAATATGCTCATGAGCAGAGGGGGAAAATACAAACAGATAAGGCAGGTAACCTTTCCCACTTTACTCAACCCCTTTTCTGACTTTAAGCCTATACCAAGAATATCACATGAATTCTCATATATGAAATCTATAAAATGGAGGCAAATGTACATGAACTCATGAACTACAGTAACCTCTCAAAAAGCCTTTTGAGCAATTCCAGGTATCCATTCCATGCCCTGCGTGGGAACCAGAGAAGGGGCATAGTCAGTGGAACAAGGATCTTCCCAGAGCACAGCAGGAGTCCATTTGCCCACGGCCCAGAACTTCCCTTTTGGGGATTTTGGTTATCCATGGGATAACCAAGTCTCATAACCTCTGAGGATGCCTGCCATAGATGCAGGTGAAATGTCAGGAGAGAAAGCTTCTAGAACATGGCCATACAGCCCGAAAAACCTACAACAACCCAAAACACAGCAATGTTAATGCATGAGAACTCTTATATATAAAAATGCCTGCTTATGATTATGCTTTTACACTTGTACCCTTTGAGCATCCATTGCTGTACAAGTGTCCCTTTTGTGAAAATTGAATAAAGTCTCTGTCATTTGCCTTCAACCTGGTGAGATTCCTTATTCCTGACTCGAAACATCTGCGGTTAGCAAAGATTGCCAAACATCTCTCAGTATCCATGGGACTTAGTTATAACTGCACACTTGTAATGGATGCCGGTATGGACATAATTTCTCTCTGCTCAGTGACTGCTTGGTACTGGCAATCTTCCAGACATTTTCACTGGCCAGTAAGGTCATTGTGGGAAGTTGATTGAAAAGAAATGTTTATTTTGGAACCATGCACTTCTAGATTATGCCTGTTACAATTACATCCTTCTCTGGAATTTAGTGTTTACGTGTCTTGTCTTTTCTTCGTGAAATCATCAAAATTAGAACAAAGAATCTTGTGATTGTAGCTGTTAGTTCCTTTGTGCACGTCGGTAAAAAAATACTGTTTTTCTCGAATTTTTGTATTGCAATTAACTGAAGCTAGAATTATAGAGAAATAATTTCTACTTGTGCTCCAAATGAAAATAAAAAAGAGAATTTGGCTTTCTCAGTTGTTGAGAACATAACAAAATTTATTAAAATTAGGAGAAGCAATTGTACTGAATCCTGTGTTCTTTGCCTCCACTTATGTGATTCAAACTCAGACATAGTACTCAATGAGATGTAACCAGAGTGTACCTTACATTGGACCACATCTTTCTGATGTACTAATTTAGCTACATTTCCTCTCCACTGATTTGGTGATTTATTTAATAACATGAGATAGCAAGGATAAATCTTGGACAATCTGAAGCCATCTTTCAGCTAACTTGGGTTTCTTCCCAAAAAAGAATTTGAATGAGGAGTTGAAGTCTTGAGTTATATGGAGATTTCCAATATCTCGAGGAGGGGAAACATTCTACGTGGATGAGACATAATTGGATAAAAAAATGAAATGCCATTTTATAGTCCCTGTGCAAAAGTTTGTTGAAGGTGGTTGCTCCCTGCACTACCGGGTTGGGTTTGTATGATGCAAAAAGTTTGTACATGATCTTGGAGGAGGAGGAAGAGGAAGTGGCCACACTGAGTAATATTAGAACGTGTGATTAAAGTTCACTAGAGCATTTATGGAGACATTGGCCCCTTCCACACAGCTATATAAAATCCACATTGAACTGGATTACCTGGCAGTGTGGCCTCAGATAATCCAGTTCAAAGCAGATATTGCAGATTTATTTATTTATTTATTTTATTATTTATTTATCTACCTTGATATTCTAGGCTATATGGCTGTGTGGAAGGGCCCATTATATATTTTTGACCAATCCAGCAGTATTCTATAAATGCAAATTCCAAAGAGAATGAACAAATATGCAACAGCAAGCAAAAGATCAACAAAGCCAGTACACAACTCAGTTTATGTGCATTTATAATGCCTACTTCTTATTGTCATGACAGCTGGGCCACCCTGGGGCACGTGATGGTGATTCTTAAAAATGTATATGCCCAGGCAGAGCTAAATAATCAATCACCCTCCTTCTTCCCACACATAAACAGATGGTGTATTCCACACATTTTCTCTGTGAGCCCCTCACATATCCTGTATACTGCAGGGATGGAAGCACATTGAGATGGAAAAGCCTCCAGGGCCTTAAGCCTCAAAAGACTTGGATTACAAGCTTCTAAGAGTCTGTTGATTACTACAGTTGTATGTGTAGCACATCAGTGACTTAAATCTAAACAAGTGTTATGAATGCCTGACTGTAATAGCTACTTGCCATGCATATCAAAGCAATAATTAATAGAAATAAATTGGTGGACACCGACTCATTGTAAATAATATGGCAGATCCATAATATGACTAATATGGAAAGGACTTCTTCAAGGAAAAAAGTACAAAGCAGTTTGTTCCTTGCCCCCATGTTCTGTGTTTTTAGAAGGCAGCTAATTTGGCACTCTTTCATATACAAAATGCAAACAGAGAATGTACTGCGACCCAGAATATTTTTCAGCACAAGTTGTTTGAAATCACCCTTCCACATGTTATAGACCTGCCGCCCCCACTTCCATTTCATGGCCTTTCCGCCCATTGTCCAAAAAGCATATCAACACCTCTATAACTTCCATGTATTTAGGACCAGTTCATGCATTGGACAGACTGTGCACTAATCCTCAACAGTTTGATGCAAGGTTAATTCATTTTGGTTAAGCTATTACAGATAACCTGCCTCAGTTATAGCAGTCTAATGGTACTAATCTTCAGTAATTTACTTCATTTGTAACAAATTTCTAAAGATTTCTTGTTTTGGAGGCACTTTCAGGAATTCCATTGCCTTCATACATGAATCAGTATGCAAATTAGTAACACTGAAGTGACTAGAGCATGAATTTCAATCACTGTTTGGAACTTCTAGTTTGTTGATAAGCTGCATTTGTGTACTAATTCACATCAGTGATAAGATTTGAGTGTACGAGTGCACTCCTGTGAGATATATTTTCTGGTGAACACTGAAATGATGTTCTGCACTTGGCAAACACCTTTAAAAGTCTTCTTGATGCACCTTTAAGGTACAGATTCCTGCTTACAAAGTACTTGTATATATGAACATGCAAAATATTACTCCTAAAACAAATCAAAAGTCCAAATTTATGTTCTGTAATATTGACATCCCGTTCTTGAATTTGTTCTTCAAAAATCACCTGATGACCTTAAATATCTTCATGTGACTCTTTCAGAGGCCAGTTATTGCATCCAGTGCATACATGTATGAAGATATAAGTATATCACTTCTAAAACAATTCAGAATCCTAATGTACGTACAGAATTATTGACATTCCATTAATTACTGGAGTGGGTTGTTGTGGGTATTCTGGGCTGTGTGGCCATGTTCCAGAAGCATTCTCTCCTGACATTTCACTTGCATCTATGGCAAGCATCCTCAGGGGTTGTGAGGTCTGTCGGATACTAGGTAAATGGGGTTTATATATCTGTGGAATGTCCAGGGTGGGAGAAAGAACTCTTGTCTGTTTGAGATAGGTGTGAATGTTTCAATTGGCTACCTTGATTAGCATTTAATGGCCTAGCAGTCCAAGGTCTGGCTTCTTACTGCCTGGGGGAATTCTTTGTTGAGAGGTGATTAGCTGGCCCTCATTGATTCTTGTCTGGAATTCCCCTGTTTTTGAATGTTGTTCTTTATTTACTGTTATGATTTTAGAGTTTTTTAATACTGGTAGCTAGATTTTGTTCATTTTTATGGTTTCTTCTTTTCTGTTGAAAATGAAACATGGCCATACAGCCGGGAAAACTCACAACAACCCAGTGATTCTGGCCATGAAGCCTTCGACAATTACTAGAGTATTTTTACTACTTAACCCTGTCATATTTCTAGAATGGACTCCCTGGAGTTTGGTTCCAGGGTCCTCTTGGATTCCAAAATACATGGATGCTCAAGTCCTACTATATATAATATGTCATAAAATAGTATAGCTTATATAAAATGGCAAAACTAAAATTTGCTTTTTGAATTTTTAAAAAAATATTTTCAATTTATGAATAGTTGAATCCATGGGTACAGAACCTTTAAGTATGGAGGGCCAGTAGTAATAGCAAAACTAACCCACAATTTAAAATAATACATTTCTCTTACAAAATAACTAGTATTTCATTCCTTTTTGTGCTCCAGTGTGAAAAAGTGAAGGACATGCATATGTTGTTTCAGTAGAAATAGCACCATGGTGTTAAGAAAATGATGGCATGTTGTTCCTTGCTAAATTCTTGTGTCAAGAGCATTTTTAAAAGCAGGAGGCTTTCAAAGTATGAGCCATGTTGAGTACACTTTTCAAATGAATCATCATACAGCCCCTCTCTCTTTCTCTCTTGTTCACTCTCTCCTTCATGGTTTGTTTTTCACAGTACAACAATGAGCAAAATGAATTATTTTTATTCTAACATATGCAAAACCAGTTTATATGAGCTGAAATTGGAGCATTTTATTACACATTATTATTATAGAATGGATTGTGAAATCCCCTGTAAATGCTTGACTTTGTGCTAAAAAATCTGTTTTCAATTCATTTGACTGACTAGTTTCTTTCTTGTTGCTTTATAATGATATACCCATTTCTTCTATAATAATAAAGGAGATTTCCTAGGACCATGATCATGAATCCATGATCTGAAAATTGTTGGATAAACTAGAGGGAACCTATTAAGCAGGGGCTGGATGGTCATATGCGAGGAGTGCTTTGATTGTGTGTTTTTGCATGTCAGGGGGTTAAACTGGATTGCCCTAGTACTCTCTTCTATTATTCTATTCTATAACAACATGGCCTTTCACAGCCTCCCTAAACTACAAACCCCAGAATTCTGCAGGAGTCAGAAATTGGGTTTAAAATGGATTAATTCTCTAGTATGATGAAAATATATTGATTAGTTATATGGATGTATTGATGTTAGATTGATGTACTGATGTATTGTTATATTGATGTAGTTGCCTTCGTTACTGTTTTAATTGCTAATGTTGTGCACTTTGTATATTGGTTTGGTTGTAAACCGCACTGAGTCGCCTATGGGCTGAGAGAGTGCGGTATACAAATAAAGTAAATAAATAAATAAAATAAATTCATTTTTAACTAATTTAAACAAATGCACTTGTCTGAAACCTGCATAACCACCTCCAGTCACTAGGAGGCAGACGTTTCTAATCAGTGTATAGGTTGTAGCAGATACATTTGGAAACCAAAAAAGAATCATCTGAGAGTTATAGGACAAGAGGTGGGCAGATGACCTCCTTCAATGGTTGAAGTGATATGGCTTCAACCAGACAGGGTGCACAAACTGTGTCCAGAGCGGCCACTGTATAACTTTGCTTGAAGTTTTTACTCTGATTGAATATGTAAAACTGGGTTTTTTCACTAGTTCATAAAATTTGCCTCATGACAATGTGCCTTCCATATTCTGTTTTTGATTTGGATATAGCAATGTAGCCTTAAAAACTCAAGAATTACTTGCCCATGAGTGTGTGCTTACACCTTTAAGCTGTCTGTCAATTTACTGAAACTCCATAATTTTAATACTTTTTTTTAACAATGAATACTCAGAGGTTTTTATCAGTTTTTGCACTTTATAAAAAAAAATAGGTCATTTTTGTCAATAACATCTTTCCTGATCCATATAACAGAAAATTGAGCGAAGGAAGATCGATGCTTTTGAGCTGTGGTGTTGGAGGAAAGTGCTGAGAGTGCCTTGGACTGCGAGAAGATCCAACCAGTCCATCCTCCAGGAAATAAAGCCCGACTGCTCACTGGAGGGAAAGATACTAGAGACAAAGTTGAAGTACTTTGGCCACATCATGAGGAGACAGGAAAGCCTAGAGAAGACAATTATGCTGGGGAAAGTGGAAGGCAAAAGGAAGAGGGGCCGACCAAGGGCAAGATGGATGGATGGCATCCTTGAAGTGACTGGACTGACCTTGAGGGAGCTGGGGGTGGTAACGGCCGACAGGGAGCTCTGGCGTGGGCTGGTCCATGAGGTCACGAAGAGTCGGAGACGACTGAACGAATGAACAACATAACAGAAAATAAATACAAAGGTGAGAAACAATACAGTATTACATGTTTCTTTATAGTTCTGTCAAGAAACACCATGAACTTAAATTGATATTTTGCAAAGTAGAAAGAAGGACTACAAGGGAGCTCTGGTAGCAGCCTTGGAAAAGAAAGAGAAGTGAGAATCTTGAGGTTAGAAAAAAGTAAACTAATAAAGTTGCAATTTAAACTATGCATCTCCAAAGTCAGAAAAGGGGGCTTTATATAAATCAACTAAAACTATGTAGGGATACTACAAAATTGCATATAGAAGAACGAGAATCATGAAAATGCAGCTAGGGATGCATGTTCTGAAGCCTCTCAATGCATGTACACTCCTTGCTAGATCAATATGAGCACCATTTAATGAGAGCCTGAGTAAAAATCCTTGCTTTCATTTGCCAGCCCCACTTCTCATTTTAATTTTCTCCCAGATCATGTGTGCCAACCTAAAGTGCCATATTAGACTCCAAACATACTGTAGATTAAAAACAGGATGCAGTAATTGCTTTGTGTTCAAGAGGAAGTTTTTTTTACAGCGACAATAGTAAAGGCTCTGCTGGGGTGCTGCTTCTAGCTGGCAACAAGTAATGGGTCTGTTTGAAACTAGATTGTGTGGGATCCGATCTGATCTGATCTAGTTATCCACATATCAAAAACACGTGCTTATTGGAACCCCCAGAGTAAATTGCAACTCCCCTTGTGCTGAATTAAAGGCTGGAAGCAGTGCTCCTGCTGCAAAACTAGCCATATATCATGTGGACTCCTGACAACAATTACAAGTTCAGTCCATTTTATCTAGCCAGTGTAGACTAATTCCTCAGGTGCAAATGAGAGAAAGATGAAAAGCAAAATGGTAATGTACACATATGTTATAATGAAATGAAAGGCTATAATAGGTAGAATTGAGCACAGTTATCTGGTAGTGAAAGCCTTTCAAAGAAAAACTACAATGCATGAAGCAAAACAGGTACATCACTGTTGCTTCCATGTTTTAACAAATTTACAGTGAATATGTTTGCATTGCAATAGGGTACTTACACTTTCTGTTTTGCCCATGGCAGAAAGAAAAAAAATACTAATTGGGTTAACACTGAGAGTAACTTTAGGAGTTAATAGCTAATTGAAAAAAGAAAGCTCTTTCTTAAAAACATATATCTGAAGATATATGGATGAAAACAGTATTTGCAATATGAAGCCATAAACACTTTGCTGCCTGAGGTGGAGTAGGAAATGACATCCCTTCTTGCAAAGTCATGGTTTTTGAAGAAGAAACAACCCATAAACACTTTTCTCTGTGTGCATCTTTAGTGTAGAATTACTCTGACACCACTTTAACTGTCATAGTTCAATGCTATGGATTCCTGGGATTTGTATTTTGGCGAGACACTAGCAATTTTGGCAGAGGAGGCTAAAGACCTCCTAACACTACAACTCCCATGATTCCATAGTATTGCACCATGGCAGTCAAGCAGCATTAATTCTACAGTATAGGTGCACCACTATCTCCCTGGCAATACATCAACAATACATTCATAACTAAAACACTTCTGCTTTTCCATGATGCCCCAAATTTCCTTGTGCCTGATGTAGCTGCCCCGCTTTGCCTAGTAGTGGGGCCAGTTCTGCACAGACAACTGTGGTTGCCAAGTTTCTATATGAGTGGATACCCTAATCATGGGTGAGATAAGGGGGTCTGACTGACACATCCTTCCCAACAATGGGAGCTGTAATCTTTATGGGTAATGAGGGAAAAGTACAAAGGTACTTTTGCCACATATCACTGACTGATCATTTGAAGTCTCTCTCTATAAAAGTTAACGTTTGTTTGTTTGTCTGTCTGTCTGTACTACAAAGGCTGTTCGTAAGGTGAAGTGACCCTCTGTGATGTCACTGGATTGGCTGTTGCTTTGTAAAGGATTGGGTATTGCTAGGTGAAATGTGATGTTACTGGGAAAGAAAGGCAACCTGTATGAGGGGGAGAAGGGAAGGAAGGAAATGGGAAAAGATACGAGTGGTCAGAAAGAAAGAGAAAGAAGGGACACACTGGGTATATGCTCTAATAATTTTAATAAATAGAAATGATTGATGTAACTTGCCATATTGTTGTCTGATCATTACCTTCCAATTATTTTCCTAAATAAGCATGCTATGCAAACATGTAGTAGAACATCCTCTAATGCCAGGGCAAATACTACCTGAAAAAAACTGACATACAACTGTACCTGTTAAGTAAACGCATGGAAGCTTTCAAAAGACAGTGGAAATAGGGAGAAATGTTTGTCACACTCATACTGTAAAAAATGAAAGGGGTGGTGAGAAATGCACAGGCCTATTGAATGTGTGGCATTGGGCCAGAGAAAGTTTCTGTCATCATCAAGAAGGGTAAAACAAAGAAACCTAACACTCACATCATCAACACCAACCTGTTCTGTTGTCGACAATGCTTCTTAACTGATGCTAGAAGACAATGCTAGAAAAGTACAACTTAGACTGTTTCTTTACAGAACACATCAAAATCAGACCTACGATCAGCACCAAGGTGGAGTCAATTCTGAGTAAGAGTCAAGTTAATGGCTGCCTGAATTAGTTTATATTATTAGTAATAGTCTTGCAAACATGCAAGCATTTTTTTAAAATTACGGTAATTACCATAGTAATGGAAGATTGGAAGTTTTATTTTAAAATCCAGGATGAGTCAGTTTCAGACAATCCTATCAAAGTTTTGCATCCTGATGCAGCATACACAGTAAACTTTCAATGTAGTTAAATTGTCTTCAGTCAGCTTTCTGTAGTAATTTGAGTATCTGAAGTTGTGTTCCCAATACTTGAGTGTTTACTGAGATTTCTGTTAACCACATCCTGCTACAACTGAATTTTGACAGATTTCCCAGGCCATGTTGAGCTGCAGTCACATTGCTGTGACAGAGCATCCAGAAGATCACTAACATTACAGCAAAGAAGGAAACTAGACCATGATGTGCTTTGACCTTTGGGAGATAAAAAATAAAAGTATGTTCATGCTGCCATATATTATGGCATAACTGCAGTTTCCTACTTACAGCAGACCAAAATAGCATTTTCTTATAGAAATCAATGGATGTTACTGTGGCTGCACCAGTCCCTTTTCTATGTGACAGTTTCACCATCACACAAGCACTGAATCAAAGAATTATCAGACTGGAGACGAACCTGGAAGTCATTTAAACAAATTTCCCTAAACTGGCACCAGGCATGTAGCCAGGGGGAGGGCTCGGGGGGCTTCAGCCCCCCCCCCCCCGAAATTTTCATGGTGGTTCGCGAAAAGGCCTTATTGGTGCATTATTTAAACTGTTATGTTCATTCATATCATGATCTGATCACCATACTCAATATATCCCATATGCATGGGGGTATTGGGGTAATGATACAAAAGGTTTGCTAGGCTAGACCCTCTTTCACTCAGACTCAGCCCCCCCCCCATGAAACTCAGCCCCCCCCCCCGAAACCCCCCCTGAAAAAAAATTCAGCCCCCCCCCCCCCGAAACAAAATCCTGGCTACGGGCCTGACTGGTACCTTACACATATCATGAAGTACAAATTATGTTGTTCCTGAGTCTTGACCTTATTGGCTGGGGCTCATGGGAGATGAAGTTGAAAGCCTCTGAAGGATGTCAGCTTGGAGCAGGTTGATTGATGGGAGCTCTTGGTCAAAGCAGAAAGGCTGTAACTATAATATTTCTGACAGATTGCTATTTTGCCTATTGACAACACACACACACACACACAAACAACAAAAGAGATATCTTCATTTACGAAAGTAGTTTGTTGCACTACCATCTATGATAATAATCTATCTAGGAATGTGTGAGCAATCTTCTACAGTGGACATTGTTGTTTGTTTTTGCATGCTTCACCTGATCAGCACTTTCTAGACTGTCTGTGTTGACCAGACACAATTTGTGCTCTGATATCACACATTGATAGATAACTGCTGACATGTCTGAAAAGGAAATGCACTTTTGAAATGCTTGCAAAACATTGATTAAGCACCATTTAGTCAATAGAAAAATATGCCCAAGCAGTACATCTAAGAAACATATGCCTCTTAATATATTTCCCAAAATAATGGATTTTCCCCTGTTGTTTTTTTAAATGAAAACACAGGTCCATGAAACTGGTCATAAACTATATGTAGGTGAAAAGGAGGGTAAAGTTCAAATATGTACTTTAAAGAGTTATAGAACTACAGAGGTGTGCTAATAGGATGATTCCTTGTAGACTCTCAATTCATTCATACAACAAGTTCTAACAAGTGTCGTACAGAGTACATTTTTCACCATCGCGACTGTGGAGTAAAAAAAAAAGCAGTATTAAAACAACAAAACAACAAGCAATAAAACAATACATCAACAAGATAAAACTGGGCTGGGCCAGAGTAAAGGGTACAGGATTAAAAAGTGCTGATGTGACAGGTAATATGTAAGGATTGTAGGGCAAGTGCAGTGTGCAGTGTGCGGCAGTCTTAAGTCTAATAAAATGCGTCTGGGACTTGGTATTGGAGATTTCCTAATCAGGAAAGGCACATTGGAACAGCCAAGTCTTCAAGTTCTTTCTGAAGACTGCCAATGTAGGGGCCTGTCTAAGATCTTTGGGGAGAGTGTTCCAGAGACAGGGGGCCACCACGGAAAAGGCCCTGTCTCGTGTCCCCACCAAACGTGCTTGCGACGCCAGCGGGATCACGAGCAGGGCTTCTCCAGATGAGTGTAGTGAATGCGTGGGTTCGTAGACGGAGATGCGGTCATGCAGGTAGGCTGGTCCCAAACCGTTCAGGGCTTTGTAGGTAAGCACCTGCACCTTAAATTGCGCCTGCACCTTAAATTGCACCTTCTACGTGTTTCCTTTAAGGCAAACCTTAGTTTCTGTCACCTCTGTTCTTTTGGTGTTTTGGGTGAGCTGGGGGTCTGCAAGGGAGCATCTGGTGGTTAATACAGAGTAGAGACAAACCCTGACCCTGACTTTGCTCCTGCTCTGCCTCTTCAGGCTGAGGTGTTGCCACATTTCCATCCTCCTCTGGTGCCTTTGGCTCTGGGGCTAAGTTTATATCCAGAATTCGTTCTTGAATTCCTGCTCATGGCCTTGAAAAGTCTCCAGAAGCAACTCATACCCTGACTCCTTTTTGAGGCACAGGCTGACCAAGTACAATGGTGGGATGTGGGGACTCCAATGTGGGCAAAAATTGGTTACCTTGTTTAATCCATTTTTGCCCACATTTTCCTGCTGTCTGGAAGCACCCTTTGACAAACCATGACACCTTAACCATTTCTGCAGTTCTTTTATTCTGTTGCTTTTCAGTTTGGTTGATTTGTCTCATCTGATTGTAACCTCTGGGAGGAAGTAGGGAAGGGGAGACAACACTGGGCCCATGTTAGTAAGTAGATGGTGTTGTATTATTTCAGTTGGGCTGAATTATATTTAGCTATGAAGTAACTCTTATGGTTTCCCTATATGAGGAAGTTTAGCAACAGAGCCATTTTCCCCTGAGGACAATAGCACACATGTTTTCTCAAGGCGAAGAATTTTTTAGATTTCCATGTGTTGCATTAGTCACTTTTCAACCATGGACCAAAAAAAATTGTCCAGTGTGACATGTTGCATCCTGTATTTTATCCATACCTAAGAGCGTATTTCCCTCTCGCTCACTAGGCGTATCTTGTTTTATCAGCAAGAATATCTTTGAAAGGCAGGATGTCTGGATAAGAATTTCTACCCACCTCCACAACCTTCTGGTCTAACAAGAAAAATCTACTGTTTACAGCATATGGGTTGCTTCTCTTTCATCTGGGTCTTCCATTTCATAACACATAGGAGATGTTTCAGTTATCTTTAAAGAGGCAACTGGACTATTAATTTTTAAACAAGTGTTGTAAAAATAAAGTCTTCCATCATGTCATTTGATATAGAAAGGTTTAAAAAGTCCCTGGTGCAACAGAGACTGCCTCTACACTGCCATATAATGCAGTTTGAAACTGCATTATATAGTCAATGTAGACCAGGCATGGGCAAACTTTTTCCTCCATGGGCTGGAGGAAAAAGCCTATGGGCCTTAGTTTGCCCAAACCTAAGTGTAGACTCATATAATGCAGTTTAACTGCATTGAACTACATTATGTGACTCTACATACGCTGACTGTTTCAAACAGCAGTATATGACAGTGTTAAAAAAAGAAGGCAATACCAGTGGTTGCTTTCAAAAAGAAATGTGTATCTGGAAGATGTGATACATCATCTTTTCTTTCACCAAGTGGGAATATGCAAACTGAACTTTGACCCATTTGTGCTCATAGTTTTATTTGAGCAGCTCCACCCATTGAGTTGATACAAGTGATCTTTAAACAACAGAAAGTGATTAAGACATCCTTAATTGGAAACAATTACAGTTGTTCGCTGTGGTCTGTTCATCCAGTCCCATGATTCTTGCAGCTATTTTTCTGTTTAAGAGCTATGCACCAAAAATAAACAAGTTACCATATATACTCATATATAAGCTAACCCAAATATAAGCCAAGACAACTAATTTTACCACAAAAAACTGAGAAAAAATATTAACTCAAGTATAAGCCGAGGGTGGGAAATGCAGCAGCTACTGGTAAATTTCAAAATAAAAATAGATACCAATACAATTACATTAGTTTTAAGAAAAATCTGAAAACTTGGCTCTTCCAATGTGCCTTTGGAGAGTGACCATTTGTCCCAGTTCTGTTTGTTCCATTTACAGTGTGGCCTCTATTATACACTTTCCCACGTCCTAAACTGAAAGTCTAACCCCACTGTTCATCCTTTTCAGGCTCCTCTCAATTACACTTTTTTAAAATTCCTACCTCAACCAGGGTTTTATCATTTTACCTCGTCCTTTTGGCCTGCCCATTGTGTTTGATTTTATATATGTCAATCTCCTTAATTTATTTTATTTTGCTATTTTATGTATTTTATTCTGATGAAATCTTGTTGTCTGCATTTTGTATTTTATTTTGCTGAATTATATCTTTGGGCTTGGCCTCATATTAGCCTCCCCAAGTCCCCTTCGGGGAGATGGTGGCGGGGTACAAATAAAGATTATTATTATTATTATTATTATTATTATTATTATTAATTGAGACAACAATAGGTAATTTTTTTGAATATTTACTGTATTTCAAACAAAAAACAGTAAACTAGCTCTGTAAGTTGAAAAGTAGGGTCAACAAAAACAATATGGTATCAACAATAACTTAATAAGAATAAGAATTGAACTTCATTTGTATCCCGTCCTATCTCCCTATGGGGACTCAGGCCAGCTTCCAACACAGTATCTGGCAAACATTCAATGCCTATATAAACAATGCAGAGCTAGATACAGATATATAATTATATATACTAATTTCATGTATGCATTTCCCTCCTGCAGTATTTGCAAGCCCTATATATCTATATTCATATCTATCTAGACATGTCTGGATAATGGCCTCCAGGCTCCGCTGCCTGGCCTTGCCCCATTATAAGCCGAGGGATGAAAAACTAGGGCTGAAAAACTTGGCTTACCTTTGAGTATATACAGTAAGTCAAATTTGGCAGAGAAATCAAGTAAATTAAATATAAACCAATGGGTAGGGTAAATATATTTGTTTCAAATTATAAACATAATTATATTTATCATAATAAAAGAGTATTAACCCACTCTTGCACTTCTCTGTAGACTCAGGTAAAAGCAAACTGCTGCAGCCTTTCTTGGTTTGTATGCTCTTCCTCCTTCATAACTTTTGCCATCTTGACCACCCTCTGATGTTGCTTGGCCACATATTTTCATCTGTGAAAGATTAGAGGATATAAATGTACTATTTGAGAGCATGAAATTTATTTAAAGTGTTTACTTTTAAAATCACTATAGCCATGGATAGGCCTAAAAACAAGTTGTTTTTTTTGTTTATTGTTTAGTATAGTTACATTGCAAATCACAAGCACATTCTTCATCAAGACAACGTGATTCAATGTTGCTGTCTTCAGGAAAATATGACTATGGTGCACATTTTTTCATTTTTTTTCTAGTTTCTGCACTGTTTTTAACCTTCACAAAGTAAGAAAAATAATCTAACTGATTAATAAACACGTCATTTTTTTTCAGGTGGGTCTTGGAAGATAACATTGCCAAGGAGTCATATCACTACTACAATTGAGTCATTTTTAAATTATCAGACTTCATCTCAGACAGTTGGGCAAATATTGTGCTTATGTAAATATGGTGCACACCTCTTAAGCCAGAAGTAGTGATAAACAATGTATTATATAAGAGATTGCCCAAACGGTATGGGCCAGCCCTACAACATACCGATTAGAAATTCTTACAGTTTCTCATCATTGATGAAAAATGGAGGTCATTACCAACAAGACAAGTCACTGTGAAAATGGGGAACAGACATGAGATTCTTTGCATTTTGAGACTTTTCCCACAAAAATTCATTTGCACCGAAGCACATTCTTTCTTGCAATTTTCCTGTGCAGGAAATAGTAAATGCAGCATAGCATAGATGGGCTGCACAAAGACAATGTTTTCAATAGAGACATTTCTCTTAACCTTGTAAATATAAGATTATTGATCGGGTATACATGTGGGTTACCTTAAAATTTCCCAAAGTGGGGAAACTTAATGTTACCCTAATGTTTTCTCATCATAGAGAGCTAGTATAATAAGTAATATTTTAATTAGGACTGTCTTTCTAGCTGAGGAGAAGAATGCTCCTGAGCATGGTCAAAGTGCCCTGCCATTTGCATTATGATATAATATCCAAGATGGGAATACCTGCTAATTCCTCTTTTATTGTCAATTAACTGCAATGTATAATGTATGCTTTAGAGAGTAAAACGAGATTCTTGGAGTTCTTTTGCATTTTTTGT
This sequence comes from Anolis sagrei, assembly GCF_037176765.1. Classification (NCBI taxonomy): domain Eukaryota; kingdom Metazoa; phylum Chordata; class Lepidosauria; order Squamata; family Anolidae; genus Anolis; species Anolis sagrei. The sequence continues at coordinate 92,022,700 of NC_090023.1, forward strand.
AACACAGTCAGCAAATGATACAGAATAACCAATGAATACAAACAATATATATTTGTCACAAATTATCCCGCTCCTGTTCAGTTCTACAATCAATAACCTGCTTTCACCAACATGTTCCAATTGACGGTAATAAGATCCATCTGGAGTCAACTAGTTATAATTGCAGCCTAAAAAATTGATCCAGTGTTCTCGAAACCCACTGAGAATTTTATTATCGATTGAAAGAGAGAAAGCCTTTTAAGAGCGTACTCAAGACCCTGAGATGTAAATTAGTTGCCTCTTAACACCCTTAGTAGGAACAATAACCAAAGTGATAAATGGAGGCCAGGATATTCTTTTTCTTTTAGTTCACATTTTGAAGCAAAGTGCGACTGTAATGATATTCTGGTATTACGACTTTGGAGTACAGAACACGGGGCGTGGTAATAATCTCATTAACCAGAGCAAAATAAGATGTCATTGTACTTTGACAAAGAATACAGTGTGGTCCTCTTATCCTCAGATTTGATATCAATGGTTTTGCTTACCCATGCTCCAAAAATACCACCACTGCCCTCATAAGGCTTTCCCAGTTCACCAGTTTTTTTTTGTGTGTGTCAGATGCGCCTTGAGAAACTGCAAGTTGCTTCTGGTTTGAGAGAATTGGCCGTCTGCAAAGACGTTGCCCAGGGGATGCCCTGATGTTTTACCATCCAGTGTAGTGTTTCTCAACCTGGGGCTTGGGACCCCTGGGGTGGTTGTGAGGGGGGGGGGGTGTCAGAGGGGTCGCCAAAGACCATCAGAAATCACAGTATTTTATGTTGTTCATAAAGGTTCTGTGTGGGAAGTTTGGCCCAATTCTATTGTTGGTGAGGTTCAGAATGCTCTTTGATTGTACGTGAATTATATATCCCAGCAAGTACAACTCCCATATATCAAGGTCTATTTTCCCCAAATTCCACCAGTGTTCAAATTTGGGCGTATTGAGTATTTGTGCCAAGTTTGGGCCAGATCCATCATTGTTTGAGCCCACAGTACTCTCTGGATGTAGGTGAACTACAACTCCAAAACTCAAGGTCAATGCCCACGAAACTCTTCCAGTATTTTAAGTAATATATGACAGTGTAGATATCAGATCGGCCCCCTCCCTGTTGGCGTTTCGGAGGAAAGTGAAGACGTGGCTGTTCGAACAAGCATTCGATTAAGCAGTGTAATTGATTATAGGAATACAGAATAATGGATGATGAGACTGGATTCTGATTTTACTGATGAGACGCTAATGATTGTTATATTGATGTTTAATTGTTGATGATGCTACTGTTTTAACTGTCCCATATTCGTTTTGTGATGTTTTTGCATTGAATTTTGCTGTTGTTAACCGCTTTGAGTTGCCTGAGGGCTGAGAAAAGCGGTATATAAATGAAGTAAATAATAATAATAATAATAATAATAATAATAATAATAATAATAATAATATTTTCTATTGATCATGGGAGTTCTGTGTACCAAATTTGGTTCAATTCCATTGTTGGTGGAGTTCAGAATGCTCTTTGATTGTAGGGGAACTATAAATCCCAGCAAATACAACTCCCAAATGACAAAATCAATCCCCCTCCCCATCAGTATTCAGATTTGGGCATATTGGGTATTTGTGCCAAATTTGGTCCAGTGAATGAAAATACATCCTGTACATCAGTAGCGAAATTACAGTTATGAAGTAGCAACAAAAATAATGTTATGGTTGGGGGTCACCACAACATGAGGAACTATATTAAGGGGTCGTGGCATTAGGAAGCTGGATCTGCCAAACAGGAGCTCACCCTATCTCACAAATTTGAACCACTGACCTTCAAGCTTAATCCATTGCACCACTTCGGCTTCTGGTTCCACAGTGTGATTCTAAGGTATGCTTCCAACCCAAGTATAGTCAAAATATAGAGTTTGTCATTATGCACAGTTTCAGGGCTGTGTGGGCTGGAACGTATTCCCCACAAAGATGGAATTGCACTATATTAATAATTCCTAACAGAGTATTACCAGCTACACTGGGCCTTCCCTTGATCAAAGAATGCTGCTCACTGACAATCTTTGCCAGAAGAAATACTGCTTATGCAGAAAGACCTCGTGTCTGCATTACCCTGCTCATCCGTCTCTGATAAAATATGTATTGAGCATACTAAATGTGAAGAGATGGCCTACTTTCTTTGGAAGAGGCACAGAGCACGGCAGGAGACTAGTCTGTCACTAGGTTAAGAATATCTTGCATTCTGCCCATAAGGCACAATCTATAGAAAACAAAATTAATGTGCAGGCGCGTCACATGTGTATGGCGACTTCTAGGTATCTGATTAAATTTAGTGATGCTCTCGGCGTAGAAAAAGCAAAGCACAGCAGTGTGGATGATAAATAATTCAACTTTCTGGAGAACAAAGGCGAGGGTTTAATCAGAAAATACATGCGAACACAGGGAAGAATCAAAGCTAAACTTGTATGAGACATTGTGCATGTAATCTCAATGGCTGGAATCCAACGAAAAGCTTTCCTGCATGATCACTACATAAATAAATATGGTATCTCCAAAATACTACACATTAGCAATGGAGGCAAGCCCATCTATTATTTTTTTGTGAATGTGAGAATTCTGATCAATTAGGTACATTTCTTCAGCTCACATCATCTAGTATGTGACTGATTCAATCAGCTATGTGTGGGTAACACAAAACAAAGGGCTTTAATGGCATCATCACTGAAGACACTATTATCCTTCCTTTGTCAAAAGCTCGCAAATATTATCCATGCAAGCAGTGTTGTCCTCTCCCATATGACATCCTCTTGATATATCTTGGCATAATATGTCTACTGGAATGGTACCAATTTGAGATGACGGGAAGACTTAAGAATTGCAGTTCACTCTTTTTCTTTCATATGTCTAGATCTGTAAAGAAGAGGGGAGTACACAAAAGTTGGTCTTTGACTAGCCTTATTGTACCCTGCAGAACCTGGGAAATAACTGCATAGTAGTCGAAACAACTTGTAGATGTTAAGCATTTTTGTTTGGATAGATCTGCCTTTACAGAACAAAGTCCCTTATTTGAAGGGCTGGCAGAAGGTACTCCTCTACTTCAAGCGATGCCCTTTCCAAGTCTGATTTAAAGATGAAGGACCATAAGAAGATAAAGGTGGTACATTGAAGTTCCTATCAATATCTAGATAGCGGATTGAGCAGACTCCCATAACATTTGGTCACAGTCTAAGGTAGGATGTGTTGTAATGTATCAACTGTAAATTAGTTATATCTAAATTTACATTATTATTTCCATACATTAGTGTGTGTGTGTGTGTGTGATGTATAGTGGCTGGACTATTGCTGTAATTTCGACAAGTTAAAGCTTTCCAGCCAATTTGCAAGATATGTCAGCTTTGAGCAATCATGGTGCTATTGCTTTAGCCCCAACTGTCATTTGCTTAAGCAAGAGCTTGGATTAATTTCCTACTGTGCTGAGCAACAAGGATTAATTAAAAATTGCTCTATTCTGTTGGAATCACTTTCCCACTATAAACGATATACTGATTTCTGCTGTTGCCTCTATGAGAACAGATGACACAATTTTGTGCCCAAATTATGATTGTTGTTGTTTTTTAAACGTGTCTATAGTCTAACTAGTTAAATTCCACCTTTATTTTTTCATAGCATTTCTATAAAGTGATACAGCATTTATGATTCACTACTTAATAGAATGGAGATCATTTCAATAGTTATTTGCATGCTATTTGAATGGTGTAAAATACATTGAGTAGGAAATATATTCCATTTTAAAGGGTTGTTGCAATCTGGTTTCTACCCACATTCATATTTGCACAAAAGACTTGATAGCAAAGTCAGGCTCCAAAGCCGTGAAAGTCTCAAAGAGCAAGACTTTATCTCTGAAATAGGATATCATTGCCATCACCCCAACACTCGCATAATCACATTTCTTAACGTTAAAAAAAAAACACTTTTCAAAACTAGTCAGCAACTTTGACAACTTGTATCACTGTTGTATTTCCTTATTTCTGTACCTTCTGTCTTTTTTCCTTGTAGAATAGGATTTTAAAAAACAGTTGTGCAATCTCTTTTGAACACAAAAAACTAGGACTACTCTGCAAGTTCTACTGAATGTAAATGCAGGACAATCCCCATATCTGCAAAGTATATGTTGTCAGAGGCTACGTGGATACATGTGAAAGAACAAGGGAGACAGGGCCAGTCCAGGTAATCTTGCTGCCTGAAGCAAGGAAATTGGAAGCAACCACCTTCAGTACTATGCACAGATGCCCACTAGACTCCCAAATGGTTTTTTGTTTGAATGTTAAAGAAGCTAGCCAAGGCATAGGGTATAGGGATTAATAACCTGAATACCAAAACAGGCCAAGTGATTCCTCACTGCCTTTCTTTGCCACTCCAAATCTTCCTTTCCCCAATGGTGCTACTGGATACAATAAATCAGCAAAATCTCTAAAATACCAGGAAATTCATGCTATGCATACTTTTATTTAGGAGGGGAAAAAACCTGAAATGATTAAGTACTCTGTGTTGATCTGAAGATGCTGCGTGGGAGTTATAACATGAGCATGTTGCCCATGGTTACAGCTCGCACTGCAAAGAATCGCACTGCAGGGCCTTTGCTCCTTGAAATAAGAAAATTGATTTGTGCAAAGAGGCAAATTCTTAATTTAAGAATCTGCTGTTCTTAATCCAAGGATAAATAATAACCCCAGAGCATTTTCACAGCTGGAACTAGAAGTACTGTGGGGTGAGTTCCCAGGTCAATCACAATCCATTCCATAAATCCCAGGGACAAAATTGAAGGGTAAAACTGTGTAAGGTTGCAGAATTGGGGCAGGCAAAGATTGGAACCAAAACCTGGGTCAAACATGTCTAATCCTGATCAGTTGAATGACAGATCATGAAATGGGGACACAGTATGCACTGGATGGGTTACATTCCACGACAAAAACAAACAAACAAACTGAAATCTCAGGTTTGCATCTTGGTTGGATTCCTGGACTCAGAAATAAGCCTTGGATGCTGGGGTACAGTTGTGACTGAGAGTGCATTTGTACAGATTAAACTGGTGTATTAGTAGCACCCATTCCTTGAGATGTTAGAGTTGGTTATGGTGACATATATCCTAGGGTGAACCCATCACAGGGTTTGCTTGAGCTGAGAGTGTGGCTATCAGGGATTCAACCCTGGTCTCTAGAGCAGTAGACCAATATTCAAACCACTATGGCATGTTGGCTACCTATTCACCTCATTCCCTGCCTTGCTCTAAATGACTTGCATATATAAACAATCTGTTGTCCTCTTTGTTTGGTGCAGTGCACAAACAATGGGTACTGAATTAGAGAAACCTGGTGTTATCTGAGAATGAGTGAAAACAGATGCTCAGTCCTCAAAGCTCTCCTCTTTCTCCCCCTCACACTTTCCCTCTCTCTCACACACAAACTTTTACCTTCTCTAGTACCACTTGATTTCTTTCCTCAGTTCAAGATCCAGAGAAGGCCAGTGCCTGAGATCCTGCATCATCTGGCAGAACATAACCTATACCATGTCCCCTTTCCCTACGCAGAGAACTCATCTATCTTCTATGATCCCTCCCCCAAACTGGGAAGGAGGGAACAGCCACATTGCATCTGATTGTGATCCTGTAGCTAGTTAAACAATGATGGTGTTATGTTCCAGGATCTCTCAGTAGGTCCTCTGGAGATCTTGGAGAATAATGTCATTATCATGCATCTAGCTCTATGAACATAGCCGGGTTCTGTGAAGCTGTCCCTTGCCCTCCCTTGGCCACTGAAAGGTTGGGGTGAGTGTGTAGGAGACACGTGATTAGGGGGACTGTTTCACAACAGAGGCAAGGAATATGACTCCCACAATGACCATAAAAAGGCAGATAAAATCATTTGCTCCTACATAGGTCATCAGTAGGTTGTCAATAGCAATTTGCCTGGCACACTGAGACCTGACACCCCTACCAATTAACACTTTATTTCTTTATACTTATGAATAACAACATTAAGGTATGAAAAGATTAGCAGCCGAGCTGCCTCTAGGTTCAAATTGTGGATTTTTTATTTTTAAACATTGTTTTAGAAATTGGCATGTTACAATGCAGTCCTCCCTGTGTCTACTTAGATATAAAATCCCATTAATTCAACAAAACCTTTTCTCAGATATGGACAAGACTTCAGTCTTATAAAGAAAAGAGCCAAAAGTACCCAATTTTTATTGCTTTTATTTTATTGTCGAAGGTTTTCATGGCCAAAATCACTGGGTAGTTGTAGGTTTTTCGGGCTGTATGGCCATGTTCTAGAAGCATTCTCTCCTTATGTTTTGCCTGCATCTATGGCAGGCATCCTCAGAGGACCTCACAATCTCTAAGGATGCCTGCCATAGATGCAAGAGAAATGTCAGGAGAAAATGCTTCTAGAACATGGCCATACAGCCCAAAAAACCTACAACGACCTTTTGTTTTTATTTTAACCCAGTCCACTTTCTAAAATTGTTTCCAGCTTTATTCATGCAGGAGTTGCTTGGTTTCCTTTGTTTTTCCACCAATAAAGGAGCCTCTGTGCTGTGCCCAGGAGGAATACAATTCTGAGTAACAGCTGGATTTTTTTTTATTTTCAGGACAGCGGGATCAAGCTTGTCTGCCTTTCCTGTTCCCAGCTGTCATGAGAGCAGCTCCAGGTGCAAGCAAAGAGTCTGCTTGTTTGGTAAGAGTCTGGTTTCAGAGTCTGTGGAACCTGCCTCCCCCATTCTGCCTTGAGATGGGATGACTTCAAGAAATGAGCCTTTCTCGTTCCTCCCCCAACCTCTTTTTTGGAAAAAGCTTCTGATGAAAAGAGCTGGAGATCTATAAAGTTTGCACATTTTGGGGAAACATTTTAGTTGACCCCCTAAAACAATTGTGGCACTGCTGTGGGTTTTCAAGTGTTTTGATAGACTGCCTTTATGCATAGAATTGGAACCCACTGTAGCAGCCATTGTGAGAAGATCATTTGCCAGTCCTAATCTTGAACAGGCAGCCTTTGTCACCCCTTTTCACGACACCTCTGCTCTTGTTCATCACTGATTTAAAAATCCATCTGTCCTTGACTCAGACTGCTAAAAAAACAACTAAACTGGACTGGCTTTTTTTTTCAGCCTTTGCCTTCTTATCTTGTTTATCTGGAGAGAAGTTAGTGTGGGAGGAATGAAGTATTTAACTGAAGGGAACAGCACATGCAATGCCACCTGATTAAAATAAATCCTTTTAAGGAACTTCATGTTAATGTTTTGTTAAGAGTACTAAGGAATAATACTGAAGGAAACAGAGACCTTTGTATGTACAATATCCTGTCACATACAGACCATCTCCTCCCAATCTGAAATCAGGATTTATGCCACTTTGGAGTATCTTTTTACTGTATACCTTATATCATCTGTCCCCAGCCTTAGATAGTATACGAACTGAAAATGTTAAAATTAGTTTCAATATATTAAACAAATACAACATGTATGCCCAAATTCAATCACCAAGATGTCCACAGAAAAGGTAGCATTTTAAAGACCAAACATTGAAAGCAAGACTCCCTTGACCCTTGGGTTTTATGCAGACATCGTCAGCTTGTCATAGGGATGATATTTTAAGAATTGGTTGATTGATAAATAAATATTAAAAAGGAAGGGCGCTTGATTTGTGGGATATGCTTCCAGAATCCCATAAGACTCCAGGCACTGCAGTAGATTTCTACAACCGCATAGAACAAGTACACAATTTCAGAACAAGTAATTATTCTGTAATGACTGAATAAGACAGCCAGTTCACTTCCTCTATTTAATGGCAGTGTTCTGCATGCAAACAGAAAGGAAAAGAAGCATCATTATTTAATGGATGTGAACAAACTTTGTTATTACTGGAAAGAAATACCTCAATCTATGGTTGTTGTATATTCAATAGAACAAGGAAAAATTCATTGATTTTTGTTGTCAATTTTTATAACATGGAGAAGAGATTTTAACCATTCTAGAAATTAAGACTCTTTGAAAATAGTTTTCTGACTGCTGAAAGCCACCAACTGCAGTCTAGTGCAGTTGGTGCAGACTGATATACAGCAAGTTGCATAAAACATGAGGGTCAGGACCCCTATGGGGGTGTGAGGGGGTGTCATAGGGGTTGCCAAAGACCATCAGAAAACACAATATTTTCTATTGGTCATGGAGGTTCTGTGTGGGAAGTTTGGCCCAATTCCATCACTGGCGTGGTTCAAAATGCTCTTTGATTGTAGGTGAACTATAAATCTCAGCTACTACAACTCCCATATGTCAAGGTCTATTTTCCCCAAACTCCACCAGTGTTCACATTTGAGCATATTGAGTATTCATGTCAAGTTTGGTCCAGATCCACCATTGTTTGAGTCCATAGTGCTCACTGGATGTAGGTGAACTACAACTTCAAAATTTCAAAACTACAATGCCCACCAAACTCTTCCAGTATTTTCTATTGGTCATGGGAGTTCTGTGTTCCAAGTTTGGTTCAATCCCATCCTTGATGGAGTTCAGAATGCCTTTTGATTGTAGGTTAACTATAAATCCCAGCAACTACAACTCCCAAATGACAAAATCAATCCCATCAGTATTCAGATTTGGGCATATTGGGTATTTGTGCCAAATTTGGTCCAGTGAATGAAAATACATCCTATATATCAGATATTTACATTACAATTCATAACAGTAACAAAATGACAGTTATGAAGTAGCAACAAAAATAATGTTATGCTTGTGTGTCGCCACAACACGAGGAACTGTATTAAGGGGTCACGGTATTAGGAAGGTTGAGAAGCACTGCTATACATTGACAAGATTCTTTAAAACTCTCTCCTTTTGACTTCATTTTCAAATATAGATGGCATTTTGAGCACTGGAATTCCAACTCAAGTAAAGCTGCTACCATGATATTGATTGCAACTGTCAGAAATTCTCGGGGTTTCAAGAGAACACAGTGATAAATAAGGGATAATAAGAACTGCAGTGTTGATGGCAGAAATACATGTGCCAAAGAGGAGACTTAATTGTGTTGATTGCAACCTCTTAGATTAGGCTTGAACAACTCTGGACATCTGATAGCCTGCAGATGGCATCGGTCCTGGCCAAAATTGCCAATAGCAAGGAATATAGTTCAACAACATTTGAAAGACCTCATATTCCCTCTCTCACAGATAAACTGACAGACAAAGGAAGCGGATTTGCCACTGTAAGGCTCTTGAGATATCCAAGAACATACATAGTAAAGCAACAGTAGCCAATCTTAAAAACTATAAAACTAAAAATAGTGCTTAGTGGCCAGAGTGTACTAATAGTGGTCAAATACTGTCCCTGGCTAGAGCTGCTGAATCTGCAGTCCAACAACCTTTGGATGTCTGTCTGATTCCCATCCTGTTCTACAAAGTGGGTAAAAATAATCAATTGGAGATTTCAATTAAATAGTAGAAAAAAGTAGCATAAAAGTACTTTCAATTATCTAAAAATAAGCCAAAGGAAATAGTGCTAGAGGATAGAAACAGGAGCTGACATCTGATTTAAGAAAAATGTCAGGAAGTTAAAAAAAACCTCACTGAAATGAATTAATAGTCTCCCATTGTAGACGAGGGGTGAGCCTTAGAGACAGGGCTTTCTGAAAGGACAACTAAATGTGTTGTTCGCGGTAGAGGATTGTACTTCAGACTTCCTGGCACACAGATCACCATTTTAGTCAGTCTACTAAACCACATCTCATATTACAATCACATTGTTCCGTTTAAGTGCAACAAGGTGAATCAGAGCAGAAGTGCAAAAGGTAAATATTTAAGGCATGGAATCTAGCCAACTTTATTACCTTGGTCAAGTTATGGTGCAAAACCAAAACAAGTCAAAGCTTCCATCATTTGATGGGATGCAGCAGTTCTCATGTTATTCACAAGTTACAGAGGCACCTGAAGTGAAAGGAGGTGATGAAGAGAATGTGCATGAATATTTTTCTCACTATTTGTTAATGTTTCTAATCATATGACCTTTATTGCTAAAGGATTAGCTATTGGGGAGGTCTTATATCATTCTTTTGTTCAATTAATTGTTACACAAGGCAACAATAGTCACTTCTGTGGGTCTTTAACCTGTTATGTATGAATGCCTCACAATCTGGGAGAAGGGTGACATGCAAATGCAATAAAGTAAATAAATACATAATTTGTCAGAATTAGTTTTCTGTCATAAATTTTCTGCAAAACCTTATAAAAGCCTTATTGGTTAATTCCAATATCTTCAACAGAATACATAGGGTTTCACAGTTTCTTCTCTAGTTTCCTGTCATGATAATGTAGCAATAATTTCAAAAGGAAAATGTTAATCAGAGGACTTTGTTAAATGGGAAGCAGCCATCACATATATAGTGATATGCAAGATGGTGCGAATATTGATGCCCAAAACTGGCTTTCTAAAACAAGACATGGTGCATAACATTGTTAAAAAGCATTTCCAAGAGACAACTTCCATCCGACAGAATGGTTCCTTTGCATGAGGAAAATGTAAATGAATATATTAGTTGTGCTTCATATGTAAGAGAGTAATGATAATGTAACTAGTCTTCAACACAAGCATACGGTAGATCAATTCTTCTAATTGTGAATAGAGCAGGTATATGTGGGCTTGGTGGTGAACTATGTATCTGAGGAGGAAAAAGGAAATGAAAACAAAACCACGAATATTCTCTTTGTGCTAATTTAGTCAGAAACAATGGTTCTAAATTGACTGCAGAATCAAATGCTATAGGTCTCTTCACTTCATTATACCGTATTTTCTTTTAAGAAAGAGTTACAGATGCACCACAATAATATGTGCCAGAAGAAACTTTAATGAGCACATCTGTTCACCACCTGCAATGACTGTACTTCCATTCAAAATGAGAACAGAACTATTCAAGCAGAAACTGCATACTTAGCTTCTCAATGCGGCTTAGCAGAGATGCCTAACAACATGATTCTGTGATTGTAGTTGAGATGCATGCATGACCACTTGAAGGCCATTGTTTCTCATCCATGCCTTATATGTGTCCATATAACCAGGTCAGGAATGAGCCATACAACCTTAAGATATATTGAAATTTATTGGAAATTAATGCACCCAAAGTTGTTGCTACATGCCTTCTAATTGCTTTCAACATATGGTGACCCTATCACAAGGTTTCAAGATTTGTTTAAGAGGGACCACCCCAGCCTGGTGTCATGGTCTGAATGTTCGATTAGGACTCTAAACACCAGGGTTTGAATTCCTACTCAGCCATGGAAGCCCATTGGGTGTCTTTAGATAAGTCAATCTCAGAGAAAGGCAAAGACAAAACCCATCTCAACAACTCTGGCCAAGAAAACCCTGTGATAGGATCACCTTTGAGTTGGCACCAGTCAGAAATAACTTCAAGGCACTGAACAACAATTTTGTGTGTCCAGTTATCTCCAGTAATCCCCATATGTCTGAAGGCTGTATGACTCATGTCTGATTGGGTTATGAGAATACAACTAAAGGACAGATGAGAAAACTGTGGTCCCCAAATGTTGTTGGAGGAGCAACTCCCATCAGCCCTAGTTAACATAGCTAGTGATGAATGATTGTCAAGGCCTCGATTCTAATATGTCTGGAAGACCATAGTTGCTCACTCCAACCAAAACTATAACAGATATTGGGTTGTTGTAGGTTTTTCGGGCTATATGGCCATGTTCTAGAGGCATTTTCTCCTGATGTTTCGCCTGCATCTATGGCAAGCATCCTCAGAGGTAGGGAGGTGAGGATGCTTGCCATAGATGCAGGCAAAACATCAGGAGAAAATGCCTCTAGAACATGGCCATATAGCCCAAAAAACCTACAACAACCCAGTGATTCTGGCCATGAAAGCCTTCGACAATACATATAACAGATATTGACATTATGGTAAAACTCAATTTTAACTATATCATGGCAATCATAAGGTAGGCTTCAATTAACAGATTTTAAAGAACATGATTTACATGTTCTTTAAAACATATGCTCCTAGGTGAAGAAATGTACCATTTTTACAGTGCAATAAGCACAATTCATTCCTGAAACATTTTGCTGCAAATTCTATTTAAAAGAGCTTTGGCACCCGCTGCTGATTCCTCAAGAATCATTTGTAATCTGACCTGTTCCCACAAAGAGCACCAATAGCATGCTGCTTTTAACTAGAAAAATATTTACATTTCATTTTTGTCTCTTTAGCCAACTCCACAAGTATTTGATTTTGGGACGGAAATAAAAGTAAACATTTTCTCCAAAGTCAACAAAGATCCCATATGCCTGAGGATCTGAGCAAGAATTCACTGTGCAAGTGAGCCATGGGTCATTCATTTGGCAATAGTCATTGAGTAAAAATTTATTTATAGCAGGTCTTTTGACAAAATATGATTCCTTCCTTCATTTAAAAAGGAACTGAGTTTTCTGTTTTGCTGGTCCCATAATTGCAGAGGTTAAAGAACAGGAGACGTAATCCACATTGGCAAATTGTTTTCACCTGACAGGAACCAAGTTTTTCTCCCAGTTTACAGCCTCTGATCTCGGAATTGTCTTATGAGGACTCATTGTGCAATAGTCTGGGGAGGCCATTGTTTTGAACAACTCCTAGAATCACCTAGTCAACTTAGCTTATGATAAAAGCTTTCTGTGAGTTGCTTTATAAAGGAACTTTTTCAAGCTTTAATTTGTACACATGGAACAGAGGCACCATGCAATGTTCTACATAATATCAACTGTATGTGGGAAGCAGAAACAACTACCCACCACTCTGCTTCCTGCCTGCAGTAACTAACTACCGGTATGTGGATCCATTAAGAACAAACAACAAAAGACATCATCTCTGTACTCTGGTCCTTCCTTAGAGGTAAACCCAACAGACATGATGAGATTTACTCTCAAATCACCAGCTATGGTGCTGATATACTAGCAGCAGTGCCCTCAGCCTGACTTCTGGAGAGACTCCCAAAGCTCCACCCATTAGAATTTTTTTTTTGTTGTGGCAGGAGCGACCTGAGAAACTGCAAGTCACTTCTGGTGTGAGAGAATTTGCCGTCTGCAAGGATATTGCCCAGGGGACGCCCAGATGATTTTTTATCCTTGTGGGAGGCTTCTCTCATGTCTCTGCATGAGGAGCTGGAGCTGATAGAGGGAGCTCATCTGCCTCTCCCCGGATTTGAACCTGTGACCTGTCAGTCTTCAGTCCTGCCGGCACATGGGTTTAACCCACTGTGCCACCGAGGGCTCCATTAGAATGAGTAGTAGGCTCAAGGTACCACATTCTGAAGTGAATGAATACACATTGGCCAGAATCCTGTTAGTGACATAAACAAGACTCATTCTGCTTTGTGCTTTTTGGTCAGAGCCAATGTTACTCTGCAAAAACCAATACTCTGTACCAGGTCTCACCATAACTCTGAGATGTGCATCCCAACAGTGATTCTATTGCTGGGGGGGAGTTGAAGAGATAAAGGGAGCATCTGGCTGTGGCCCAATAACTAGATGTAGATTAATGACATCATCTGCCGAGACCTCTGGAAGACCCTGGCAGATCTTGGCAGAGGATGCCCTTGGTCTGTGTCTGACTCTGGGAACATAGCCAAATGTTTCTCCGACACCAGCCAAAGAATGGCTTTTGGAGGGGGCTGTTGAAAGAACTTGGTGAATCGTAGGGTTGATGGCAGGAGAGCTACAGAAGAGTTCCTCGTGTGGAACTCTTATACTACTTGCAAGCATGTAGAACAGTGTTTCCCAAACTCTGATCTTTCAAGTGTTTTGGATGTCAGCTGCCAGAATTCCTGATCATTGACCAAGGCATCTCAGGCTTCTAGGAGCTGGAAGACCATAATACCTGGAGAACTAGAGTTTGGGATTCACTGGTGTAGAACTTCAGGTTTACAGGCTTGAACTGTTTGACCGATGCATTGTTTACAAATAAAAAAATTGTTCTACAGCTGGACAGTCTATCCTCCAAGCATATCTACCTACATTTTATGGAGGAATCTATGTGAATATATACATGCATTACTGGTTATGTCTTAGAGCCAATACTGATGCATATATATGAAATGCCACTTTATCCCTCTCAAAGGAATGTATTTCTTTCTTGGATATGCATTGGATCTAAAAACACATTTTCTGCTCTTGGAATAGCAGATGAGCTGCACAGATTGGAAAAAAAATGAGAAACAAAAAAACCCCCTTCAAAATAGACTGAAATATACTTCTGATTTTGAATATCTTAAACAGTACAAGACCCGTCCAACTCCTGCAACTATTTAAAAGGCAAAGTGCTACTCCCTGGGCCTGAGGCCTTCAAATGATGCAGTTCACTTTTTTTCTGGCCAGAAAAGGGGGAAACATGAGCCAGAAATTGAGGACCATGAACAGCTTTAGTGGCCCATATGTGACCCCAAGGGCTGCACTTTCTCCGTCCCTGTGTGTATGATTAAGATGAATTCAGTTAGCCTAGCTTAGCTCAGTTAATGAAGGAGATGTGTTCATGGATTTTACTTCTTTAACAGAAACCTTTGAACCAGAGGTAGAAATAACATGAAAGTGATAGCTTTCCACATTATTAAAAAAAGTTTCAACTAACTTTTCACTCAAAACTAACAATATGCATCTGTAAAATGAAACAAACAAGGCTGCCAAGCTTTGTGTGAATAAAGAAAAACATTCTGAATCTTCTTGAGATCATTTGAAGGCTTCCTCCAAAATGCAACCAGGGATGACATTTGCTTTTACCAGCCTCCAATTTTGAAGTTTGTTTTGATAGTCCATCATATAGGTCAAAGTTCCCAACCTTTTCTTTTGACCAGGGACCACTTGACTAGGGACCATTTTGACCAGGGACCACTCTCCAACATTAATATAAAAAGGGTTACTAATCAGTTTTTGGTCAACTTCAGATTTGGTTTGGTTATTTGGGGTGCTGATTCAGAAAATTGCATTAGATAGACAACATCAGCTCTAGTTTTCGATACAGAACACATGCCATCCAGTAGTTGCCATCTGCTCACCCACAGAAAACCATATTTAATAATCTAGAGCTGATGTGGTCTATCCAATGTAATTTTCTGATTCAGCACCCCAAATAACCCCAGAAACAGGCCTAAAAATGAAGACACCATTTTTGTTGGGTTGTGTTATTATTTGTGGATTTTGTTATGACTTGGCACTATAAGAGGTTTTGTGAGACCAGTCACTCTCGTTGCAATGATGTAGTAATGGTAAGGCTGCAGATCATATTTTAGTTCTTGCAGACCTCTGCTGGTCCATGGACCATAGATTGGGAACCACTGATATAGTTCTATGCTTTTTTTCATATACTGAGGACGACTTAGGAGGATTGCCTAAATATCCTGAAGGTACCAGATCCTATCTAAGCAGGTTGGTTCTTGGATGACAGACCACCAATGAATACCATGTGCTCAGGATATAGTTCAGAGAAAGGAATTGGCAAAATCACCTTTGAGTATTACTTGTCTAAGAAAGCCCTATGAAATTTATAGGGTCATCATAAGCCAACAGGCAACTTGAAGGCAAAAGTAGATAAGCACACCTTGAAAAGAGACACAAACAGTGGAACTGGCTGGAGCCGAATCTTATTTTTTGCTCAGGCTTTACTGCATTGATTTCTGCAGACACAATCCAATCTGACTCATGAGGTCTGTTTGTCCAGTTGTCCTCTTAAGGCCAATGGAACAAAAACAAAAATCCAGCTGGGGGAAAAAAAACAGGAAAAAATGGGGTGACTTTGGTAATTACTTGAGCTAGCATATCCTTTTCTGGCTCTCCCAAAACCATTTTCCTGTTTGAGATAGCTTTGCATCTCTTCACGAAAGAAGAAAAACTCTTGCTTTGCTTGCGATATCTGCATTGTTGCTAGGGAAGTGAGATGTTTCTAAGGAAATCCGACAGCAGAACAAAAATTAATTTTGCACCATGCACCAAGGTTAATTTCAAAGTCAAAATGTATATAAAAAGAATGCATGTAAATCGTTTTTGCAAGAAAAATCCTGATGTTTAAAACTCCAGCTTCTTGTTTAAATAAAAGGGGCAACTGAGCATTGAAAGCAACTGTCTTTCAACTATTTCAAACTGTAGTCAGACATTTCACAATACAGGAAGTTCAAGCTAAGATCTGCTTTTCTAAGAGATAGGAAAATGAACATAAGGCCTAATAAAAAGTCATGAAAGCTTCCTGTGCTGAAAAGCTTGAGAAATGTTATGCTCCATTAAAAATACCCTCTATTTATAGCTACCTACAGATTGAGCTTGTAGTTTTTACATCCAGAGTAATGAGTTAAACACTATTCAAGAGATAGGCACCAATACATGACACTAATAGATGCAGAGATTTTAAAAGCATATTGGGAAACACATCCAAAAAAGCTAGTGCGTCTCTATCAAAATCTATCCATAGGAGCAGTGCACAGCACATGGGCTGCAGCTCCCATTAGCTGCAGTGTAGTTGGGAAGGGCTTTGCCCACTCTCCAAATACAACTTCCTTTTACCGTGACATTTTCCTTCATTCCCAAAATTCCAGCATTGCAGTAACTTGAAACTTCAGCTGAGCATTTAGAAATATAGGTAAGGCATCCAAAGAGGCTTGCAAAGTTACCAAAGGAATGTGAACACAGCATGTAGAAGAACTCGAGATGTGAGTGATTGCTCAATAGCTCATTCTTTGCAATGTTTGCATTGAAGGAAAATTTTGTTTAAGGAGCAGAATTTTGTATTTGGCGGGACAATGCCCTCGTTTTCTCCCATCCAGTTACATCCCTGTCCTAACTAGCAAGCCGAGATAAAGAGTGGGGCCTGAAGTAAAATAATATCTTGAGAATCATTGTTTTTCATCAGTGTTTGACAGGATAGTAAGAGTTTAGAAATATGAATGCAAAACAATTTTCCTTATTCACAAACTTGTTCTTACTCCTTTCAACATATCACCTGAATGGGACAAACAACACTGCTTAGGCCCCATCTGCAAAGCGATAACACTTTCTACAATGCTTGTTTGCAACTGCATTAAATGGTCAGTACAGGTTAGATCCATGAATGGGCCCTGCATCAACAGAAAACAAGTCTTTCAATCTCACATTTCTCTGTAAAATACATAGGGTTTTTTTTAAATCGTGTCAGAAGTGACTTGAGAAACTGCAAGTCACTTCTGGTGTGAGAGAATTGGCCATCTGCAAGGATGTTGCCCAGGGGATGCCTGTGTGTTTTACCATCATGTGGGAGGTTTCTCTCATGTCCTCACATGATAAGATGGAGCTGATAAACGGGAGCTCATCCCACCCCTGGATTCGAACCACCGACCTTTGGGTCAGCAGTTCAGCTGGCACAAGGGTTTAACCCATTGCACCACTGTGGCTCTATATATTTAAGGTGCATCTGTACTGTATAATTAATGCTGTTTGATCCCTCCGCCCTCATGGTGCAATGCTATGGAATCGTGGGAGTTGTAGGATTCTCTGGTTTTTAGCTTTTTCTGCCAAAGGGTGCTGGTGCCTGATCAAACTGTAACTCTCATTATTCTATAGCATTGAGCCATGAGAGCTAAAGGGGTGTCAAACTGCCTTAATTCTACAGTGTAGGTGCACCATGAGGTGATTTAACTTAAAGATCGCATACCAGACATTTGAGAGGTAGGAGGTCATCAAGATAAACAACACAAGAAAAAAATCATTTGAGACTACATTTTTGGTCTATTTCAAGAATCCAATCAATGGGGGGGGGGGGGCAGTTTGAATTGGAGAAAGCTGAAAAAGAGAAAATAATTTTTGAAGTTTGAAAATAAATAGGGAAAATGCAAATCAATAATAATGATGATAATAATTTTTATTTCTTGCCCCTCTTCTCACAGCTCGAGGAGGGTTACATTGCTAAAACACATTCACCCCAAAACATTCTTTAAAATACACATATTAATGGGAAAGAATAAGGAAATATTTGTGCCTCATTTGTTGAAAAATCGGTTACAGAACAGCCGTAATAATATCAGATAAATAGAATTAAAACACTCAACAACAAATCAGAAACCTAGCACTTTTCTTATTTTTTTCAATTTTGCATTTTTGAGGTGATAGAAGAAAATAATTCTTCTTATACTACCCACTAGGATAAAAATAATGAATCCATAATAATGAATATTATTGTGAATTCATAAAAACTTTTATGGATTTGACATGTTATCTCTAGGTTCTCCAGGATAATTTTCTGGTCAATGTCTGCTGACTGTTGACCAAAGAGTCACTCTGGAAGACCTAGGGTCCTTCCACACAGCCATATAACCTAGAATATCAAGTCAGATAATCCACAATATCTGCCTTGAACTGGATTATATGAGTCCACACTGCCATATAACACAGTTCAATGTGGATTCTATACAGCTGTGTAGAAGGGGCCCTAGATTCCTAGAGATGTTCTCGGGTACAAAAATAGCATTTTTTAATTTGTGTTTTCCTACTTCCACAAGAGTCCTGCAATCTTAATCCCCACAATAGTGGAAGGTCTACTGTAGTGAAGGCACTTCAGAAAGCAGGTCACCATATCACCCTTGAATGCAATGGATACCAGCTGCTGCAGTACTGGTTCTCTCCTCTAGTTTTGTGCACACTATAGAAATAGCATTATAAAAAATGCTCTGCATTTTTTTTGGATATATAATATATTTCAACTACGCATTTAGAAACAACAGGTTTTGAACTCTTCTTTCAGTTTCATAAAGCACACTCCTGCACTTTTTCTCCATATAGAAACTCTCTGTTCTTTAAATTTATTGGGAGGAGAAAAGTCCATGGTGGTGCTCAGTTATGGGCTGAGGTTGAATGTAGACGTGATGGACCTCACTGGCTCAAGTTTCTTTTACACTGAATTTAAAATTGCTGTTCCAGGAGGGTGGGGGGAATGGGGTGTGTGTGGGTGATGGGTGATACATATCTAAGGAATGCATAAGGAATATTTACTTTTGGAATAATGTATACTAAAATAAGTCTTGTATGGCAAAGTTTGATAATTGTTAGAACGTATCAAATAAAATTTAAAATAAAAAGTTTATTTTACATTGGATAGTTCTGGATCATGGCAATCTTTCTCACACCACAAAGACAATTTAAATAAATATTACTTTATACACGTATACAGCACACAGCATATGAAGAGCCAGCATGGTGTAATAGTTTAAATGTTAAGACTACAACTATTAATGCAAGAGTATGATTTTATGGTCAACTGTGGAAATCCACTGCATGACCTTATGCAAGTCACACACTCCCAGTCCCCCAAAATCTCATGATGGATTCACTTTAGGGTTGCCATAAATCAGAATTGACAATAACAGGTATACAAGGACCAAATTCTAAATCTAATAATCTGCATGATTTTCAAATTGGCCAGAACATTAATAACACCTTAGACACACACGTTTTGTCAAGAACTGGTAAAAAACATTCCTTCATTTCATACAAAGAACTATATCTTTACAGGTGGGCTGGGAATTAGGTGACTCTCCAGATCAGTGGTTCTCAACCTGTGAGTCTCCACGTGTTTTGGCCTACAACTCCCAGAAATCCCAGCCAGTTTACCAGCTGTTAGGATTTCTGGGAACTGAAGGCCAAAACATCTGGGGATCATCAGGTTAAGAACCACTGCATTATGCTTTTGTAAAGATACTAACAGACTAGCTATCCATCCAATTTTATTTTCTCAAAATACAGATGTTCTTGACCTGCAACTCCCATAACTCGCCACTGACCGTACAGGACAAAGTTTCTGGGTTGCACCCTGCAACATCTAGAAGGCTGTAGTTTCTTCCCTATCAATTGCAACCCTTAGCATATAACAACCTCCCTCAACCAGTTGTTTTGGACGACCTTGTCAGCACTGAGTCAGGAATGCTGGCAACTTGAAGTCCCAAACATCTGGAATGTACTAGACTGGGCCTGTTAGGAGGGCATGACCCTTCTCATAGCAGAAAACCTTTGCAGCATATTTTCTCTTTGAATGGTCTTAACCTCACCATTGCTGGTATTTGCTGCACACTTTAGATTTTAGTCACCACAGCCTACATCCTGTGCTTCCTGATAGAGATCATGAGCAGAGCGGTGTCTCTTAAGTCTCAGAGGAGTAATTTCCTGTACTTTGCACGTAGTATACAAAAAAACAAACACAAGCGGCCAAGGCACAAGTAGATTGATTTGTCAAATGCTTAACACACTTTATAACCCAATAAAACAAGTTAAATGGCCTGGATAGAGAAACGGACACACAAAAATCTATACAAGTTCATCCTGTGCAGTTACTGAATTTAGGTGCACAGTGAACCAAGAGGTTACAAACACAAACCAATATTACTCTGCATTTTTATCGATGTTTTGGTTCTTTGCACAAATAGCACTGTACACAAATTGAGTAAAGCAAACATAAAGCACCTTTTTGCTGAAGAAACAGTTCCATGCTCCTTTGGAGCCTAGTAAACTTAGCTGATGCTTTGGACTTCTAAATGCCTAGCCAGAATGACTAGTGGAAAGACATCAGTAATATCCAGAGGACTCCACCCAATCCAGACCACCCTTTCACAGAAAGACATATTTTACCCATCAAATCTCTGAACTAAAGTTCCATAGTCCTTGGGCTGTTAATGGAGCCCCTGGTGGCACAGTGGGTTAAACTGCTGAGCTGCTGAACTTGTTGACCAAAAGGTCACAGGTTTTAATCCATGGAGTGGCGGGAGCTCCTGCTGTCAGCCCCAGCTTTTGCCAACCTAGCAGTTCAAAAACATGCAAATGTGAGAACATCAATAGATACCGTTTTGGTGGGAAGGTAACGGTTCTCCATGCAGTCATGCCGGCCACATGACCGTGGAGGTGTCTACGGACACCGGCTCTTCGGCTTAGAAATGGAGATGAACCCCAACCCCCAGAGTCGCACACAACTGGACTTAATGTCAGAGGAAAATCTTTACCTTTGGGCTATTAAGCAATTTAAGTTGCACTAGAAAGTGGCCCCAAGTAGGGCAGCGTGTTAACTTAATCCATCTCATACTCTTGAACTGAAGAAAAGATGGGGAATCTGCGGTCTTACAGATGCAGGCAGATTGCATTTCCCACCTCCCTGCTGGCAAAGACTGATGGCATAGTGTTATCTAGAGAAGGGGCTGTTTATTTCCCACTCTGTAGATTAAGGAGGGAAGCTCTATGTTCCCTCCAAAGCAAACCAACCATGAGGAGGAAGAGATAGAAAACTTAAGTATACAAGGCATGAAGCTCAAAAACACTACCCCGCCTCCATATTGGAATCATTAAGACTGGATAGCCAATAGTTATAACAAAATGGAGGGGAGGGTGGTGGAATAGATTAACACCAATTGCTTTCAAAATACAGTATTAAAGGAAAAGATAAGTTAACATTTTACACTGTTGGATTGGCAATGGCTTACCTTTTTGTTGAACAAGTATACTGGCAGGTTACACATCAACTTATTATCAGTGACTAACTATAATCTGCAACAAGTATACAAAAGAATGTACAAAGCATCAAAAACAAAGTCAGTAATCCCTGGCTTTATTTATACACCACATTCATTGTGAAGATTCAGTATAAACTACTACAATCCCACACCCACTTGCCTAGGGCCATTAAAATGAAAGGGATTGTTGTCTTGTGAGCATGCAAGTGTAGGTTTCCATTCTTGTTGTGGGAACAAAGCAAATTTGTTTTCCCAAATTAATATATGGTTCTCATTCTAGTGAATCTGAAAACCTATTTGCAATGCTTTGGGAGACTGGAAGTGAGCTGCATATAAATTATTAATTATAAATTAGTTAAATAAGCATAATTTCCATTTGAGGGCCAGAACACCGGCCCAATATACTAAGCAGAGCCCCCATCCCAATAACAAAACATGATCTTTGGAGTTCTTAAAATATTTATATAGAATAACCTTTCAAATCAGGGTAATACATTTTGGTGTTCTCCCAAGCTCACGGGGGTCTCCATGAGCCACCATTGTGCTATGAAAAAGTATGCTCATCCATCAGTTTTCTATGTACTAGAACAATGGTTCTCAACCTGTGGGTCCCCAGGTGTTTTGGCCTTCAACTGCCAGAAATCCCAGTTTACCAGCTGTTAGGATTTCTGGGAGTTGAAGGCCAAAACATCTGGGGACCCACAGGTTGAGAACCACTGACATAATGGAAGGTAACATTAAATGGATTCGAAGATGCTCTTCAGTTCACATAAGATCATGAGGCCCAGCAGAGCAATACACCCAGCCTCCACAGGAACCAAGTGTGCCCTTGACGCTGTATCTCCAAGAAATATTTGTGCTATGCCGGCAGACAAAGATTTCAGGGCTTCCTCAAGCAGATAAGCTGGAACAAAAACAAATTCTGAAAACATCTTTCTAGCTATTCACAACACCCTGGAATCTGGAATAACTGGCCATTCAAGCAAGCAGCATGGCACAGTGAAAAAACAATCTTCTCCAAATCTGATGGTCTACCACCATGAAGTATATTAAGGAGTGTCCTCCAAGTTATGCTTCATGCACAACCACCAAGAGGGAAAAAAGGAAAAAGGGGGTAAAAGATGCTACAAATGGCCAGATTTGGTACAGGAAATTTAAAACACACATCAAGGATAAATCACTTAAAATATCAAACATTCTGTATGTGTGTGCAAATTTAACTAAAATAGTCTTATACCCATGAAAAACAAATTAAAATCCAAATGCTTTAAGAGAAGCAACAGGCTACATCTTTTAGAAATGGAATTCTGTATTTTAAAAATGCTTTGGCAGGAAATTTTCCAAGAAAGAGATGTGAACTCCCCAAATGTGCCCACTCTTAAGGAGACACACGCTGAGGGGAAAATGGGATTTTATGCAGGCTTCTATTGATTCCTATGATCCCACATTAGCAGAGGCACTTCCTCCTTTGGTCATATTCTCCAAGGAAAAAAAAAGATGAGCAGTATAATCCAGGTTTTAAAACATTTTATTTGCATATTAAAAAAATTGTGCATTCCAATAATTAAAATCATTTGAACAAAAAAAATGGCACTCGATTAACTGCATTTTATACAGCTCGCAGGACCTTGGGTACAGCTTTGCGTATTATTCAGGTGTTACTAAATTACTGTAGTCCCTTTTTTCCCAGGATCTTCTTTCCAGAAACATGCAAGCTCTTTCGTGCCACCAAGACCAAAGCTGGACAGGCAGATGGAAAAGACAGCGCCTTTGTTTCAGCGTCAGTAGTTTTCTCTATTCTTTTGTCATCGTCGTCATCATTGTCGGTTGTGGGGTGGTGTTTTTTTTTGGACGTGAAAGGGGCAGTACAGTCATTTAAACTTTATCCGACCTCTTTGCATCTTACAAAGTTAAAACAGCTAAAAGAAGTAAAATAAGAAGGCAATGCTTGTGGAATGTACAGTGCATAATTTGGATGGGCTGATTTCATTACGATTCACCCGCTTGTTTCTCCTGTTCAATCGCTACAAAAGAGGGGGGAGGGAGGAAAAACAGAAAGAGGGAAACAAAACATATAAGCATTTGAAATGATCTCAGTGCAAAAAAAAAAAAAAGCCACACCAAGATCACATAATATTTCATCATTCTCAAAAGTGCAAAAATAAATTTCTTTAAAATTTGGAAAATATTTTTATTTGCACCACCTCTATTAATTTATTACATCTGTCTGGACATAAATTCCCTGAATTTCTTAAAATTTGGGGAAATATTATTTATTTGCATTAGTTTATTGTATCTATATGGACATACACTCCTGAATTTCTTAAAATTTGGGAAAATATGATTTATTTGCATCACCTCTATTAGTTGATTGCATCTGTTTGGACATAAATTCCTGAATTTCTCAAAAATTTGAAAAATATTATTTATTTGCATCACCTCTATTAATTTATTGCATCTGCCTGGACATAAATTCCCCGAATTTCTTAAAATTTGGGAAAATATTATTTATTTGCATTAATTTATTGTATCTATATGGACATACACTCCTGAATTTCTTAAATTTTTGAAAAATATTATTTATTTGCATTGCCTCTATTAGTTTATTGCATCTGTTTGGACATAAATTCCTGCTGTCCTGAAAGGGACAGAAAATTCCTATAGAAGTCAATGGAGAAAAAAGGCATAGGCTCCAGGCTGCCTTTCTCTTTGTCTCCTTCCTCTGGCCCACGCCCTCTTCCTTCCTTCCTTCCCAGTTGTGCTAAACCCTGCTTGCTTACTTTCTTTTGAAGGCAATGGGTTTTTCTCTTGCGTTTCTGTCTTCTTCAACTTAGACTTGTCGAATTTCTCAATTTCAGCCATATCGGGTTTGTCAGACATATTTGCGGATTAATCTGCATGCAAAAAGTATGGGAAAAAAGAGGCAGATGGTTATATTATACCACCCCTTTCCCCCCTCCTCCTCCTGGAACCCAAATCTCCCTTGAATTCCCCCTCCCCAGCCCCTCCTCTGTTATTGAAGCCCCCCATCATACTAGGATCTCCCTTTAAAACCCCTCCTTTGTGCATTTATTTATTTATATTATTTATATAGTGCTTTTCTCACCCCTGGGAGGGGGACCCAAAGCGGTTTACAAAAAAAATAATGGCAAAATGCAATGCCTTACATACACTAAACCAAATTGTAAATCAAACAAGCATAAATTCAGGATGCATTATTATTTTTTATTATTATAATATATATATATATATAATTTATACAATAAATATCAATATAGTTTATATTATTATTCAAATTCAGGATGAATTCTTATTATATATTAATATATTATAAATCCAGGGTGTTATTATTATATTAATATATTATTAAATTATATTAATATTGCATTAATAAATATAAGCATATTATATTATAATTATTCAAATTCAGGGTGTTATTAAATACTATTATATATTAATATAATATATAATTATATTAATATTGCATTAATATATTATTATTATTATTATTATTATTAAGCAGCCATAAAAACCTGCAAACCGCATGGTCAAACCTTTGGGCAAAGCAGAGGGTTTGTGTAATGGAGAGGTTTTAAAGAAAAAAGGAAAATACAAAGTCCATTTTGTTTGAAATGGGAGACAAAACAAAAGGCTCCTTTGTAAAGAGAGTCTTTAAAAAAAACCAACAATCTCCAACTTGCTTTTTTCTTATAGAGAGGAGAATGGGGCTTGCTTGCACTAAAACAAAAGGGTCTGGCTGGCTGCTATTGTGCCCCCCCCCCCCAAAAAAAATTCAGGCGCCTCCTATGGAAAGCCTAGGCAAGGGTGAAGGCTGTCTCCCTAAAATATCTGGAAGGGATCCTGCATTATTCACAAAGAGAGAGGGAGGGAGATGCAGCACAAGGAGCCCTGACCACCGCCCTTCCTCCCTCCCCTCCCTCCCTCCTTTCCCCACTTTCTCCTTCTTGGCCCCAGCGCCATCCAGGCTCCAGGGGTCAGACAAAGAGGCAGTGCCTTTGTTGCAAAGCAGGGAGGGGAAGGGGGTGCCGGGGGGGGGGTGCCCTATGCCTTCCTCACCTCCTTTTTCCCCACTCCTTCACCGCAAGGGAGGCTTCTCCACCTCCCTGGTGCAAGAGCGCACGCGCCCAAGGGGCCCTCCCGCCTTCTTTGGGGAGACAAAAGGCACCCCCTTTTTGTTCCTCCCCAAAGTGAAGGCGCCCAAATCTCTGCATGAGAAAAATGGGAAATCTTTGGAATGATTCCTATAGAAAACCTCGAGATCTCCTTGCCAAGGAAGGGAATCTTCCCAACCCTATCTATTTCCCCCCTCTCTCTAGGAGGAGAATTTGGCGCGCCATGCATGCAAAACCCTTCCCTGCAAAGGCTCTGAGAGCGGATAATCGGGTTCTTTCCAAAATATATGGGAATAGGGGGAGCAGGGAAGTTGCATTAGGTTGAAGAAAGAGTCTTCCCCCACCGCACCCCCCAAAAACCCACCCCAAAGCCTCACCAGTGACACTGAGCAGCAGGCGCGACTCCGATCCTGGCAGTAAGGGCTCCAGACGGTAGTATAAAGCGTCTCCCTCTCCGCATGAGCAGTTATAGACCCACTTGTATGCAAATGGCGCAGTGATGTCACCCCGAGCCGGATTAACTCTTCCCCGCCTGGGCGCCCCGGCCCGCCTGCTTCCCCTTGAAGGGCGGGGCCAGGAGGAGGAGGAGGAAGGAGCAGCACAGACAATGCCTGCCTGGCGCGCCACGTCGGGAAGGGCGCTCCCCTCCCTCTCTCCCTCTCTCCGCCCTCCTATCGCGCATTCGTCGCGCTTTTGCAAGACCTCACTTATTGCGGGCCGAGGCTTGAGATTGGCCTCCAATTAGAATCAATCTCCCTCCCTCCCTCCCCAACAAAGCTCGATCTTTTGTGCGCCCACTTTGCGTCTAGACTATAGAATTACCCCACTTTGACACCGCTTTGACTGCCATGGCTCAGCTATGGAACCCTAGCTTTTGTAGTTTGGTGAGGCTCCCGGAACTCTGTGGCAAAGGCGGGCAAAGATTTGGGGAAACTACCCATGAGTTGTATTGCCGAAGGCTTTGCTGGGTTGCTGTGAGTTTTCCAGACTGTATGGCCATGTTCCAGAAGCATTCTCTCCTGACGATTCGCCTGCATCTATGGCAGGCATCCTCAGAGGTTGTGAGGTCTCTTGGAAACTAGGAAAGGGGGGTTTATGTACCCGTGGAAGGTCCAGGGCGGGAGAAAGAACTTTTTGTCTGCTTGAGGCAAGTGTGAATATTGCAATTGGCCACCTTGATTTGCATTGAATGGCCTTGCAGGTTCAAAGTCTGGCTGGTTACTGCTTGGGGGGACTCCTTTGTTGGGAGGTTTTAGCAGGCCCTGGATATTGCAGTTGACCACCTTGGCTAGCCTTTATACCTTGATACCATTTAGCCGTGGCGTGTAAAGTGGTATCAGGTTGCATTACTTCCCCAGTGTGGATACCCCCGAAGGAAGGCAGTGGTCTCGAGAGAGCGGCCCGCCCCTTGGCTTCTGCAGGATTTGGCCCGCCCCTTGGCTTCTGCAGGATTTGCCAAAACTTGCAGCCATACCTCAAGGGGGTGGATTGCAAGGAGGGCGAGCCATGGCCCATGACTCAGGAGGAAGGGAGGAAACCATGGAGAGGAATCCAAGCAAATGGGAGGGAGAGAAGGGGATCTTGAATCAAACTAACCCAGTTTCGGTAGGGGTGGCTTCAGAAGTGGGACAGGGAAGCACCAAGCCTGCATTGTGGCCCAGCAATCGCAAGTGAAATCTTAGCTGAGGACAGACTCTTCCAGGACTCTGTGCCTTGATGTTCTGGGTTATATGACTGTGTGGAAGGGGCCGAGGTTGCCCCCCCCCCTTTTTTTAAAAACCTATCTATCCCTGGCCTCGCTGTCTTGAGTCTTTCTGCTGCAACCTCGGAATCTCATGCGCCGTGCTTTCTTGGAGGGTTGGGCAGAGACAATAGCGGCAGTGTCAGGAGGCGGTGGTCTCCTCCCTTTCCCTCCCCGCCGCCTGCCACCAGATCCACTCCCAGCTGGTTATTGTGGGCCCTGCTGCCACCCTCTTGCATGCTTCTGCCTGGCCTTTGTGGTTAGAGAATAAACTACCAAGGGAGAATTTCCAGAGACAGGCCTTCAGAGAGCAAAAGCTGAGCCTGCCAAGCACTGTGCGCGTAACACAATGCAGAGGTGGCCTTGGTACAAGTTGTGGGGTGTCACGCTGGCTTTCTAAGCAGGAGAAAGACCTGGCGTCAGAAGATTACACCTGCACATGGATGGGAAAATAAGAGAAAATTGAATCCTTTTTTCTTTTATTGGTTGACACTGTGCTGGTACAGTTGTACCAGGAGCTCCATTTCTGTTTGCTTTTGCATTTAATGTTTGTTGCAGTCCTAAGTTTCAGGGACTTTGCAGATAGGTGGCTTCCTTTGGCTGCAATCATAGGGCAAGCCACCTGTCAATTATAGTTCGGTTCCCTGGTCCCGCCCCTTTTTGAGTTTTAGTGGGAACAGGAGCCATTTTGAGTTAGTTCTCACAGAGAAGCCTTGCGCACAGGACATAGAACGAAGTGGCTCCTGTAGAAAAGCTTCGTCTTCTACAGCTTGGCCGGGGTTATACACCCCTATGGCTTGGCCGGGAGACATACAGCCACAGCTTGGCTGAGGGACTTCAGCCGGCCATCACAGCAACCTGAACTCCTTCTTTTTCCCTGGAGGTCTACAAAGCTCTGTTGGGGCAAGGGTCACTCGCGGAAGCCAGACGCAGTTGGTACCGGGTGCAGGGGCTCCATGTCAACAGAGGCAAGTACAGACTGCCCAGATTAGAAGCTAGGATTTCCCCATTAGTTAGTTACAGTTAAGAAGACAGTGCCTGTTCCCAGTGAACAAGATTGCAAGAGCCAATAGACAGTTAAGAAAGCTTGAAAGTACCTGTTTGTTTTCATCAATAAAAAACTTTGTTGAATTTACTTTAAGCATTCTAAAGACTCTGTTTGGGGAATCTAAGGGCCTTTAATCTGAGGCAGCCCCGGCGTCCCGTTGGGCACACGGAATTTATGTCCTGTCTACAGTCATGTGCACAGGCCCAGCGTGCAACAGCACAGACACATTTTGGTGCCTCAGAGGTCAGTCCCCTTTCTGGGTATATTTGGCCTACTGATTCAAAAAATGGCACCAGTTTTCCTCCATCACTTCTAATTTTTGAGATACACAACATCTGCCACCTACCACAGTTTGGGCCCTGCCTATTTGAGGGACTGCATCTCCTACCAACCCACACAAGCCCTGAGATCACCAGGAGAGGAGAGCCTCTTCTCTTAGTCCCACCACTGTCACAAGTACAATTAATGGGAACAAGAGAGAGGGCCTTTGCGGTGGTGGCCCCGCGGCTCTGGATCTCCCTCCCCAAAGAGGTCCATTTCACCCCCTCACTATTGACCTTCCACTCCCAGGTGAAGACCTTTTTATGGGAGCAGGCATTCCCTTACAGCATATAATAGCATCCATTTTGGCCAGACTAGACTCACAAGGCCAAGACTTGGAGCTCTGAGTTGGTTAGTTGAATCTTTTTAATGTGTTAGGACAACCTCAGTGGCCTGAGCTGCAGGAATTTTATAATTATATGTGACTATTTTATGTCTATTATATTTATGAAACTTCTGGTTTTGGAATGTCTGTTTGTTATTCATTCGTTCAGTCGTCTCCGGCTCTTCGTGACCTCATGGACCAGTCCACGCCAGAGCTCCCTGTCGGCCGTCACCACCCCCAGCTCCTTCAAGGTCAGTCCAGTCACCTCAAGGATGCCATCCATCCATCTTGCCCTTGGTCGACCCCTCTTCCTTTTACCTTCCACTTTCCCCAGCATAATTGTCTTCTCTAGGCTTTGCTGTCTCCTCATGATGTGGCCAAAGTACTTCAACTTTGTCTCTAGTATCCTTCCCTCCAATGAGCAGTCGGGCTTTATTTCCTGGAGGATGGACTGGTTGGATCTTCTCGCAGTCCAAGGCACTCTCAGAACTTTCCTCCAGCACCACAGTTCAAAAGCAATGTCTGTACTTATAGCTATATATTGGTTGGGTGGGATGACGATTTTTGTATTTTTTTGTGTTATCTATATAAATAAAAATGTAATGTTCGTTTGTGCTATTCACAGAACTCAGAAACCACTGGGGCAATTGACACCAAATTTGGACACTATGTCCCTAACAACCCAATGTATGTTCTCCACTCAAAAAAACAACGAAAACAAAAAGCAGAAAGGACTTCTAAACTACATGTCCACAAAGGAGAAACTGCATGTCTACCGAGATCCATGGCCACGGCTCCTCCTCCTCGCGGGGAAACAGCTGGCCGTTAAAGCCAGGCGCATGTGCACGGCCACACACACAAGCGAGGGGAGTGGAGGTGGAGGCTTGCTGCATGCAGCCCCTTCTCTTCCCCTCCTGTGTCAGGAGAGCAGTCTCCTCCTTTCCCTGTTGGAAAGTGCCAGTAGCAGCAACGGAGTGCTCCACACAAGGAAGAAGGGGGGGAGGAGGGGGGAGGGGGAGGAGGAGGAGGAGGAGGCGAGGAAGGTCCACTGTGCTTGAATGAAGGACCTTCCTTCTCACCCTCCCTTTCCCTTCTTTCCTCCCTTTCCTTTCTTTCCTTTTCTTCTTTCCTTCTCCTTCCTTCTGGGTTATATGGCTGTGTGGAAGGGCCCTGAGGGTAACAATTTAACCAGAAAAAATGTGTTTGTGATAGCTAATCCGTGACTCATAAAAACAACACAGGTTATTCTTCCTGCTGTATACAAAACATACACATTATGGAGAAGCAGGGCTTACTGAAGATCTCTGAATTGATATATCAAAGGGTTATAAATACGGGGGGGGGGGGAGGAGGGGGGGTGTCCATGTCAGGAGTGACTTGAGAAAGTGAAAGTCATTTCTGGTGTGAGAGAATTGGCTGTCCGCAAGGATGCCCAGGGGATACCCAGATATTTTACCATCCTGGGGGAGTCTTCTCTCATGTCCCCGCATGAAAAGCTAGAGCCGACAGGCAGGAGCTCACCCCACTCCCTGAATTCAAACAGAGTCTCCATTTAGCCACAGGGGGCTCTGTCAATACAGGTTGAGCACTCCTTATCTGAATTCTGAGATCTAAAATATTAAAAAATCTGAAATGTTCCAGATTTGTGGCTGAGATAGTGACACCTTTGGTGTGGTTCAATGTACCTAAACCTCGTTGCATACACAAAAATATAAATAAAATTTAGGGTGCATATAAAACATAAATTTTGTGATTAGACTTGGGTTCCATCTCCATGATATCTCATATGCAAATATTCCAAAATCCAATGAAAAGACCTAAACACTTCTGGTCCCTAGTATTTTGGATATGTGACACTCAGGCCCCTTGTACACTGCCCTATATCCCAGGATCTGATCCCAGATTATCTGCTTTAAACTGGATTATGAGTCTCCACTGCTAGATAATCTGGGATAAGCAGATAATTTGGGATCAGATCCTGGGATATAGGGGCAGAATGGAAGGGGCCTCAGCCTGCATTTTATGCTGCCTCATACCAACTTGCTCAGTGTTGTCTATTGTCTAAAAGGTGTGTTACACAGTAGCAGAACACATGCTATGTACTTAGAAGATCCATGGTTCAATTTGAAATATTTCTGGAGTGGCTGGAAAACTAAGGGCCTTTCCAGATAGGCTCTGTATCCCAGGATCAGATCCCAGGTTTTCTGCTTTAAACTGGATTATATCCACTGCCAGATAATCTGGGATAAACAGAAAATGTGGGATCAGGTCTCCCCTGGTCCCTAAGGCCACTGATACACACTGGAGGGCCTGGTGAGTGCTAGAGAGGCCATATTAATCACATCTGCAAATAATAAAATCTGCAAAAATTAAACCTGTAAATGAGAAAGGCAAGCTCTCCTAGTATACATTCTCATAGTATACATTCAGCAGGATACTGCCATTATCAAATCACAACAGTTTGGCAAGGACATTCCCAATTAATCCTCTGTCATCCCAGTTTTTCAACTGCTATGAAAATGTACCAGTTTCTCGCCACTCCTCCCACTTTCCACCTTCATCCTTGGTATAATTGAAATTGGTACAATCTGAGTTCAGAGGGGGGAAGTAGACCAAAAGTGAATTTATGTAAGTGAATTAATGTGTGCAGAAGATGGAATTGTGAAGGTGCATAATGTCCGTGTTCAGTTGAGAGCTGCTGCTTCATAACTACTGGTATGTAGCAAAGTTGGGAAATGGACCAATGCATAACAGGACGAATGAGGAGATGCTGCTGCACATATTTGCATTGCAGTAACCAGCTTTCCTAGCTCTTCTGCTACTTAATTAAGTGTATACAGGATTCTGGCCATAGTTTGCACATTTACTTCTGTAGGGAAAGAGGACAGGAAGGGGCAAAATCATGCAAAAACAAACTGGTGTAACATCTCTAGCTTCTCTGTTTTTATTATTAACTTTTGCCATCTTGATCACTTGCAGATCTTTCTTTGCCACACTCATCCTGATTTTCATCTGTGAAATGTTGCAATGTATATAATTTTTTCCCTTGCACTCTGTGACACCGAACGTACTTGTTTCTACCCCAAAATCTGCCACATTTTGGTTTTAGATGCTATTTATGCTGTTGCTTCTTTCTGAGCTGGCCTTCAGTTTGTAATTTTTAATTACCATTGTTAAAGGGAAATTAATTTCTCAATTAAAACAAAAGGAAGTTATTATGTTGTTCCTCATTGCTTAGGAATGTTTTCTCACTGTGTGCCTCAAGACAAGGATTTGTTGGTTTTTTTGTTTTGTTTTTGTTTTTGCTATTGAGTGAACTTTGACTTATGGTGATCCTATGACCTAGATCTCCCGTCATTAAATTGCTCTGCTCAAACTGAGGATCATAGCTGTCTTCACTAAATCAATTGAACTGGAGCATTATCTTTGAGGCAAGAGATCCAAATTTGGACAGAAGTTGCTCCTGGGTGTCCACACAATGTCCAGGCACATCCAGCCTGTAATGGTGGGCAAAACCATTTAACCTAGTTTTAACCTGTGTTAGCAGAAGTCAGGTCAGTATGAACAGCTGTACTGGTTCTACAAACCGGCTCACTATCCATATGGGCCAGTGCCACCACCTCCTTTTCCTTGCACTCTGGCATGGAGGAAAGGGGGTAGAATTTACCTTGGCCATTCTGTCACTGCAGAAAGCTCCAGGTCATTGCTATATACCTTTGCTGACATTAGAAATCATGCCACCACAACCTGAGGAAAGGAAGGGAATTGCCTCCTTCCTTTTCCCAAGTGAGGTGCCTGCCTTTGCTGATGTCAGCAAAAGTGTGTGGTGATGGCTAGGAGCAGCTCCATCACAGGCTCGAGCAGGAACATGGCACAGCCCAGGTAAAAGTGATTGTCTAGTGGACAGTTCTGGACTCTGCTCCCAGTGTTGCCATGATTTGGGGTATGTCAATAGCTCCACTGAATCTAGGGTCGATCCAAAACAGCAGTGTTCTGGCCTGGCCTCAGATTTACTTGACCATGTAGATGAGCGCCCCCTTTTCCTACTGTCTTCGATGTGGTGTTGTTGTTGCATGTCTTCAAGTTGTTTCTAACAGCACATTTATCTGTCGGAGCTCTTCTGGCAGGTCGTTCCACAGTCATTGGGTGGTTGATGCTATTGGAAACCGAGGCCCCATCTACATTGTCATATAAAATCCAAATTATCTGCTTTGAACTGGATTATACGGAAGTATAGACTCATATTATTCAGTTCACATCAGATAATTTGGGATCAGATGCTGGATTATATGGCAGTGTAGATCCAGCCTCAGTAGGATCATCTCTGATTAGTACTTGTTTGGGAGACCACCAACTGTGAGCAATATTTCAGAGGAAGGAACTGACAAAACCAGTCCTGATGTTCCATACCTATGAAATTATCCACAGGGAATTGACCAAGGCAAGATCACTGCATGTTAGTTTAGAGACTTTGAAAGTCCCCCAATCCCCCCTCATGCAACCAGTTCTTGATGCAAGCAGGATTGTGATGGAAACCCTGATTCTAGGTTGTTGCAATGGAGATCACATAATGCAGTGGTTCTCAACCTGGTCCCCAGATGTTTTTGGCCTACAACTACCAGAAATCTCAGCCAGTTTACTAGTTGTTAGGATTTCTGGGAGTTGAAGGCCAAAAACATTTAAGGACCCCAGGTTGAGAACCACTGACATAATGGAATGTGAGGCTGCTGCTTTCAGATCAGCAAGGGAAGAGGCCCCCATTGGTTGCAGTGGCTGCTTCCCTGTAAGTGAGGATTGATGTAGTTGAGAGCTAGTAGGCTTGGTTGATCCAGCTCGTTAATTTCTAATCTCGTTAAAAAAATCATAAATGAAATACCTTTAGAAGCGATATCAACGCGTTTTGGCAACCCGGAAGTATTTTTGCCATATCGAAGCCGTGTCCGCCATCTTCCTTACAACTTCCGGCAGTGAGTCGTAAATGCTGGGGGCGTGGCCTTCAGGAACAGCTGTTCTTACCCATGCTCACCTCCTTCCTCTTTACATCGGCGGCTTTGCGAGGTGGGCTTTGCGAGGTGGGCGTGGCTACCTCCCTGGCAACAAGCGGCAATGCAGAAGAGCTGGGCGTAGCCACGCCCACCTTGCCAAGCCCACCTCGCAAAGCCGCCGATGCAAAGAGGAAGGAGGTGAGCATGGGTAAGAACAGCTGTTTCTGAAGGCCACGCCCCCAGCAAACTCCAAGGAGGGCTGTGCTTGGCCACGCCCACCTCTCCCTTGCATGGAAGCTTGCCAGGGAAGAGAAGGAAAGAAGAGAGATTTTAAAAGTGTTAGTTTTAAAATCTCTCATCTTTCCTTCACTTCCCTGGCAAGCTGTCATGCAGAAGGGAGAGGTGGGCGTGGCCAAGCACAGCGCTCCTTGGAGGTCGCTGGGGGCGAGGCCTCCAAGGAGGGCTGTGCTTGGCCACGCCCACCTCTCCCTTCTGCATGGAAGCTCGCAGCAAGGGAAGGAAGGGAAACTGCGAGATTTTATTGGTTCTGGAGGGAGGGAGGGGCACCTTCCATTAACGAAACAAAGGAAGCGATTCGTATTTCCTGGTATTTCCGATTTTTTTTTAAAAGAAAATTTTGGAAATAATTTCAAAATCGAACTGTCAATGCTGCTTATATACAAAACGAGTTTAGAACCATTTTTTTTCTTGATCAACCAAGCCTAGGAGCTAGGTGACCGTGGTGGTTATGTGTTAGTAAATTCTGGTCTTTCATAGTAATTTACTGAATCCTGAGATTGACCTTTGGATTTATTAACAGGTCATTTAATAAAAACATATTTGCTTTCTCAGATTTTTTTTAAAAAACTGAAAATAGAAGCAAAAGCTCTATCTGCCAGGTGGCTTTACCAGAGGAAAACAGGAAAGGGTGAAAGTGGAACAAAATTCCTTTTGAATTGGAATTCCCAGAACTTCACTGCTGCCCATTGCTGAAATGATATACACTGTTCTCATTTGGGCAGAATCCTGTATGGCACTTACCTATTGTATTGCATTATAGCAGTGCTACATACTGAATTGCAGCCCAACCTTGCACATCCTTACCTAACAGACAGCAGCTGTTGTGATTAAAGGGGATCAGTTTCCCTGTTGCTCAAGAAGCATCTGGCAGGTAGTGAATGGTCTCTGGTGCAACCTACAGCAAGAGATTCCCATCATGCTCGAGATTGTATGAGGAGTGTGTAAATGAAACCATCAGCCAGCCACTGTTTTGAACCACTGTTGTCAATCCCAGTAGCTGTGCTTGGTAAGTAGGTATTGGTGGGCTAATATGATTGCTCCCCTTTGCAGCTGTCATGAGTGCTTATCTTTAGGTGACACATTCATAGCTGCAATATGGGGTTCCCAGTGACACCTTTTTCAGGTTTTTGAAGAAGGACCACAAATAACAGCCTAACACTCAGTTCTTGTGGGTTTTTTCGGGCTATATGGCCATGTTCTAGAGGCATTTCTCCTGACGTTTCGCCTGCATCTATGGCAAGCATCCTCAGAGGTGAGGTCTGCTGGAGCCGGGAAAAAGGGGTTTATAAAAAGGGGTTTATATATATACATGGCCATATAGCCCGAAAAAACCCACAAGAACTGAGTGATTCCGGCCATGAAAGCCTTCGACAATACATTGAACAGCCTAACACATTATCATGCTATTTCTAAAGGTAGTATCTTCAACCCTCTCCAGATACAAATAAATGTGGAATTTTTCCTTTCTCTCTGAATAATGACAAAGAGAAGAAAAGTCCAGTCCAATCCAATAAGCCTTTATTGGCATATACATAGCAAAGAGGTATAAAATACAATACAAATCATGGAAAAAGGAACTTGACATTTGCTACACATTCAGTTTACAGACTTCATTCAGAGAAGAAAAGTGAGAAAATGGCCATTGAAGAAGTGTTAACCATGTTGCTGTAGAAGCATACTGATGCAGTTTGGAAAGCCATGCAACCTTAGACGTGTACTCAGAAGTAATTCCTACTGAGCCCAGTAAGTAGTCCTTACTTACTACTAGATGAGCACAGGATTGCAGTCAAGCCAAAGGTATGAGTTTGCTCTTCAAAGGAAGCCACTTTGTCCTGAGCAACATGGAAAGAATGTTTTCTTCATTCTCCACTTGGGCAGTCATGAGAGTTTCAGTCTTACAGAATTTTCTCTTTGAAATGTTGAATGAAGTTAGATGTTCATTACAAAACTTTGTTAAAGCTCGGCTGGCCACAGCTACATAGAGACCACTAGAAGCACCATGTGCAAATATTTATTTTATTATACAAATGACCCACCCTTCCTCAATTACTACACCGTTTTGAAAAAAGCAGGATAATTTAAGTGGTGGAAAAAACACGTGCTTTTAAAGGGACAGCACACCTTTCAAGGCATGGACATAGCAATACTGGACAAAAGATTGTATATTGTACAACAATTATTATTATTATTATTATTATTATTATTATTGCTATTATTATTTATGTCCCGCTTTATTTCCCCAAAGGGGACTCAACATGACTTAACATAAAAGCATTAGTATACAATTTAAAATATACAAATATGCAAACATTAAAATAGAATTCAACACAAACAACACTAATTTTTTTTAGCTAAAACCCATCAAAGCATATCCAAAGTTTAAAGAAACACCAAACTCCCTGACTAGATTTTAAACATTTTCATCTTTAAAAACTTTTCTGAATAGAAAGTAAGCAGTATGACTCACAGGTCCCTCTGGATATTATTGGGTTGCTACTACAAGAATTCCTCACCATTAGCTATACTGGCTGGGACTTGAAGTCAAACTTCATTTGAAGGACTACATGATTCCCAACCTTCTACTGTACATTTGAACTATATCTTGTACCACCATGTCTCCACATTCATTGGGGTACAGAATTTATTTATTTTTTATTGCACTTCTATACCGCTTTTCTCACCCCAGGGGGACTCAAAGCAGTGTAAACCATAATAAACAGCAAAAATTCTATGTCAAACATACATATAAAAGCAATACATAACATATCTAAATCAATAACACATAACTATGAATTAAAGTAATTAAAAACTGTACAAAAACATCAAACATAGACATAAAACATTTCAATATTGCACCATTTTGACATTGCATCAGTCCTGTGGTTGTCATTTAGCTTGCATAGCCAAGTTCTGAGTTGTTTTCTGAACACCAGGAGGGAGGGGCCCGATCTAATTTCACTGGGGAGGGAGTTTCATAGCTGAGGGGCCACCAATGAAAAGGTCCTGTCTCTCGTCCCTACCAATCACACCTGCAAAGGTGGCAAGACTTCCCCAGAAGACTATAGGGATTTTTCTATAACATACGGGGGGGGGGGGGGATAAAAAATAAGATAAATAAAATACAAGTAATTTTTTAAAAAAGAAGGGAGAGAAACTCCAGGTTAAATACCAGATAGATAGAGATGGGATGAGGAAAGGTGTAAGGGGGGGGGGGGGGGGTAGGAATAAAAGGGGAGGGATAAAGGGAAAGAAAAAAAAAGGAGGGAGTAATAAGGGGGGTGGTTTCTTCCTTTTCCTAGTGGATTCTCTCTATAAGTTTTTATTCTTGGTTTCTTAAACTTTGTCCTTTTTCTCTTCCTTCTCCTAGTGGTGATTCTGTTTGTATAGGTTGTATATTTCCTTTTCCTCTTTTAGATCAGTAACTTCACTTTATTGTCCTTTATCCAAGTCTTCAGTGGTGTCCAGTCTGTCATTTTCATACATTTATTCTGTGTCTGTGTCTTTCCCCAGCAGATCTTAACGCTCAAACTGGTTTATAAAGGGAGATGCATGCAGACAGGTAAGAACCCCTGAAAAAGTGGGAAAATCTCATTTAAAAAAAAAAAGCTGAGAGAACACCATTAGGTTCTTCAGCATACCTCTATGTTCAACTTCTATCTGAAGTTTGTAAGTCCTCTAGTGTGATTCAGTGGTCAACCTCTGTCGGCAGTTGACCACTGAACCAAGCTAAAATACTTACAAGTATCTAGAGAAGTGTATTTTCTAGGAATCTCAAAGTCCCTCTGCACAACTTTGTGGTGGAATTTGATCATCTAGTCTTGCTGGAGTACCTAGAGGGAACATATTAATTAAATTCCCAAATAATCAATTTAAATAATGTGGAGAGCTGACTGTATTTTTATTCTTCCCGAGGCCAGTGGCAGCATTGAAGCAAACAGACATGTCAGCTACTTAATCAGAAGATATACTGTATGTACAAATCTTCTCTTGCAGCCTCGAGTTGAACTGTGTTGAAATGACCTGATGACAGTTAGGAAGTGGCCTGTTTTGCAAAGCCAGCACATTGCAAAACATGCCTGCAGGGTTTTTTTTTTTTTTGAAAGAAGGCCTTAAGGTGCATTTTAAAGTTGAATTTCCATAATTGCTGGACTTAGACTTTATAAATTTAATATTGGTGTAAATTCTGGATACCAATGACTTGTGAAATCTTTCATTACTTCTATCAGCACATTCGTATACCAAATTTAAACTAATCTGAATTGAAGCAATTTAATTCAATAATCTAATAGCATAGCAGTGGTATGTCCATAAAATTTCCTGCTAATGTGATAAGGTGGGAACGGATGTTTTTTGGCTGACGAGGAGCTCTATTTCTAAGAAGAAGATGATTAAAAAGACAGGTTTCTGATGGAATTAAAAGTACTTTTGTATTGTGAGTTTGTGGATCCCTTGTAGGTCAGGTGTTCCTAGCATTTTCTGTATTTTTAAGATTATTAAGATTTTCTCATGGAGGCATACAGATATGATATATTGGTTACTACATCTGTTAATATTCCCCAGTAAAACATTTAGCTGTAGGGATGTGTCAGATGCATTTCTGGTTCATACAGAATATGGGACCTTTGTGCCTAAGAGTGGTGCCCCTTTTCAGAATCTTCTGTTGCACCTTTAACAGTTATGTGGACATATAGTGATCCTTTGGAAGTAAAGAAGATGTTACTCAAGGTATTTCATTGCCTGAGGTGAATCAGCAAATGACTGCCTCCCTCTGCCCCCCCCTCCCCCACTGCCATACAATATAGTTTGGAACTGCATACACCCTGCTACTAAATTGAAGACAGTGATTAACCAAGAACAACCAAGTTTTTTCACATGATGAGAATATCCATGTTGCCTATTGCTAGTAGTAAAACTGAGTCATAAAATAAGGAATAATGTGCTTCTCCCACCTTGGACATTCCACAAGTATATATACTCCATTTGCTTTACTACCATCTGAAGATGCCACCCACAGATGCAGACGAAATGTCAAGAAAATGCTGCAGCCCAGAAACCACACAACACCCCAGTTTGCTCCTCTTTTGCAATATCTCAAAGACCTTCCACAGAGCCATATAACCCAGAATATCAAGGCAGATAATCCACAATATCTGCTTTGAACTGGATTTCTGCCATTACTTACTTACTTAAGCGATCCCTCATAGTCCGAGGATGATGGTTCTCCAAGAGATGTGTCTTGGCGGTGGATACGTAGGTGGCTGTGGAGCCCTATTCTTGATCTGCAGTGAGGGCATTGTTTCCAGGTGGAAAGCGGTCCCAGTCGGGGTTGGCTTTATGCACCCTTCTCTTGGCACGTTTCTCTCTTTTGCCCTCCATTCATGCCTCTTCAAATTTTACAGCACTGCTGGTCACAGCTGACCTCCAGCTGGAGAGCTCAAGGGCCAGGGCTTCCCAGTTTTTGGTGTCAATGACACAGTTTTTAAAGTTGGCTTTGAGCCCATCTTTGAATCTCTTTTCCTGTCCATCAACATTCCATTTCCTGTTCTTGAGTTTGGAGTAGAGTAGCTGCTTTGGGAGGTTGTGATCAGGCATCTGGACATCGTGGCCGGTCCTGCGGAGTTAATGGTGGAGGACCATCGCTGCAATGCTGGTGGTCTTTGTTTCTTCCAGCACGCTGACATTTGTCCACCTGATTTTGCAGGATTTTTCAGAGGCAGCGCTGATGGAATCATTTCAGGAGTTGCAAGTGACATCTGTAGATAGTCGACGTTTCACCAGCATATAGCAGGGTTGGGAGGACAATAGCTTTATAAACAAGCACCTTGGTATCCCTACGGATGTCCCGGTCCTCAAACACACTGTGCTTCATTTGGAAGAATGCTGCACTCGCACAGTTCAGGCAGTGTTGTATTTTAGTGTCAATGTTGACTTTTGTGGAGAGGTGGCTGTC
This sequence comes from Anolis sagrei, assembly GCF_037176765.1. Classification (NCBI taxonomy): domain Eukaryota; kingdom Metazoa; phylum Chordata; class Lepidosauria; order Squamata; family Anolidae; genus Anolis; species Anolis sagrei. The sequence goes on from NC_090023.1 coordinate 92,063,040, forward strand.
AAGGTAGCGGAAATGGTCAACATTTTCTTATTTTACACCATTAAGCTCTATTTCTGGCATTGCAGACGGATTGGCTGGTGCCTGCTGGAAGAGCACTTTGGTTTTCTCAATGTTCAATGACAGACCAAGCTTCTGTCAGCTGGACATTGCCATATAATCCAGTTCAATGTGGATTTCATACAGGTGTGCGGAAGGGGTTATATGAGGAGGTCTGACTGTCTCTGAGTAATGCTTAGGGCTGACCTTATGACGGGATAATAGCAGGTCTGAAAACAATTGCAATTGAGAAATATGTCATACACCATATGCTCCCGTCTATCAGTTCTAGCTTCTCATGTGAGAATATGAAAGAAGCCTCCCAAAGGATAGTAAAACATCCGAGAGTCCTCTGAACAATGTCCTTGCAGACGGCCAATTCTCTCACACCAGAAGTGACTTGCAGTTTCTTAAGTCACTCTTGACACACACACGCATACACAAAAATTGGCCACCAGCACGGTGTTGGAGCTCTAGAAGTTGAAATAGGCTTTCAACAGTAAGGTAAACTTCCCTTTTTTAAACACAAATTGGTATGGGGAAGGCAAGGTTTTGAAAGGCAACAAAGATTTGTTAACTTTACAAAAGACTTAGCCCTTGTAAAATGGCAGAACTACTCTTTTGTTGACCTCAGGATAAAGCATTTTCCCCACATGCCTGAAAAATGTTGAGCTGCTGGCATTATGTTATTTGAGTTTTATGTTTGCTTCCTCTTCCAAAGCAAGAGGGAAATGGTTACATAACCCTTTCTGTGTACATGTTCCTGTCTGTTCCTCTTATAGCCCTTAGGATTGTTCCTGTCTAAATGAATAACGGAGTCCTTTCCACTCTACACAGTTTTGCTTTTAAAGATTTAGTTTTAAATGTACACCTTCATCCTCTACAATCCTGTGGTTTGTAGTTCGGTGAGACATTAGAGCTCTCTGGCAGAGAATTATACGTAAATACTCTCCTCCAAACTACAAAACCCAAGATTTTGCAGAGTGAAACTATGTCAGTTAGTGCAATCATAGTATTATAAATAAGTAATATGATAAAACACTGTGTATCCTTCTTCAATTGTGGCAGAACCTGTGTCAGTTTCTCATTGTATCTGCGTTTCCTGTCTGCTACCATTAAAGAGGATGTTCTCTGGACTGGGCTGTATGCTATAGTCATCCACTTACTTGCAGTTTCCCTGCCTTGTTAGGACAGGAAGGTGTCTGTTTTTCACATTAAAGATTTGTTAGAAAATAACAGAATTGCCCTACATCTGTTGTAAATGGTTAAAACATGCTTCATCAGTGTTGTAAACAGCAGGTAGCTGTTTAACATTCATCAAATTTTTATTCAGTAAAGGTGACTTTTTTGGTGACAACACACAGAATGCACTAACCAGCATGACCACTGGCCATATTGGTGGGGGGTTTCTGGGAGATGTGGTCCAGAAAAGCACCCTTTGTCAGCTCCATTTGTATTCCAGCTTTCCTTTTCTCGGAATGGCATATATGGGTCACCTTTAGGCAAGCATCCAGATCTTGTTGGACTGCATCTCCCATTATTCATCACCATTAGTTGTTCAGTATAACTATAAATGGATGATTTCATTTATACTTTAGGATAAAAGGTAAAGGTTTCCCCTTGATATTAAGTCTAGTCGTGTTCGACTCTGGGGGGTGGTGCTCATCTCAATTTCTAAGCTGAAGAGCCAGCATTGTCCGCAGACGCCTCCAAGGTCATGTGGCCAGCATGACTGTATGGAGTGCCATTACCTTCTCACCAAAGTGGTACCTGTTTATTCACATCTGTATCTTTTCGAACTGCTTGGTTGACAGAAGCTGGGGCTAACAATGGGACCTCACCCCGCTCCTGGGATTCAAATCACTGACCTTTCAGTCATCAAGTTCAGCAGCAGCTCAGCAGTTTAACCTGCTGTGCCACTGGGGGCTTCATATACTTGAAGACAGTCAAATGTAAAAGAGGGCAAAGCATTCTCTTTCATCATTGCAAGTGCCCTACAGCCTATACCTGTTGGATTTGCCCCTTCTTTGCATTGTTAACAGTACAAGAACATTGCCATAGTTTGCATCTGGTCAATCCTCCCCAGTTATTTCATATTCATAATAAACTTCTGAGTTAAGTGAGGTTTAAGCAGTGTTTAATCTAAAGTCATTTGCTGAACATAATGGTAGTTCAGGGCTTCTGGCTTCTGTGTCAATGGAGTGATTAATTAACTCCACGAAATGGGAGCCACCAACCCTGACACCTGATCTACCATTACAGTGAATAAACGGCCCCGGCCCAAATTACCTGTCCGAACGCATCTCCCCCTATGAACCATCACAGAGATTAAGATCCTCTGGGGAGGCCCTGCTTTCCATCCCGCCATTGTCACAGGCACGATTGGTGGGGACGAGACACAGGGCCTTCTCGGTGATTTCCTCCCCTGCTATGGAACTCCATTCCTGGTGAGATCAGGTTGGCCCCCTCCCTCCTGTCCTTTAGAAGGATGGTAAAAACTTGGCTGTGGGACCAAGCTTTCGGGACAGGGCAATTAAGCGGCAGTGGGAAAGATGACAGGGCCAATTGGATTTGATGCGGATGTCTAGGACGGTTTTAAATGGTGTATTTTAATATTTTGTTAAATGTTTTTTAATGTTTATGTATTGTATGTGAATTTGTGTCCCGGAATTTAATGTTTGCTGTGTATATGCTGTGCTCCGCCCTGAGTCCCCTTCAGAGTGAGAAGGGCGGAATATAAATGTTTTAAATAAATGAATAAATAAACAAATGAGTTTTATTTTGAAGATGAAGGAAGCGTGCCTCCTCACTATAAGAGGATTTCACGAAACCAGTCGCTCTTATTGCAACGGTAGTAACAATGAGGCTGCGAACCATATTTTAGTTCTTGGGGACCACTGGTGGTCCACAGACCACAGGTTGGGAACCACTGCTTTAGACTTAGGGTCGCTCTAAGTCTGAAACTACTTGAAGGCACACAAGAATAACAATCCTAATTAGCCTAACTATCTCAGCAGCCAAAAGTAGGTCCACACTTCCCATTGAAATATTGGTATGTTTATGTTGGTTAAAACTGTCCTTTATTTTAAATAATTTGTTGTTTTTACATGTTTTTTAGCACAGCAAATAAGATATGTGCAGTGTGCATAGGAATGTGTTCATGTTTTTTTTTTCAAAATATAGTCACAACCCCCAACAGTCTGAGGGACCGTGCTGGTTCACTGAGGGCCCTTCCACACTGACATACAAACCAGAATATCAAGGCAGAAAATCCCACAATATCTGCTTTGAACTGGGTTATCTGAGTCCACGTAGCCATATATTCCAGTTCAAAGCAGAAAATATGGGATTTTATTCAGCTGTGTGGAAGGGCCCTAGAATGGAACCCAGCACAAATTCATTACACTATTGGCCACTGCTGATGCAAAATCAGGTCTCCATCTCAAGATATTTGAGTATTACATCTTGTGCTGCTGTTGTGATATCTTGTGTGAACACTTATTGAATTGGATTCTGGTTATATGGGCTGTCATGAAGACTGCCTGCCTTGCAACATTCACTGCCATAGCATGAATCAGGTCATTTTTGTTTGTCCACTAGTTGTGCAAACACTAGATTGACCAAGTGAGGCATTCTGATGGTTAATCCCAAACCTGATTCAGTTGTTGAATGGTGAGTCAACAGCCAGGTAAAAGCCATTGGTTGTATGAGTCTAGTTTGGAATGAAGGCCTTTTCAGTTGTGGCATTCTATGTCTTAGAATACTTTTCCAAAGGAAAGCTTACCTACTCTTTTTTCTTTGCTACATCAGACAATAATATTTTCTGCATTTCAACCTCTGGTTCAATTGGTTTTATGCAACAATATTTCTGCAGTTTTAGTCCTGTCCTGTTTTATTCTTTAGCTTTAACTTTATTGATTTTTAAATGGGTTTCATTAGCTTGCATCAGGATGCACTTCTTGTGAAGGAAGAGATAACAATGTGGGAGTAGAGAATGTTATTTTCATATTAATGCTTTATGTTTTCTGCAAATCTCCCTAGTACTATAACTATAGAGGAATACAAAATACTTGTAATAAAAAAGGAATGTATGTACAGGCGGCCCCCAAGTTACAAACAAGATAGGTTTTGTAGGTTTGTTCTTAAGTTGAATTTGTATGTAAGTCAGATTTCTAAAGTGTAGCTCCAGCCTAATATGTGTGGATTGTTGTAGGTTTTTCAGACTGTATGGCCATGTTCTAGAAGCATTCTGTCCTGACTTTTCACCTGTATCTATGGCAGGACCTCACAACCTCTGAGGATGCCTGCCATAAATGCAGGCAAAACGTCAGGAGAGAATGCTTCTAGAACATGGCCATACAGCCCAAAAAACCTACAACAACCCAGTGATTCTAGCCATGAAAGCCTTCAACTAATATGTATGTATTTATGTATAAGCTATCTTTGGATAGCATAGGGAAGGGCTATCCTGTGGTGTTTGTTCAGCTGTCTGTGACACCTGTTCAGAAGATTTCACCTCACTTTCTGTCCCTGTAATAACTGGATTTTGAAAAAAATTGCTTGTTTTGTAAACAAAGATTAGTAATAAAGCTGCAGGGGAGATATCTTTTATCCATGAAAACTCTTTCATGAGTGATTTTCCCTTCCTATGGACCTTACCACATTGCCTAATGCAGTGTTTCTCAAACTGTGCTCCTCGAGGTGTTTTGGACTTCAGCTCCCAGAAATCCTAGCCAGCTTACCAGTTGTTGGGAACTGTGGGTGCTAAAGTCCAAGACATCTGGAGGAGCTCAGTTTGAGAAATTCTATCTTAATGGATTCGCCACGCATTGTGGCAAATCAATGGGGTCCCGTCGGGGGGCACCCATCACCCCACTCCCAGCATTGCCCAACTTACCTGGGACCACATCTCATAGGGGAAGCATCTGCTGCCCAGCCTCCCCCACCCAATTGTTATCAATATATAAATAAAACTTTATTTGTATACCACCCCATCTCCCCGAGACGACTCAGGGTGGTTTCCAGCATAGGGCAAAACATTCAATTGCCAAATGACACAAAAAACTATACAAAATAAACATTATAAAACATAGACATAAATCATAAAATGCACTCACAAACATTCAAAAACCAGCTTCAGTTTTACTTCACCAAACAGGAATTCGAGTACCAATGGCCAGGATTACAAAGGGAACCTAGTCAGCTATGTGAGGGCTGGGCAAGGGCAAGTACAACCAAGTAGAATGTTGTTGTTGTTCATTCGTTCAGTCGTCTCCGACTCTTCGTGACCTCATGGACCAGTCCACGCCAGAGCTCCCTGTCGGCCGTTACCACCCCCAGCTCCTTCAAGGTCAGTCCAGTCACTTCAAGGATGCCATCCATCCATCTTGTCCTTGGTCGGCCCCTCTTCCTTTTGCCTTCCACTTTCCCCAGCATAATTGTCTTCTCTAGGCTTTGCTGTCTCCCCATGATGTGGCCAAAGTACTTCAACTTTGTCTCTAGTATCCTTCCCTCCAATGAGCAGTCGGGCTTTATTTCCTGGAGGATGGGGTGGTTGGATCTTCTCGCAGTCCAAGGCACTCTCAGCACTTTCCTCCAGCACCACAGCTCAAAAGCATCGATCTTCCTTCGCTCAGCCTTCCCTAAGGTCCAGCTCTCACATCTGTATGTTACTATAGGGAATACCATGGCTTTGACTAGGCGGATCTTTGTTGCCAGTCTGATGTCTCTACTCTTTACTATTTTATCAAGACTGGACATTTGCTCTCCTCCCAAGAAGTAAGCGTCTTCTGATTTCCTGGCCAAGTAGAATATGGCAGGGAAAATGGATAAAGTACAGAGCAGGGTCCTAGCTGATGGCCAGGCGAGGCCATGGGGCTAATCATTTCCAAAGGCCTGCTGGAGCCACCAAGTTTTCAGGTCCCCACGGAAGGAGGACAGTGACAGGGCTTGTCTTATCTCTTTGGGGAGGTTGTTCCAGAGTCGGGAGAGGGGGCACCACCAAGAAGGCCCTCTCCCTCGTCCCCAGTCATTCTTGTGACAGTAGCAGGAGCGAAAAGAGGGCCTCCCCAGCAGATCTTAGAGTCCGTGCTGATTCACAGGGGGAGATGTGATTGCAGAGATAGGTGGGCCTGAACCGTTAGGGCTTTGTAGGGCATAACCTACACCTTGAATTGGACCTGGCAACTTATGAGCAACCAGTGGAGATGCTTTAATAGGGATGTTTTACATTCTAAGGCTCTCCTCTTTAGGCATGGAGCTCAGCTGGAAGCACAAGTGTAATTTTTTAAATGTCTCACTATTGTTTGATGTTGTTGTTTAATATACTTTATTTGATTTATGATTGTTTTATTTCTGTTTGCACTTTATGGCATTGAATGTTTGCCGCTGTTGCTGTGGACCATCCCGAGTCCTCATGGGGAGATAGGGTAGGAAATAAATAAAGTATTATTATTATTATTATTATTATTATTATCATCTATATATATAAAAATGTTCTGTGCGTAATGAGTACCCTAAAAACAAAAGAACCAATGAACGAAATCACACCAAATTTGGCAACAAAACATCTCACAACACAAGGAGTGACCATCACTAAAAAAAAAATATGATTTTGTCATTTGGGAGTTGTAGTTGCTGGGATTTATAGTTCACCTATAAGCAAAGAGCATTCTGAACCCCATCAACAATGGAATTGAACCAAACTTGGCACACAGTTTTTCCATGGCCAACAGAAAATACTGGAAGGATTTGGTGGGCAGTTTCCTTTGGTTTTGGAGTTGTAGTTCACCTACATCCAGAGATCACTGTGGACTCAAACAATGATGGATCCGGACCAAACTTGGCACAAATACTCAATATGCCCAAATGTGAACACTGGTGGAGTTTGGGGAAAATCTCAACAATTGTGAGTTGTAGTTGCCGGGATTTATAGTTCACCTACAATCACAGAGCATTCTGAACCCCACTGACGATAGAATTGGGACAAACCTCCCACACAGAACCCCCATGACCACCAGAGTGGGCCACAGCAACGCGTGGCAGGAGACTGCTAGTTATTATTATAATAATTATAATAATAATAATTATTATTATTATTAATATTATTATGGGCTCCATGCGAAAAGATGAGAACAAGTAGCATACGACGAGCAAAGTTACCCATCTGATGAGGTTTCAGGAACAGCTTCTGTTCACTCACTTCCTCTTGTCTCACCACTGTGCTTAACTTGTGAGTCTTTTGTAAGTCAGATGCTTATAGCTCAGGGAATGCTTGTACACAATTTTCAATAAATTGGGGTCATGGTGTTTTGTACTGTAATAATGACAAGGGTCTTGTCTTTCCTTATAGAATTATTTTGCTGTTCAGCTCCCCTAAGAAAGGCATCATGTAAAATAAATGTGTAAATGAATCTTGTACAGTAAAGCTCGGTTTCAACTTTTGCACCAGGCACTGTAACTATGCCTTTAATAGCAGCTTGAATCACTACAATAAATAGGTGAAATTTTTTAGTAAGGGGGCAGGCAATGACCCCCTGCCCTGCTTTACTTAGCGTCAGTCCCAGCTTACCTGACCAATGGGAGTGATGAAAAAGAGCATCACTTGTTGACTTACTGCCATCCATAGAGTTGATTAAAACACAGACACACACCAGGGGAAATGCTGACACGTCTAGACAAAAGCTGTAAAAAAAGATGGCAGTAATGACATCTCTGTGAATTGAGTGATTCTAAAATTAGATAATGCTTGATAAATGATCAGGCTTGGTGAAAGTGGGAAAGGAGAGGCACTTTCTCGCAGCTTGCAAAAGCGGGAGATGCGGGAAGGGGAAGTCAACCTGTCTTGTCTGGTTTTGTTTCAACTTTTGTTTCCCTTTTGGCCAGCGTAGGAAGAGAAACAACAAAGCATTATTTTTAAAGTGCCAGCTACTAAGTAATTATGATTTGTCTGTTGTTTACTGTGTAAAGTAAAGGAGGCAAATCCTAGTTATAATTTTTCCATTGTGAAAAGTCTTCATGGTTTAAAGTGTGTTTATTTGCAAAGGTTTAATTTGTTGGAACAGGATTAGACATGAGAAGGCTTAGTAGAGAAAAAGCACTTTCCTCTTGCTGATTTTTTAAAACTCAAAAAAGAAAAAAATGGGACATTTCACCTGATTTTTTTGTGTTGTTGTTCCTGGACTGTCACATCTCTTGGTAGGCTAACTTTTTTTTCATGTTAGGAGCGACTTGAGAAACTGTAAGTCGCTTCTGGGGTGAGAGAATTGGCTGTCTGCAAGGATGTTGCCCAGGGGATGCCTGGATGTTTGATGTTTTACCATCCTTATGGGAGGCTTCTCTCATGTCCCTGCATGGGGAGCGGAGCTGACAGAGAGAGCTCATCCGCACTCTCTCTGGATTCGAACCTGCGACCTGTCTTCAGTCCTGCCAACTCAAAGGTTTAACCCACTGCAAATGGTTAACTGTGACTAAACAAATAACTTAACTGTGACTAAACAAATGATTTAAGAATAATAGAGATCTGCCCTTCAGGATTGTTGCCATGATTTCTGAGACAATTTTGAGGCATTTTTAAACAACTTACATGGGAATGTTAAATATCACCTTCTATTAAGAGTGCAGCATATTGTTCAGAGTTATTCCTGGTGTCTTCAGTTAAAAAGTTCAGGCAAATAATTACTTGAAACTTCTGTGAATGGCATTTTGGAAAACGGCTGTCAATCAGTGTTGAGAATACCAGGCTGGATGTGACAAATAGTGTCATCTAGCTATTGGTATTTGCTGTCACATTGGCTTTGACTTATGGCAACCCAATGACCTAATAGTATGTAGCAAATATAAGACATTTTTCTTTTTCCTATGAGCATGTTTTGAATGTTGCTGAATGGTTTGAGCCATATTCCAGCAGTTAAGCAGATGCTTCACATGCAAAGTACCCCTGGTTCTATCCCCATCACCACCATCATTGCCATGGAAAATATCTCTTATCTGATAATTAGAGAGCAAATGCACAGTGTTGGATCAATGGTGAGAAAGCATCCTATATTCTGAAATATAATCAGTGGTCATTAAATCACATAGGACTACTTTTGAATAATGACCAAGGAACAGAGATTGATTTTTTGAAAATGCGCAATGCCTTAAAAACTTTGAAATGTATCTCAAGATTATTATTATTATTATTATTATTATTATTATTATTATTATTATACCCCGCTTTATCTCTCCAAAGATTTCCCTTTTCCAAATAGAATATGTTGTAAGCAAGCAGTTCACAATATCTGTGAAAGTGATGCTGGGCCACTTGTTTCGGATTGTTTCTATAATCCTGGCTAAACCTTGATTTAGTGTTATGATCTAAATACGGTTAATGCGAGCATAGCACATCACAAGATGTGTATTGAGTCATGGTAAATCAATATGGGAAAATTTAGGACAAGAAGCTACACATGTTTAACTTGCTGGGGGCTGATTCACAATAGAGAATCAAGAAATACATCAGCGTTGCAAGAACAAGCAATGCAGATTGCTTCTTCTACCAACCTAGCAGTTTGAAAACATGCAAATGTGAGTAAATCAATAGGTACCGCTTTGTCGGGAAGGTAACAGTGCTCCATGCAGTCATCCTGGCCACATGACCTTGGAGGTGTCTACGGACAACACTGCCTCTTTGACTTAGAAATGGAGATGAGCACCAACCCCCCAGAGTCAGACACAACTGGACTTAATGTCAGGGGAAAACCTTTACCTTTACGTTTGTCTTTTCTTTACATCAAGTTACAGTATTCCTTAATGTCTTCCTTAATGTCAGGGGAAAACCTTTACCTGCAAGAACAAGTTAGTTCCATAACAAATTTCGCTAAAAATCTGCTTTATTCATGCAAGGAGAAAAATGCTGTGTCAGTGGTCAGTGTTAGAAGAGCCTGTTCTGGAGAGCTTGGACTGGATGATCCTTTGGGCTAGCCATTTCTAACGTTGTGCTCTCCAAGTTAATTGGATGTCAGTCTCCATCATCCTCACCCATTTTTACTATACAGAAAGCACAGTACACTGCATTAATTCTTTAACTTCCTCTAATGGTTTTATAAATATGCAAGGCTTTTAGTAAAAAAAAAAAAAGCAAAGAAACCCATAACTAGGCAAGAAACAAACAGGCATTTGAAGAGCCATCAGCCTTCTCTTGTGGTCACAGGGATGATGACTGGCATGTCCCCACCCTCCTGTGAATATCAGTGATCACCTGAGAAGCAGAATTCGCGCTCACACAAATCCTTCCTGTTTCTGCTGCAGATACAGATAGTGAATTCATTGTCACAAACATCTTGTGACAATGCATACAAGAGGACCTGACTTTCCACATGAAACTGAATAGAACACCCTCTTTCCATCTCTAGATTGTAAACAGAGCTAATTAGATTTTTCAGGCAAATCCAGTGTCAATAGTCACTGTTGACAAAGTGAAGACATTCAAGGAGATGAATAAACCATTGTCTTTGCTGTGGTTAGCCCCATTTCTTTGCAAAGATAACATGGATTCTGCATCAGTTTCAGGATATACGAGTAGCTTTCCTGGACAAGTCGTAGGAAGGAAAGGCTTATTCAGAGGGTTGAGGAAAACCCCTTTTGGAAAAGGAGCTCGAAACGAAGCATAGCCTTGCATCCCCTTCACTGTTCAAAGCTGTTGTTTCAAATGTTGTTTCCCTACGAAAGAGGGAGAAAAAGGTCCAGGAAGCAAATCTTGCCAAGAGCCGGGAGGCCTCAAACACACATCCACCTACTCAGAAACAGCAAGTTCTTCAGAGATATGCAGGCGGTTGCAAGCAATAGAAGAACTGTCACGCAGCAATGCTGACAAAGCAGCGCAGCACATTTTGTTACAAAGCTGCCCCTTACCCAACCTCACAGTGATGGCATTTGCCTCTCACGAAGGCATCCTACACATGGCATTCTTCTTTCCAGAACTGCTTTGGAAACAAGCTGCGTGCAGTTGCTTTCAAAGGACAGATCCCCATGTGGTTCATTTTCTTGGAATCCTGTGCTGCCACATATTAGATCTAAAAATGTATGGTTAGGTTGAAAGTGAGACCTGAAATAATTGTGCTACCTAAGGACACAATCTAAAAGTAAGGGCTCAAAATCTTAACAACAGCCACCATTTATTCTAGAAAGCTTTAAGAGAGATGCTTTTTTTCTGAAATTCATTTTGCAGTATAAGGGTAATAACATTGGGGTGTTTTATCATATGAGGCTAAGAATTTTTGGTATTTGCAAAGAAAAAAAAATAATGGCATCATCTCTATACGGCATGCATGGGCAAATGTGGGTCTTCCACAGGAACAATTACTAAATGATGGAGTGACAAGAGAACATACATGGTCTCTTGAGTTGATGGACAAACCTAAACTGTCAAGAGAAAATTACTCTGATGGGAGGGAAATCCTCACCATATAACATGCATGGGCAAACTTGGGTCTTCCAGGTGTTTTGGACTTCAACTCCCACAATTCCTAACAGCCTCGGGCCACTTCCTTTTCACCCTCAGGAATTGTGGGAGTTGAAGTAAGAAACACCTGGAAGACCCAAGTTTGCCCATGCATGTTATATGGTGAGGATTTCCCTCCCATCAGAGTAATTTTCTCTTGACAGTTTAGGTTTGTCCATCAACTCAAGAGACCATGTATGTTCTCTTATCACTCCATCATTTAGTAGTTGTTCTTGTGTGCATGACCCTGTCACAGAATTTTCTAGACAAGATTTGTTGAAGGTGTGTGCAAGAGGGAGTTGCCTTTGCCCTTTTTTTAAGGGACTGTGACTTATCCAAGGCCACTCAGTGGGTTTCTATGGCTAAATGGACATTCAACCCCTGGTCTCCATAATCATAGTGCATACTATGAATTTAATTTGTTTCCGAGCTTGGATTAAATTGACGGGTCTAGCAACATATCCCTTGAAAGCAGATCGAATTTGTCACAATTAGTTTAAAGAAAGGAACAAAAGCTCTCAATTGTTCCAATTTTATCAGTAAGGAACTAAGCTGAGTCACTTGGTGACTTGCACAAGGTCACAAACTAAGGGCAACTTGGGCTGTTAATGATATGCCTAAACACAGTCAATACGAGGAATGTGTGTTCCATTTATTAATGAATGTCCATGTCCATGTTGAAAAGAGGAAAAATGCCAATTTCTCCTGCAGGAAAATCCATCTTCCTATAATAGAGGTGGTGGAGTCTATGCTTTCAGTGTTAATAACAATATGTAACACATTTTGTTCCTGGGTTATGAATGTCATTTCCTAATTCGTTCTATCATAAAAGCATGGAAAAGGGTTGTCAGACTACAAAAACTGCATCCTGCAGCACATTTTGTTATAGATTTTCAATGAATATATCATTGAGTTTTAACCAATTCAACATAGTTTGTGGCAGCCACAAAAACGAAGTTTCTGGAGTATAACAACTACATTCAAAGTAAGTAAGTAAAGTAAGTCGCCTGTGGGCTGAGAGGGGCAGTATATAAATGTAGTAAATAAATAAATAAGTCCTGCACAATTAAACTGGAAATAACACTTCCAAACCAGTAATAGAAACATTTTCAAATTTTATTACATAGTGTAATATAATGCAAAGGTTTCCCCTGACATTAAGTCTAGTTGTGTCCCACTCCGGGGGGTAGTGCTCATCTCCATTTCTAAGCCAAAGAGCCGGCATTGTCCATAGACACCTCCAGGAACAGGTGGTCAGCATGACTGCAGAGAGCGCTGTTACCTTCCTGGGGAGCGGGGTGAGCTCTCACTGTTAGGCACAGCTTCTTCCAACCTAGCAGTTCGAAAAGATGCCTAGCAGTGAGAGCTCACAACGCTCCCTGGACTTGAACTGCCATCTTTTCGGTCAGCGAGTTTAGCAGCGTAGCAGTTTAACCTGCTGTGCCACCAGGGGGCCTGTATAGTGTAATATACTTGACTATAATACATGCCAGTAAGCCCCTTTGAACAGCACAGGGCTAGCCTACCTCTGGGTAGACAGAGGCAGCATTTTTTGAGAGTCATGAAAGGCTTGCTAATATATTGATTTTTATAGTGTAACATTGTTATATTGTAACATGCTTGGCTGTATATGTGTTTCGGTGCTGCTAGAATTGTAGCGTGTGGGGTCTCACCCTTCATTGCTTTACCAAAATACTCTGTGAACTGCTTCCTGAATTACCATTGGATACTATATTGCAAGCTGGAATTCAACCAGAACCTCAATGAACAGCATCTTTTCATTCCCCCTCTTTTTACTTTCTTTGTTTTAACATGTAACTTTGTGGGGTTTTGGAAGTCCTATTCTAAATATTGGTTTAGCTGTTACTCCTACCAGACTTAGGCAATCCCTCGTTGCCGAGTACGATAGTCATCCAGGATCAATGTTCTGGTGGATCCGTAGGTGACTGTGGAGCCCTATTCTTGATCTGCATCGTCTCCCGCAGTGAGGGCATTGGTTTCCAGGTGGAAGGCGGTCTCGGTTGGGGTTGGCTTGACGCGTCTTCCTCTTGGCACGTTTCTCTCTTTTGGCCTTCATTCGTGCCTCTTCAAATTCTGCAGCACTGCTGGTCACAGCTGACCTCCAGCTAGAGTGCTCAAGGGCCAGGGCTTCCCAGTTCTCAGTGTCTAAGCCAGAGTTTTTAAGGTTGGCCTTGAGCCCATCTTTAAATCTCTTTTCCTGCCCAACAACATTCCGTTTTCATTTCTTGAGTTCGGAGTAGGGCAACTGCTTTGGGAGACGGTAGTCGGGCATCTGGACAATGTAGCTGGTCCAGCGGAGTTGATGGTGGAGGACCATCGCTTCAATGCTGGTGGTCTTTGATTCTTCCAGCACACTGACATGTGTCCACCTGAATTGAACCAATACAATATGTTGACCTACTGAGAGCCTATTGATACAATGTGTTTTCTAAAACTGAGACTGGCAAAAGTATTTAGGATTTTGTGCTTTCATTTTTATCTGGATTTAGCCCCAATGGCATTGTATGAAGATTACACACACACACACACACATATTTGTGTGTGTGTGTGTGTATATTAGAATGGGAATAAATGATAATATGTATTTCGTGTACAATGTTCTGGCCCTGACTGTAGCCTTATGCAGTCATCACTCAACACACTTTGGGGAGGATAAGAGCAGGTCTCTTCCTTCCTCAATTGTCACGTCCCTTGTGAGTTTCCTGTTTGCATAGAGCTTCTCTTCACAAACATTTCTTTCTGTGACAGGACTCTTGGTGACTGACCTCCAACTGAACTGCAAAATTCAAATCTTGGCAACTCTTAACATATTTTAGACCCAACTTCGTGATATTGGACACAGGGAGGAGGGAGGAATAGATAAGATAACAGTTAGAATGTATCTTGTCTTTTTGAACTCCCACTGAGAAAGAAAGCGCAGGGTTTGTCATATAAGAAGAAGACAGGGTTTGATCACTTTCCATTGCTGAATTGATTCATGTTTATTATTGAAATGGCAATCATTTGAGAGTTTTCACTTTCTGTTTCAGGCAGATCTTTTTTTCCTTTCCCAATGCTTCAATATCATTGAATATTCTGGTTGAGCTGAACACATGCACACAGCAATTTAAAAAAGGAGACAAACCAATACAGGAAGTAGACAGGAGAAATCCAATTTCAGGAGCGATGATCTGCTGCCCTCTGCAGAGCAAAGCATGATCAACTCACATACTGGTTATAGTTAAGTAATACCGAACACAGTAAAGCTTTTAAAGTTTGAGCACTGTGTGAACCTCTTTAACTTGATCCCCAAATAGGCATTTATAGTATGAGGGAGAACTTTCATTTTTCAAAGAATTCCTTATTGCAGTCTTCTGTCACTTATTTTGTATTTACCAAATTGGTTGGTAGTTAGGCCAGCTTAAAAGAAAACTGTGTGTCTCGATTTTATTATTATTGGTTTGTTGTAGGTTTTTCAGGGCTATATGGCCATGTTCTGGAGGCAATTTTTCTCCTGACGTTTCGCCTGCATCTATTGCAAGCATCCTCAGAGGTAATGAGGTCTGTTGGAACTAGGAAAAATGGGTTTATATATCTGTGGAATGACCAGGGTGAGACAAAGGACTTTTGTTTGCTGGGGCTAGCTGTGAATGTTTCAGCTGATCACCTTGATTTGCATTCAATGGCGTGGAAGCGCCTGGGGGAATCTTTTGTTGAGAGTGATTTCATGTGCCTGTTTGTTTCCCCTCTGTTGTTTTGCTGCTGTAATTTTTGAGTTTTTTAATACTGGTAGCCAGATTTTGTTCATGTTCATGGTTTCTTCCTTTCTGTTGAAATTGTCCACATGCTTGTGGATTTCAATGGCTTCTCTGTGTAGTCTGACATGGTGGTTGTGAGAGTGGTCCAGCACTTCTGTGTTCTCAAATAAAATGCTGTGTCCAGGTTGGTTCATCAGGTGCTCTGCTATGGCTGATTTCTCTGGTTGGAGTAGTTTGCAGTGCCTTTCATGTTCCTTGATGCGTGTCTGGGCGCTGCGTTTGGTGGTCCCTATGTAGACTTGTCCACAGCTGCATGGTACACGGTAGACTCCTGCAGAGGTGAGAGGATTATTATTATTATTATTATTATTATTATTATTATTATTATTATCTTTATTTGTACCCCGCTAGCATCTCCCGAAGGACTCGATGCGGCTTACAAAGGCCAAGGCCTCAATACACAACATAACAATACAAACCTAAAGCAAGTTAAAAACAATTAAAGCAATATTAAACAACAAAACAACAAGCAATAAACAATACACCAAAACACAATAAAACTGGGCCGGGCCAGAGTAAAGGGTACAGGATTAAAAGTGCTGATGTGACAGGTGATATGTAAGGATTATAGGGCAAGTGCAGTGTGCAGTGTGCGGCAATCTTAGTTCTAATAAAGTGCTTCTGGGACTTGATATTGGAGATTTCCTATTCTGGGAAGGCACATCAGAACAGCCAGGTCTTCAAGTTCTTTCAGAAGACTGCCAATGTAGGGGCCTGTCTAAGATCTTTGGGGAGGGTGTTCCAGAGTCGGGGGGTCACCACAGAAAAGGCCCTGTCTCGTGTCCCTGCCAACCGCGCTTGCAACGCAGGCGGGATCACGAGCAGGGCCTCTCCAGCTGAACGAAGTGAACAAGTGGGTTCGTAGACGGAGATGCGATCACGCAGGTAGGCTGGTCCCAAACCGTTCAGGGCTTTGTAGGTAAATTGGGCTCGGAAAATAAACGGCAGCCAGTGGAGCTCTTTTTTCTTTTTACAAGGAAGAATAACAATATTGTGGGATGAAGACAGGAAGAATCAAAATAAAAACATTTTGGTGTCATAGACAACTTCATTACATTTAAACAGGAAGTGGTGTATTTGATATGAAGTGTTTTAAATCCATCAACAAATAATAATAATTACAGGGAAAGCTCATCACCAAGTCGATGCAGTTGTTTTGCTATTACCAAGTAATATTACAGAAGCATTAATATGAATGCTCATTTGGAAAAGCATAACCTCTTGGAGGAAAGGATGACCTTTGAGATCATAACTTTTTGGAAATCCAGAATCTCCAAGGCCTTTTGGACATGTGATCTTTTGAAGATTAATTGCCATTCACATCATTTGGAAAATCGTAACCTTTTTGTAAAGTGTGATATTCCTATGAAGAGCGAAAAACTAATTTGAGTCAATCTTCTCTTTAGTGGTACATATCCACTAGTAGTCATGCAAGGCAAATTAGGTTTCTTAGCTGTCAGACTGATATACCTGGTTATCTCTTTGAACTATTAGGAACAAAAATTATGCCAATGCACACAATATATAACAGATCTTCAGAAGTGTTATTTCAGTTGCTCCAAAACAAATCTCCCATAAAATATCTAGTTTCTATATCATGCTCTTAAGAGACAAAAATAAAGTAGACTTCGTCAAAAATAATATACCTGGTTTATTCACAGCCTTCATGTATTCAGCATACAGGTACATAACTTGTCAGTCCAGTTACAGATAGGTTTGAAGTGGTTTCTCTGTGCAGATAGCCCAGGGCATCTTTCTTAAAATCAACATCAACATCTTTACATTCTGAGAATCTAATGGAGTCTGTCCTCTAAAAATGGAGTCCCAGAGCTGATCATGTAGCCTGCAGCCCCTCCCACAACTTCTCAGGAAACATAGTAAAAAGTGAAAGAAAGCTGCATACCAAAATATACATATACAATACACTAAGCAAAACAGAATCTTATGCAAACAAATTACTAGTAGAGGCGTGAAGTAGGTTGCTATTTCCAACGTACATATTGCCTTATGCTGCAACAGGGTCCCAGCTTTATTTTTAAACCATTTATATTTAATCACAAAATCATTTTTGGTAAATAAATTGAAATTGTAAGGTGGGTTTTGTTAGAGCAGGGAATTTTTTCACTTCAAGCAATACACAGTTAATTAGTGACCATAAATATAACATTTCCTGATTGCAGTAAAGGGTTTTGTGACACCTTATAAGCTTATATAAATTTTGTTGGGCATTTGTGGGTAGTTTGCCTGATTAAACACATGGTTCAGTGAATGGTTGTGTGAGGAATGCAGTCAGTGAGGTGATGGAATAGAAATGTAAAAAGTACTAACCAATCATTTTCTAAATGATATCTTTAACACAGCAGTTGAGACACCCTGCCATAGTTAAACAGATGAGTACATACAGCTATTGTCCTACTCGGCTCACAAGAGACTGAGCTATATCACCAGGGAAACTCTTGTGGGTGGGAGAAAATAACCAGTGTGGTCAGATAAGAGTAGAAATGCAAATAGAAGAAATTATCTAAGAGCCTATTAAAGAACAACACTGTGGTGGTGATACTGATTTCCTTGTATTACTGAGCTGATTAGAATCCCTAGTGAGATAAAAATCTTTTGTGTCGAAGGCTTTCATGGTATCACTAAGTTCTTCAGGCTGTATGACCATGTTCCAGAAGCATTCTCTCCTGACATTTCGCCTGCATCTATGGCAGGCATCTTCAGTGGTTGTGAGGCCCTCTGAGAATACCTGCCATAGATGCAGGTGAAATATCAGGAGAGAATGCTTCTGGAACATGGCCATACAGCCCGAAAAACTTACAGCAAGCCACTAAAAATCCTTTGTTTATTTTCATTCCATTCTGGTCAGCTGCTGCTCTTGGCAGTACCCCACAATATGTCAACATGTTCATGGCTAAAGAAAGAGGAAGGACCTCCAAAAATCTAAACTAAATGAAGTACTAACAGCTGATGTCACATATTCTTGCTTTCACTAGATTTCAGAAAGCAAGCAATCCTATTATTTTGGGAAATTCACTTCCAGGTATGAGATTAGAGGTGCCCAGTATTGCCTCACAATATTAACCTTTGCTTTGGGTGCCATTTAATTCAGGAGGGGAAAGCAGTGAGCAATGTGAAAAATGTGGGGCATTACATGAGAAGATTTAGTTTTATGCTGTCTCTATTGTCCTTTTCTTCCCCAGGCTCTTTGCCCTTTTGCTGCTTTTATGTCTTCCAACTCCAGCTCCAGTTTGTCCTCTTTTTCTCTTCATCCACAGGGTGTTTCTTCACCCTCCCCATTTCAATCTCCCACTCGCCATCTATTCTTCAACTCCCCTTCTCCTCCCCTTTCTCATCTCTTTCCTTGTCTCCTCTTTCACCCCTCACCTATTTTTTCTTTCCCTTTTTTCCTTCTCTCTTTTTGATCTTCATGCTATCCTTTCTTTGCCAACAACTTCACGTCCCCTTGGCCCTTATTCTCCTACTTTACTCCTAATGTTTTCTTTCCCTTCTTTCTACCTCTCCCCTCTTTTACTCTTTCCCTCTTTTTTACTAATTAAAGATTTGTTCTCCCTCCTGGTATGGTCACATCTGAGGCCCTTGCCCAAACTGGAAGTTAAACAACTTCTGCTGGATTTTTCTAGAGAGTCCAGTAAAGTGGTCCTTCCACCTCTTAAATTATTGTGGGCATCCAGTCAGGGTTCCTGCCTCATTTCCCCACCCCCTTCGATCTATTCAGTTCCCTAGAGGTGCAGCAGGTTAAACCGCTGAGCTGTTGAACTTGCTGATTGAAAGGTTGGTGGTTCAAATCCAGGGAGCAGGGTGAGCTCCCATTGTTAGGCCCAGCTTCTGCCAACCTAGCAGTTGGAAAACATACAAGTGTGAGTACCACTCCTACAGGAAAGTAGCAGCTGACCACATGACCTTGGCAGTGTCTATGGACAACGCTGGCTCTTTGGCTTAGAAATGGAGATGAGCACCCCCCCCCCCTTCGGACACAACTAGACTTAATGTCAAGGGGAAACCTTTTTACTTAAATCTGTTCAATCTACACATTCCCATTTTCACCTCTGTCCCATGTCCCTGACATAGTCTGAAAATAGAGAATAGTGCCCCTGTTGAATTATGGGAACACAATTCTCCATTTTGGGCACTTTTTTTGATGGTAGCACTGGGAGTTACTGGGTGCCCTGATGTTCAAGGCCCACATTTATTTCTCATTTTAGATGCTAAGCACCAGCGGTCTTACTTTCATTCTGCTTTGGTCAGAGTCCCTGGCTCTTTGGGACAGGTGTCAAGTATCTTCCAAAATGTTAGAAACATGCCTCCTATCTTTTACGATAACTTCCCCAAATCTTACAAACTCTGGACGTCTTGTAAAAGAAACCCTGTCATTCCAGATCATTTGTAGTTCTACACATATGGAAAGTGCACATTTTGAAGGCAACTTTAAAATGAACTTTTGAAAAAGTTTTTAAAAACGCCACTAGGGTTCAACAGTGATTGCCTTTGTGGCATAGTGTGTAAATCACGGACTTTTTAAACCCAAAAAAGAGCAATTAGATTATTTCGTTTTAATGACAATGAATCCACCCACCTGCTCTAATGGTCAACATTACCAAATTAATTTTCAGACCAAGCATTTGAGATTATCTTGCCTCAAGACCCACTGCCATGTAATGGAAAAATACCAAGCTATATGTGCTCAATAACTGAAAATTCATAGTTGCGTATGTCACACTCTCTTCCAATAGAGATAGGGAAGTAGTCTGTGAAATCAACAATGCACAGCTGATATTTGCACATTTTGGTTGACTGCGTCTTAATGCCTAAAGAAATACATAAAATATTCCTTGGGCTTACATTTACTGGTTATGTAAAATTATTTTATATTTATGGGCCTTGGATCCTATGGCAAGAGAAGGCGAGGAAAAAACAAAACAAAAAAACAAAAATGGCACCATACCTTTTTATTGCTAATATGTTCCTAACTAGATGTAAAAGTCTAATGAATTTTGAGGGAGCAGTAGGCAACTGAAATGTTAGTACAGTATTAAAATATGTATTGGGGTTTACCAAAACTGAAACTGTCATGGTCAAATCACACTTTACATTCACATGTACATTAACACACATTTTAATTGTAGATCAAGAGAATGCATTGTTCCCCACATCAACCAGCTGAGATTAGAATAATTATTTCATGTATGGTATAAGACTATTTCAGGAAGGTGGAAGGGAATGGTAAAAAGTCTGGACAACAGGCTCTGTCTTAAGCCTAGTGCTATTCAATACCTTTGTAAATGTCTTGCTACCTCTTCACACGGGGCATTTTTGTCTATTTTGTGCTTTTTTGCGCTGCAAGGATGGGCCCTGCCATGCGCCATCACATGACACATGGCAGGCTCCACCCACATTCCTCCCAAAGGAGGGTGGAAGTGCCAAAAGGTGCTTCTTCTTCCACTATGGGGAGGAAACTGTAGTTTGGATATTAAAAACTGCAACTGCCAGCAAAACGGCATGGCCCTAGGGAACATGCAAAGAGGTCCCATCTCTCTTCTGTTTTGGTCAGACATCATCTGGAATACTGTGTTCAGTTCTAGGCATTACAGTTCAGGAGGGATATTTTGACAGGTTGGAACGTGTGCAGAAGAGGGTAACCAAAATGATCAAAGGTTTTGAAGCCGAGCCCCAGAAAGAGCAGCTTAAAGAGGTATGTTTAGCTTGAAGAAGAAAAGGTCGAGAGGGGACATTATAGCCATGTTTAAATATTTCAAAGGATGTCACATTGAGGAGGGGACAAGCTTGATCCTGCTGCTCTGGTGGCTAGAACATAGAGCAATGGATTCAAATTGCAGGAGAAAAAAATCCACCTAAACATTAGGTACAAAATCTACTGGAAACTATCTATTTTTGCTCCCTGTTCTAGATCACTGCCATTCGATGTGGACTGAATAAGTCAAGATTTTTTCACCGACCTCCGCAGATGTTCAATTCTATTTCAACACTGACAATGAGGTTGCATGTTCCATTGGCCCTGTGGTTTAATAGATTAGTTTTGAGGGTGCAAGGAAAACCATCTTGCACATATCACTGTCATCTAACAGAAAGAAAGTGACAAAGGGGAAATGCTTGACTGCCACCAATGCTTCCCAGAATCTTGTGACTCAGACTGCAGTAATCCCTTTCTACTTCGTGGTTTGCTTTTTGCGGACTCGCTGTTTTGTGGTTTTTCCTTCCTGAGGCCAACGGGCCTCAGAAAGTGTGTGGGCTGGGCCTGAGGTGCGGCGAGGAAGGCCTGCTGGTCACAAAGTGTGGCCTACTGTGCTACCACAGCCCAGAAAGTGGCTCCGGAGGCGTATATTGGGTGGACTTGCAGCAGAGGTGGGTAAAGGAGCGTGAGGGCTAGAGTGCGCACGCACGCACGCACACACAAACGCTTCTTATATACACCCAATGGAAGTGGAGCGCTTTCTAAAAGTTACTGTTCAACTAATGTGACTGAAGGATTTTGTTTCTAAGATAAAGGAAAAGGTTTTCCCCTGACATTAAGTCCAGTCATGTCCGACTTGGGGGAGGGGGGGGTGCTCACCTTTGAGGATTACGTGAACAACATGTTCAAGGATGTTTATGTTGTGTATAAGTGTGTGGGGAGGGTTTATAAAGACTTAACATAGTGTATAACTACTAAAATAATGCATAAATATTAAAATAAATATAGCATCCCTACTTCACGGATTTTCACTTTTCATGGGTGGTCCTGGAACATAACACCCAAAATAAGTGAGGGGACACTATATTGCCTTACTATATCCAAGGGTGGGGCCAGCCAATGCTTGGTGTGCCCCTGGTTTTCTTCATAGTCATGCCTAGCAGAGTTTTTGTATTTTAGAATGCTGCTGTTGTGGGAATGCACAGGATCACGATTTCATAACACAGATATTGTGCCAGTGGAATCTGGCACTTGGTCTGTAGAAAGCGGAAGATAGGACCATTGTTAAAATCACACAACACAGATGGTAACTAAACTTCCTCCAACTGGGCCTATAACAACAGGAAGCAGCTAGTTTCATGTTTGATGTAGATGAGGATGAGAAGTATGATCTTCGTTACTAGATTTAGAATTACCCAGGAATTAAAACTTACACGAAATCTGATTAAAAATACATTAAGATAAACCACTGCATTTTTTGAAAATTAAAGTGCAGCACAAAAAACAGAAATGACCAAAGTCCATCTTTGATTAGTCATATTGGTTGCAAGACTAATTGGTTGTTGTACCACAAAGTGGGTCATAAACCAAACCAAATTGGGTTTGGCCAGATTATCTTATTCAGTTCTGGTTAATATATTTTTGAGATATATATGAAAAGTACAGGAGAACAGAAAAAAACAGAAAGAGAAAGAAATGCAAATAGACACAAAAAGAATGAAATTCTGATTGACAGAAGAGGACAAATAAATAAAGGAAATAATATAGCAATTTTATGTTGCAGATTCGAGTTAAAATTGGATACATGCCTGAGGAAATTGAAAGCTATTGATCTTGAAATCTAACAAAGATGGAAGGGGTTGGTTAAAAGCAGATTTGACCCAGATTGTTTTTACCACTTCTTTTCTTTTTAAAATGCTCAATGGTCAAATTAACAAGGATACCTAGATTTTATTTTCCAACAATTTGCTCTTTCCCTAGTCTCCCACATATTTTCTCTGCCTTCTCCAAGAATAACATTAATGAGAAGTTCATTCACAGACTCCCATAATGTCATACAGATTTAATATTCCTTTAGCATGTATAAATGGAGCAAGTTTCAAGAGGCATATAAACAGGGTGTAATATTCTGTATAAATGCCCATTTAAAGGTCAACCTGACAAGTTCAGTGCTTTCAAGAAGTAGGTGAGCATTCAAATGAATTCTCTTTGTAAATGGACTGGAGTAAAAACTAATTAAAATCCGGATTTTAAAAGAGGCAGAGAAATCCTAGGCAGATCTCCAGTGGACGCTGAGGGCCTCGCTTGTAAAGTGTCCTTGAACATCACTGATCCGAAATACATTATTTCTGCCTCCCATTATGGAGTAAAATGATAATCCTAGGAAAGACTTTTTCTTTACTTACAAAGTGATTGCAATTAAAAGATATATTTTCTATTATAGAAGCTGTGTTTTTGATCTGGATCAAGACAGAAAAAACAGGAGAAGTAGAAAAAGTTCAAGAATGAATGTAAAGCAAAATTGGGATGTAGGAAACAGAGCCATTCCAGTGGTCCTCAACCTGTGAATCCCCAGGTATGTTGGTCTACAACTCCCAGAAATCCCAGCCAGTTTACCAGCTGTTAGGATTTCTGGGAGTTGAAGGCCAAAACATCTGGGGACCCACAGGTTGAGAACCACTGCATTATAAATTTGTAAAGATGCTAACAGACTAGTGATCCATCCACATTTTATTTTCTCAGAACACCACTTTACGTTTCTTTAAGAGAAAAAAGCGATATATTGTCATCATTATCATCATCATTATCATTAATGCAGCTTCCTAGGTCAGTTAGTTAAATCCAATATGAAATTAAAAAAACATGACTTTTCAATCAGCATGGATGTATCCTAAGAAAAATAAAGAAGCAGATATTTCCATTTCATATTCCCACGAGTAGTAGGAAGCAATGGGAAAAAACCTGGCCACCAGGAAGATTAAGATTCAGGGTTAATAAAAAAAAGTTTATTAAAAAATAGTACCACAGTATTCAAAACATAAGTAAGACATTTTTAATAGTGTTAAAGGATTTTTCTACTGTTTAACAATCACATATTCCATTTCTCCAAAAGAAGCCATTCCTGGGGCAGGATTTGATCAAACAGCGAAGAATGCAAAAGCATTAAATTCCCACATGAGACAGAGAGAAAAATATATGAGACATGAACAATTTCTGGACATTAATAGTCCTCCAGAAAATCACTATACCTGATAGAGTTTAAGTCTAGATCCTGATCCTGGTGTCTATAAAAAGATCCAAGTGCTATATATTGGGGTGAGCAATGCCTCTCATTATGACAGGTGAGACTGTAGCCAATGACTTTTGTGCCTACTGTCCATGGACTAAATGGGTAGCTTCAAGGACTAGTCTGTTGTCCTTTCTTAAGGTGCTTTATCTTTAAACTTAGAGCAAGTAGCTCGTAGAGGACAACTCTGGAAAGCAGAACACATGACCACACAGGAGAAGAGTTCAATGGGTAGTGAATGGCTATAACTAATTTCTACAACTCCACCAATAGCTTAAAATTTCTTCAGCACAGAGAGTAAAATTCACCTTCTTTCAAATGTGACTTATATTACCAAGCTTTTATTTCCAATGGGACCAAGTTATACAATTTCTTTAAAAAGCTTACTATAGCTCGTTTCATGGTTTGCTGTCAATGAATTTCTCAGACAATGCCAGAAATAACACTGTGACCGAGGATTGGTGGGCCATTCAAGGACAGATTGACTGCACAGTATCTTCCGGAGACGAAGGCACTTTGACATTTGCAAAACCTTCTCGAGAAATATTAAAACAATGACATCAACCTTTTCATCCATGAGGCGCTGGTGTGCCAGGTAAAAGGCCATGCGGAAATTGCCACTTGCAATGTACTTGTTTGTTAACACAAATACAGTTTTTCTGCTCACTTGTATACTCTCAGAAAGATTGGTCAGAACCGGTTCCCCTGGTAGCCAGTCCCTTTCTTCCAAGCATAAGTTGAATTGCTTCTCTCTTTGATCTTCCAGTTTTTCAACTAGTTCTTTTAGGACCCATTCAGACACAGCTTCATCTCTCTTATCATAAGCAATAAATGCATCATACACGATATCAGATGAAAACAAACGTTTATATCCTTTTAAACTGGCAGCAAAAAAATGGTATAAATACCACATATCCCAAAAGTACAGCTGGCTTATTGTGGTGATTATCATCAGAAACATGATGGCTGAGACAGATGCTAAGTACAAGATCTGAGAGAAGTCTAGTTCACAGGTCTCCAAATCTAAGTAAACCACACTTCTCCCTTTCCATGTCCCTGGGCCTGTACAAGTCACATCAGTTGCCAGAAAAGGAATAGTCACGTTTGTCTGGTTGACCCACCAGACAAACCACACAAGATCACAATTACATTTGAATGGATTACCATGTAGAAGTAGTGTATCCAAATTGTCAATAACATCCTTTGGGAAGCTGGAGTTTTTGAGTGTTTTGATCTTATTAAAACTGAGGTCTAAATATTTCAGGGTGACTGCATTTTGAAGAAAGTTATCAGTCAGTTTTTTAATGTTATTGTTTTGCAGTATGAATTTTCGAAGAGTCTTTGAGCAGTTGCTTAGTTCACGAGGAACAGTAGTCAGTTGGTTGTTGCTAAGATCCAAGACTTCCAGTTTTTCCAAAACCTGAAGTTTGTCCCAGCGAAAACTCTTCATGTTGTTACTGGCCAGTCTCAGTTCCGTGAGCTCTGAAGGAAGACCATCAAATACATTAACAGGCAGAAAAGTGAGAGAGTTCTCTGAAATATCAAGATGCTCCAACTTGGTCAGGTTCTTAAAGAATGAATAGTAATCTTCTTTCCATAAAACATCTAAATGATTCCTTCTAAATTCCAGTGTTTTGAGTGAATTACTTTCCATTCCTTTTTCAGTTGACGTAGAAATCTCATTCCCATTCATTATCAATGTTGTCAACTTTGTCAAATTCTTGGTAAAACCCAACATATGAGTGATGCCTTCTGCCTTAAAATAATGACTGTTATCACTAAGGTTTAGAATTTCCAGTTCTCGCAAGCCTTCAAAAGCATTTGGATATAGCAAATCAACCCTATTGTCAGAAAAATCCAAGTATTTCAGGTGTGGTAGATATTTGAATTCAGTTCCATTTAATGTTTGACTCATAGCATTACTAGACAAATTGAGACATTTAAGATCAGTGAGTTGTTGGAAATCAGAGGCTGTGATGAAAAAGATGTTGTTTCTGCTTAAATCCAGTGTTTTTCCATAATTTCTGCAAGCAGCTTCAGTGGTAAAAGGGAAAGAATATGACACCTCTTTGTTTTTAGATTTGCAACTTCGACTATATTCATCATACATGAAATAGTGCATATCTTGAAGCAAAAATCTGTAATACCGATCTGGTGATGGTTTCGGGCCAGAATAAAATCTACCATTGGCATCATTTGAAAAGAGAGATATTTTGTTGAAGGCAAGGTTTATAAAGTTAAGAGCTGGAAGCTTTTTAAACAGAGTAAGGTTAACATTCCTGATAAAATTAGTTCCAAAATCCAACACATTCAGATTTTTGAGAGGAATTAAATTATTTATCGTGGATCCATCTAGTTCTTTGAAAACAAACCCTCTGAGTCTCAAGGTTTGCAGATTAGCAAGATTAGAAAATGTTTTTGATAGGCGTAAATGTGAACGGTATTCTCGCAACTCAAAATTAAAAGACAGATCCAGGCTTATTAGGTTGGGAAGGTAGTTTAGAAAGTCGGCCTTCTCAATTTCATTAGCCAAGTAATTTTGAGAAAGATCCAGCACCTCCAATTTTTTAGTATGATAAAACCACTGACTCTTCACTTCATGAAGGGAGGTGCTGTGGAGCCGTAGGATTTTTAATTGCTTCAAGGAGTCAAAGGCGTTGGGATGAATTACAATACTTGTTTTGTTGGGGCATTCTGTGCAATTATAGGGAGCATTATGACACCGGGGGCAATTGCCACTTAAATCGAGTGTTTCCAAGTTGTGAAGACCACTTAGATCATGCTCTGAGATATTGCGAATGTCATTGTTATAAAGGTACAATTCTGTAAGGGTGGAAGGCAGGTTCTTTGGAACAGATGATATGTTATTAGCCTTCAAGGACAACAATCTTAATGCTCTAAGGTGGCGAAAAGCTGTTTCGTTAATGAAAAAGGAAGTATTGCAAGCATTGCGATAGTAGCAGTTCTTCCCCAGGAAGAGACTTTCCAACTTCCTAAGTTCTATAAAGTCATCTCCATGGATGGAAAAAATGTTGTTTACTTCAAGACTCAGAAGAAGTAAATTAGGAGGTAAACCTCGCGGGATTGCTGAAAGCTGATTTCCATCCAAATACAGTGATTTCAATTGTAAAATGTTTGCAAAGCTGTGAGTTTCAATTTTCAGCTTCGTGTTGCACACATGATCTTGAGGTCCCAACTTTGGAGGCAAACAGTTGCACCTGAAATCTATCTCCTGAAGGTTTTTAAATTTCTCAAAGTTGCTTGGGTCAATGTTGTGGATGTCATTAATGGTAAGTGACAGGTTGGTGACTTCAGAAGGAATGTCATCTGGAAATTCTCTGAGGTGCTTCTCACTACAATCCACAGTTACATAACCTTGGTTGTTATTCACAATGCAGGGCAAGGTTTTAGGATACCAGATGGCTGGAGTCATCATTGGCAATAATGAGGTCGTGAAAAAAACCAACTGGATCATGAAGAGAACCAATCTTCTTATAGTGTGCCAAGCATAAATTGCCTAGAGGGAAAGAAAAATGTGTAGAGTCTGAATAAATTACATTTTTAAAAATTCAGTATTACAAATGTTTAGTTATAGATTGTAAGTTTGGCTGAAGAACTTCCTATCATAGTTGTAACCTAGCATCATACTGTAATAGAGGGCCAATCAGGAACTCAAAAGGGCAACAGAAGCTATCACATAATTTAGGGCAGGTAGAAAAAGTAGTGTCTTAGACTATATATGTCTTCAAGAAGGCTTTTGCCATCCTGAGTCCATCCACACTACCTTGGCTGCTTTTTGCTACATCATCTCAAACGATTAATTGCATCTCTTGTAATCACTTTTTAAATAGGTTCTGAAAATCACTTTGTAAATAAATCACAGGGTGCTCTAACCTTGTTTATAATTTAAAGTACAGTCAGAAATTCACTTTTGTGGGTTTCATACTCATAGTTTTCATGACTAATGAGTTAGAAACCCACTACCTCCTGTAGTTGGTGAGCAAAAGTACTGCTTGGAAGGTGTGCATGCTACGAGCTTCCTTTCCCAGGTGAAACAGAGACTTGTAGCACACAGGTAAGAGGAGCTGGCTTTCCACTGTTTCAGTTACCTGACAGATGCAGCTCCTTTCTCTGTGCTCCACAAATCTCTGTTCCACCCAGGCAAAATGCCAGGGGAATGGGAAAATGCGGAACACAGGAAGAGGAACTAAGTCTATGGGCTTCTGGTCCCTCCTCTTCCATGGGGGCGGTGCCCCATTTCCTACCACCACATGAAGTATTCGTAGTTTTTTCACTTTTGCAGGAGAGTGGTACCCTGAACCCTCACAAAAGTGGAGAGCCTCTTATATTGTCATTAAAAAAACCCAGATGACGATCTGCTAATAATTAGGATACATATGACCCAACAATGTCACAGTGTGATCAAGGTGTCAAACATTAAGAAGGAAGAACACAAAATCTAGGAAAGACAGTAGTTTACTTTGGTTTGATCCAAATGATGAGGTCAAGATTCTGCCTCTCCTCTCTTCTCTGCTGCTGAATTAATTGAACACAAAATACTTTTGAACTCAATGTGCAAAAGTGGGAGGAGAAGAGAGAGAAAATAAACTGGGATACAGCCAACCTTCCACATTTGTAGGTTTAACTACTATGGATTTGATTACTTGTTAATTTGATTAACATGTTCTCTCTAGGAAAATCTAGATCAATATGACTTTATGGTCAACTTCCAGTAGAGACTGACCTTAGGCTTGTGTTGGAAGATCTAGAGCTTCCTAGAGAGAACACTTCTGTAGACACTTTTAGGTCCTCCAACTTCCATGAAAAGATAACTATAGTGACTCACTGGAGGACCTAGAGATTTCTGAAGAAATGTTCTCTGAGGTTAAAAAGAGCAGTTTTTGTACACAAGTTTCATAGGGGCCCTGTATTCTAATTCTGCAAAAGAGAACAGTCTACAGAAGTGGTTTCAACCTTTGGTCCTCCAGGTATTTTGGACTTCGACTCCCACAATTCCTAACAGCTGGTACATTGTCTGGGATTTCCCAGAGCTGAAGTCCAAAACACCTGGAGGACCAAATGTTGGGAATTACTGCTCTACAGTATTTTGAAAGTAGCTGAAAAAGTGAAATGACAGAGGAATAATTAGGACTGTCCTGAAAAATTGGGACAGTTGGGGGTGGGGGGTATAGCACTATTCTATCCCACTATTCTACGACTACTTGTTGGATAAAGGTGGTGGAAGCCACATTTTCTGCACCAGTGCATCAAGTGTGACAGCACCCAGACCTATTGAACTAAGGTAAGAATCTAGTTTTAGTACCATGAAGATGTTAATACAGAATTAGGGAAACAAAGGCATGGCATATTAATTCCATACCACCCAGCACTCCATAGGTCTGACATCAAAAGCAGTGGCCATAGCTACTAGTCAAATGATAGAAGAGGTCTCTTCCACCTAATGCTTCAACAGAGAAGATAATTTGGATGCTCCCTACCAACTCTGCTTACAAAAGAAAAAATAAAAAAGGAAGAAGCTATGTAATCTCAGCTGGCATTTACAAATAGAAGTCAGT
The DNA here is from genome assembly GCF_037176765.1 of Anolis sagrei. NCBI lineage: Eukaryota > Metazoa > Chordata > Lepidosauria > Squamata > Anolidae > Anolis > Anolis sagrei. The sequence continues at coordinate 92,092,948 of NC_090023.1, forward strand.
GATGCATATATATCTTCTTACTGTTGCTGCATGCTCTCAGGTCAACTCGACCTTCTATTGTAATATTCTTGTCAAGATTGCTTCCAAGTAGATTTACCATTACTTTTCTCTACGGCTGAGAGAGGATGACATACCCTTGCTGACCCAATGGGTTTCCATAACTGATGAAGGATTTGAACCCTGGTCTCCCAGTTGAATACTCATACTAGCACCACTATGCTTGTTCAACTGGTGCCTACTTATTCAAATTTGAGTCAAGGTAATTGCACAATAAAGGTTTCATCCTGAAGTACCCAAAATATTTGGGGATCCAGAGAAGTTGAATTCTTGGAATCTGATTATAGGGAAGATCCACAGATGGTGCAGTTGATGGAAGGGGGGTGGAGTAGGGCAATGGGTTATGTAGTACCCGAGAAAGGGTCCACCTAAACAGTTCCACAGCTGTTAAAAGATAATAGCAACTGATATTAGGTAGAACCACAAAAAGATCACTTAACAAAGACATAAATACCTATTTCCTCTAAAAAAAAAGAGTGCAGTTTTAAATCCTAGTCTAAAAGGTTTGTGTCTTTATTGCACAGGAAAACATTACTTCCTATATTTTCCAAACTGCATTGTTAAAAGCACAAGATAATTCTTTTTGCCCCCCCCCCCCCCCAGCCAATCTATGAATGAATCTGGCCCAGCTTACTTATCCAAACGCATCTCCCCCATGAATCAGGACAGACGTTAACATCTTCTGGGGAGGCCTTGCTCTCAGTCCCACCTCCTTCCCAGGTGTGGCTGATGGGGACAAGAGACAGGGCCTCCTCAGTGGTGACCCCTCAACTGTGGAACTCTTCCTAGTGATGTGGGATGAGCCTCCTCCCTCTTAACATTTAGAAAAAAAGTAAAATCCTGGCTTTGAAACCAGGCATTTGGAGACTAGCTACCATGCAATAGACAGCTAGGAATCAATGTGACTATAACTGGAATGACTCATGGGCTGATTACAGACTATATGGTTGTTTTAATCATTGGTTTAAATCCTGTTTAAATTGTATTTATATGTATTGTTTTATATGTAATGATTTAATATTTAATGCATTTATAATTTGTTATATTTGATGTGGCATCAAATTGTGCCAAGTTCTAAGTTACTCTGAGTCCTCCCCTTGGGGTGAGATAGGGCAGGATAGAAATATGGGGAATAAATAAATAAATAAATAAATAATATGCGAGAAAAAGTTGAAGCTTCAGGAAATCAGGTCTGAATAACATAGAGTTGCAAGAGCAAGGGCCAAAAGAAGTAGAAAGAATGTCATGGGGCTCTCGATAGGGCAAAGAGGCAAAGGAAGAGGACTGTTATGTATCAAACAAAACATTTGGCTGCATTTCTCTGATCTGAATGGTTGACTACACAAGCACAAGACCTGTCTTTTATGGAGGTTGAGGGCTTCCATAAATAAAAGCAGCCATTTATTTTACCTATGAAGTTCTGAAACTCCATAAAAACAACTAAAATTCCTATTTAATGTGCCGGTGAAGTTGTGAAAAGCTGCAAAGAAAACCCTACATAAATATAGCAGCTATGACAATGTCTGCATTGCTGCACCTTTCTTTTAGTATATAAGCAGCCATCTCAGAAAGATGCCACCTCTCCTAGTAACTCATATTTGTATGCAGTCAAACAAGCAAAGTCTTGGGTTCAGAAATCTTCCCTTTGAGCCCAGTCCTTTGCATTCCCTTGGTGTCCATATTTGATGAAGCCTCCCATCCTAAACACACTGCAACATTTCATGGGACCTCTCTCCAAAGATGAAACAATGTGGTTTTGTGAGCTATAATAACAAAAAAACAACAACAAAAAACAACCCCATTTTCTAGGTAAGGAAACATGCACATCAATCTTTTATTCTTCAGATAGATTAATAATTTAGGGGAAATGTCTTCACAAAATGGCATAGACAGAAATGGACTTGAACAACAGAATGATGAATTCTGGCAAGTCCATCTTGCATATCACGTCAGTGATAAAAAGAAAAGGCTTTCAAGATTACAATTAAAAGTTGAACCTACCATTTTAGACATTTCTTTGAAGCGGAAAGATGTCTTGTCCCTGGGAAGAACTGCTTTAGATGTCGATAGCAATGAAAAGTCAACTTAAAACCTCAGGTCAAGTCTGTGAGAGAACATACAAAACAGGAGAGTTCTCTTGTCTGATCCTGTCACGTGCTGTCTTCTACTGAAGATATGACTTATGAAATCAGTAGCATGGCAGCTGTCATCAGTACTCACTTCCTCAACCGTTTTTCTTATTCCCCAGTTAAAAATAACTTGCGCCAATCGTTTTTTAAAGCAGAGTAAAAATTCTTGTGTCCTCAAAGCCGTGCTCAGCTTGCTTAGTACAGCTACAACTAGTTTTCATCAAGTTAGAAAACTTATGTGCCCTTTCAAAATATCATAGTTTTAGATACATTTTCCACTTAAAGTGGGAAACTACATGTGTGCCAATTTTAATATTTATTTTTCATAAAAATATTTTCCCCTTTCCACAACACATTTCAGATGCAGTTGGATCTCTTTAAATACCTGTGAAACTCGTAACTCCTAATCTAATGTGTAGCATCAGTATCTTATGCTAGCAAAGGGATCTGTATACATAGATTGAGGGAAAATAACTTGTTCAAAGCATTAAAGAAGGCTTTATAGCAGAGGTGAGCATCATGCAGCCATTCATTTTGTTGGATTCCAGCTTCCAGCTATTCTCATTGCCTATGTTCAATCTACTGGGACTTGGAGTTTTAAAACATCTAGGGAGGCATGTGATTTCCCACCTCTACTTCATAGTTGTTGGTATTAGAAAACAAAATTTACTATTAAAGAATTTTAAGAAATTTTGTACTTTTATATAAAACAATGAGTTTCCTTTTCGAGTCTCTTAAGGCCAGTGAGGATTAAAGTAATGTAACGATTTGTGGTATTTAATTATTTCACATATTTATATCCTGCCCTTCTCACCCTAAAAGGGGACTCAAGGCAACCTTACAGCAGGCAGCAATTTAATGCCAATACATATCAAGATAAAAAAATAAACAAATACAATTAAAACCATACAATTAAACATTAATTATTAAAACATCAATTAAAATAATGTAATCCAGATTGTAGTCCAAGGCCTTCCAATTGTCAGTTCCACTAGTCCATTATTCTTATTGCACTATTTACTGGTTGAATGCTTGGTAGATAAAATTGCATACTCAAACATCAATCCTTCTTAAATATATATCTAATTAGCCCATTTAATATGTTTCTGTGCAATCCTACAATTGAAAATTAGCAAACACTAACAAAAGCACATTATAACAAATTACGCTAAGTAACATAATTTTTGCTCCTGGGTTATCAATTATATTTCCTAATTGGAAAACCGGGATTAAACTGCAAAAACTTTGTTTTTGTGGGACATCCTGCAGCACATGTTGCTATAGGTTTTCTATTAATATCTCGTAAGTCTCAACTAATTCAACATAGTTTGTGGCAGCCACAAAAATGCAGTTTCTGGAGTATAACAACTACTTTCAAAATAAGTATAGATAAGGGGATTTAAAGTTCAAAGTGAATTGAAGTGATTGAGAACCCCTAACCTTGTAGAACGCTAGAGAATTAAAGTAAGTGCAGATTCGGGGTGGTCTTAAAGGTACTGGCTGATGTAGATTAATTTATTTATTTGCAGCATTTATATACTGCTTTTCTCACCCCGAGGTGTGGTTCTCCTTCAAATTAATATGCAAACCTTGGGTTCTGTAATCTTGCACCCTTTAATTTTGATAGTCTAGGAATATTTTGTCTTGCCAATATTTCCAGATTTGATTCTGCCACTGAATTCTAAATCAAACCAATTTGATTTTTAGGGTGCAAAAAGCTTAGAGACTTGATCCATCTTTTGGCCGGTCCAACATTAATGAAACCCAACAGCACCCAGTGAAAGTCAGGGAGATCTTGGAGCATGTGCTTCTTCTCACACGATGCTTTGCAAGACTGTATTCCTCTCCTCTCTTACCCCCACCCACATCTGACCGTGAGGGTTGTCAACTGTTCAAAAGCACTTGAGTTTCAATTCACAGTGAAACGAAACTTAACTGAAGGCAAAAATGCCACTTGGATCAGCAGAGTTACTTTGAATGACAGACAACTAACTGTGCCAATCCATATAGCCAAGAAATGGTGGGAAGGACAGCGGGAGGAAAATGGTCCTGCATTACTATTGAAAAAGTTTGGACGTGTTTATCAACACTGCTAAAATTCCCTAGTAATGGGAAAAAAAATCTTTGCTCCCACAAACATAAAATGACACATTCCCATATTGCAGGCCTGGGAGCCGGATGTGGCCCCCTGGGTGTTTACCTCAGGCCCTCCTAATTTCCCTATCCATTTGGCATAAGATCATTGTGCTCCGCCGCATCCTTATGCAGAAAGGATGGGGGAGCGCTATCAGACGCTACATGTCTTGCCTTTCTCCCAGTTTAAGGACGGTGTGAGCATCCCATCCTTATGCTGAGAGGATGGCCCAAGGAAGGCATGTAGAAGCTGAGAGCCCTCAGCCTACCTTGGCCTCCTCCTGGCATAATCCAAGCCCACAAGATCGGACAGCCCAAAGATCAGGGGAGAAAGATCACGGAGGAGAATCTGGACAGCTGTCATATGTCTCGTTCTCCTCCTGACATAAGGATGGGGTGAGCAGCCCTATCCTTATGCCAGGAGGACAAGCTGAGGATGACCTGGGCCCTGCCCTGTGCTTTCCCAGGCTCTTCCCCTCCGGGCCCATCCCACCCAGCCTGTGCCTGCCTGCCCTCTCACCCAGGCCCACAATACGGCCCCAAGTCTGCCTATGTCTGCCATATTCCCATGCTCTCGTCCCAAGTTGATTCTGAGGCCAAAACATGTCTAAAGATACCCATGCATATCTTTATAAATAATTTCATACCTTTATATCAACTCAAGGCTTTTATGAGCATATAGGTCTGCCATTAAAAGGTTTTCTGGGCTTGCCCATCATAGGATCTTAGGTTTGGAAGGGATCCCAAGGGCTATTTAACCCAGTCTTCCACCATGCAGGAATATATAACTGAAGGACTCCAGTCAATACAAAAGCTAGACACCACAACCAGCCTGAAGAACAATGCTGAGTTTATTGAGAAACTTAAAACACAATAATGAGAAAATCTTTCTTGATTTTTTAAAAAGACTTAGTTTTTCTCATAGTAACAAAATGTTTCAGCTGGACCAACTTAGATGGCAAAGAAGACAGAAACAACATTGAGGACTGCTACATCACACTTTGGGGGGGGGGGGGCAGATAAGGAGGGGTGCATCTACACTGTAGAATTAATGCACTTTTATTTAAATGGATTTTATTCTTGTGAAAAGGCACCAGTCAGAACAGCTCAATTAGCAAATGTTAAGCAATTGCTTTTGCAAAGAGTAGACTCTTCAAATGTATACAACAAAATTTATTTATAGGATTGTTTCAGTTCCCCTGCAGATGGGGAGATGTTGAGAATACACGTGGTCTTGTGGGAATTTTGGTTTTGTTTTTTTAAAAAAACATGCTGCTTTTTCACACAAGGAAAACATGGCACAGAAGATACTTTTAAAAGGAGCCCAACCTCATTAGCAGAAAATAGGGAAGGTAGTGGAAGTACCTTTTAGTAACCAGAATTCTCTAACACATAGGCACCATCAAACATGGATGATTATGATGGATTATAATTGATCCCTTTTATCTTTTACTAAAATCAAGGGAAAAAGATTAGCTTTAAAATAAATTGGAGTCTTAAGGCCTCTTTCATTTGGTCTTTGCAGATTACAACACTCAGATTATGGCAGAATCCTCAGACTACATAAAACATCCCCACTGAAGTCTCTCCTATAACATCCTATAGAGCTCTCCTTCAGCAGCTAAAACCTACAGGATTAAATCTGGTTTGACACCACTTTAACTGCCATGGATCAATGCTATGGCATCATGGAAGTTGTAGCTTTACAAAGCCTTTACCCTCCTCTACCAAAGTGTACCTCACTAAACTACAAATCCCATATTTCCATAGCATTGAGCCATGACAGCTAAAGTGGTCTCAATCTGTATTAATTCTACAGTGTAAATGCATCCAAGGGTCCTATCTATTAAAAGGAACACTGAAAGAGGAGATTCTTCAGTGGTCCGGGAACAGTTAATCTCTGTTCCGGGGTCACTTTCCAGAAGGGCTAAGACAATTACCAGAGAACGCTAGCTTGCTTATGGCAGACACTAATTTCTTCAAAAAGGAACATACATAAGCCATTTAAATCTTTAAAGTCTGCAAATCAATATAAAATTACATTATTTCTGAGGTTCCATAACTTTCGGCAAGCAAACCCCTATTCGGGTTATACTTCCGAGCTAACTTTGGCTTTCAAAAATAGTACTCTCTTGCCCGTTTTAGTTATTGCCCATAACAGAAGAAGGAATGTGCATATAGTCAACATGAAGCTGTCACAGACATTCGCTATCCTGAAAATAAAATCTGTTTTTTGGTATAGCGGTACTGAATCCCGCACGCCACAGCTTTCATTGGAGTTATAGCGGGACATGACTGAACAGGTAGGACACAGATTCGCCATTGTGCGTTCTTCGGATGGCCTCGGCAAGAATCATAGAAATATCAATAACCTAGAAAGAAAAGGGAAACACTTATATATATCTCTTATCCACACCTTCCTCAGCCTGGTTTGTTGCTAATTATTATTATTATTATTATTATTATTATTATTATTATTATTATTATTATATGAAACACAACAAGATTAGTACACAGCAAACAAGATCACTATGCTGGTTGTTGTATTGGATCACACACTGGACACTTCCCAAGTGTCTAGGACTATGTGATGTATCGACAAATAATGCGTGCAGATCCCAGTAGGGCTCTGCACACATTATTCACCGATACATCACTTATTGTTGTTGTTGTTGTTGTGATATCTATTTTCTATCCTGTCTCCCTGAGGGGACCAGTAACGTATGAAATAAAATCAAAATTAAGCCTCATATGAAAAGGGATTCACTGTTTTATAGGAAAACAGCGAAATAGCCACAAGCAAGAAGAAACTGGGAAAGCACAGCTCTCCTACACAAAACTGGGTCAGCCCCTTTAAAAAATATTTACAGTATACAAAAACTTCTCAATTAAGCTTTGGAAGGCTTAAGTAAGGTTGTACTACGGAGTTGGAAAAGAGATGTTCTGAGCTACATGCAGTTCTCTGACAAATAACATGCAGATTGAGGGAATATGTTGGCTGAGCTCCTTTTTTGGGAGCGGGGTAAGCTCCCGTCTGTCAAACTCCAGCTTCTCATGCGAGAGGCCTACCACAGGATGGTAAAACATCCATCATCCGGGAGTCCCCTGGGCAACATCCTTGCAGACAACGGGTTCTCTCACACCAGAAGTGACTTGCAGTTTCTCAAATTGCTTCTGACATGAAAAGAAAAAATCTACAATATTTAAGAAATTAAACCCCAATTTTAATGCTAAATTCGAATCAGGGATGAAATAAATTTTGGATTAGCACATATTATGATCAATTTACACATTTTTGTCCATTTTTGACAAGTTAGTTATTAAGTCAAATATTTTTTTAATGATTTTTATTAAATATTTTATAAAACAAGACAACGAAAGAGGGGGAACAATAAGAAGAAGATAGAAAAGTAGGAAAAAGGGAAAAAAAACTAAAAAAAAAACTAAACTAAAAAAGACTAAACTAACCTAAACTATTCTAAAATGACTTCCACTCCAACATCAGGATCTTTTCCGTCAACTTCTTCTACTCTTGTCTATTCTTATCCTCTATATTTATCTAAATTTCTTTTCATAATCATAAAAAGAAGTCCAATCTGTTCTCTTTAGCGGTTTCCCGGTATTTCTTCTCATTAAAAATGTCAATTCGTCCATGTCTCTAATTTCTTTAAGTCAAATATTTATATCATCAAAAAATACTGGTTTTATTCCTTTTACTTTAGGCAATCAAATGAAATGGAAATTTGCATTTTTTCTTACCACATTAGTCAAAACACAAATTAATGATGATTTTGAAAACTTTTGCTGTAGCTTGTGATTACTGAAACTAGTACAAACTGCAAGTTCAAAAACTACACAGGTAAATGTTATTATGTGCATCTATTTCATAATATTTATAATACTTTTTGTAAAAAAATGTGCATGCAACAATATTTATGCCATATGTGTTGTGGCTCTCAAACATTTGAAGCTTATTGTATATCTTATTAAATTCATGTTTGACAACCCCTGCCATAGGAGAAAACAAACAAACATTAAAAAATAAATAAATAAAAAGAGCACTTCAATGCAATGAGTCATTTTGAGCCACCAGAGGGCTCCGGAAATGCATTTTCCTAATACTTTGAAAACAGAATTCTCCATCCATATATTCCTCTATCTACAGATTGAAAATCAATGTTACAAAAAGCAACATTGATTTTGCAATTTTATGTAAGGGTCACCATTATACTACATCACTGTATGTAATGAGTCTTGAGTATCCATATTTTGGTTTCTATGAGGTAGTTCTGGAACAAAACATCAGTGGATACCAAGGACCCACCATATTTCACTGAACCAATTTACACAAGCCTGCTACATGTACATGATCAAACCATCCAGTTAGCAGTCTGCTTTCTTTAGATCAAATGTTTGAGAGCCACAACACATATGGCATAAATATTATTGCATGCACATTTTTTTTACAAAAAGTATTATAAATATTATGAAATAGATGTACATAATAACATTTACCTGTGTAGTTTTTGAACTTGCAGTTTGTACTAGTTTCAGTAATCACAAGCTACAGCAAAAGTTTTCAAAATCATCATTAATTTGTGTTTTGACTAATGTGGTAAGAAAAAATGCATCACTCATACTTTTGATTTTCTTTTATGAAATGTGCAAAAAGCAGATTCCTATATCTGAATGTTGCTGGGAAATAGCTGAGAACCTAATGGAATTTATGTACCCAAGCAGTAATTCCCAAATGTGATATTGTGGTGCCTTTGCACTTTAACTTGGCCAGCTATAACAAATTCCTGGATTCTGAAAATATGAAACTGAGAAATTGTGCAAAAAGGCATTCTCAACACCTTTAATTAACTAGGAAACGAGCTTTGAACAGGCATATTAATGTTATATTCTGCAGTAGTATATCACAGGCTATTTTTTCAAATAAGGATTTCTAAAGGTTTGCTTAAAATAGCTCTAAAGTAATTTTTGCAAAGAAGTTCCAAACTTCTTTGGAAAATAGTGTTCATTAAAATACTTGTAAGTATTTGAAATATGATAACTTGGCTGTAAGTACTTTCTTAAAGCTTTCTAATTTTTGCAAAATATTATCCCACAATTTTTGATTCAATACATTTTAACAAGCCCAAAAAACCATGACCATCTGTAGCTTTTCCCTGCAGCTTGTGAAGCGCATATAAGTGTAAGTTCCTATATGCACTGTGCTCTTGGTTTGGGGTTTGGTTCCAGAGCGCCTTTATGGATATCAAAATCTGTAGATACTCAAGTCTCATTAGATAGAATGGCATAGTAAAATGGCATCCCTTATATAAAATGATAAAACAACTCAAACAAGTGCTGGAAAGAAGACTGAGGACCTGGGAAATGGTGGAATTCAACAGCAGGACTTACCCTCAAATCAGAATAATTTTCGTGAAGCAAAATCATGGGTCATGTTTTGCAATCACTCTCCAAATATATAGGAGTAGTGGTTGTTTGAATCAGTGGATACAGAGCCTGTGGGTACAGAGGGCCAACTGAACAGCAGAAGAAGAATGGCTACCAAAGTAAAAGAGCACTGTACCTGAATCTTGGGACAATGTTTCATTTTCTCTTCCTGTGGAATTGTGTTAGTTACGACTACTGCTTCAAATGCAGCATTATTGATCCGAGAAATAGCAGGCCCAGAGAAAATCCCATGAGTGAGGATAGCATATACTTTAGTTGCTCCTGCAGTGACCAGCCTATAAAACAGAACACAAGAAAAACATTTCTATCAATATCAGTGGAACTACCTGGCAGTTTCTATCAGAGGGGAGAAAAAAATTACCTTTGTGAAGGAAATAAAAAGTGTGAGTACAATAGGAGCATTCATGCCTAGCAAACAAGACAGCCTAATGAATACTTCATTTCCCCATGAATCCTTAGTGCTGCAGGGCAGCTTGTGTGGTTTGAATGCTGGTCTAAGGAGACCAAGGTTTGAATTCTGACTCATCAATGGAAATGCAATGGACGAACTTGGGGAAGTCATTCTCTTTAAGTGGTAGGCAACTGCAACCCCCTTCCTCTGAATAATTCTTGTAAGTTGAAAATGTAAGTTGAACGTGACTTGAAGGCACGTAATGATAAGACATTGTGAATAAAGTCACAGCTTACTGAATTTACTTTTGGACTACAATGCCCATAACCCGCTAGTTAGCACAACTGGTTATGCTACACTGGGAATTCTTGTGGCCGTAATCCAAAGACCTTTTGCAAAGCTCTGAACAGAACTTGCCAAGTGTGTTCAATCAAGCACAAATATGGCCAGTGGGAAATGTATTTCCCTTCTGCACTCTATTTCCAGAGCATGGCATCATCTGAGTACACTTGGAACAACTATTTAATATAGAGATTGTGAGAGAAGGACACTCACAATCTCCAGATTTTATCAAGACCACGTTTATTTATTTCCTAAATTTATACCCCACCCTGCTCCCCCCGAAGGGGGACTCATGACATTGTATTTCGAGACTCTGGTCTCTGAGTCACAATTTGTGGTGACTCTTCACAGCTGTCTCCTCAGACAAGTAAAATGATAACTTGGCAAATCAAAATGGATCTATAATGTAGGTATGTTTCATTTTACAAAGGTTTCATCGTTATTTTATTAAATGATAATTCATAATTCATGAATGCTGGGAAAGCCATACCTGAGGGAATGGCTCTGCTCATAATGTTTTTTCTTTCCCTAAAGCAAGAGTGAACATGGCCTGCATCCATTCCACCAAACCCACATATATGTTCTTCAGCTTCTTGAGAGCTCCCACAAAGTGATGAGACCCTCAATTATTTAACTATGAAACAGTGCTTGCTGTGCCTTGGAACAGAAAAATATAAACACTCGAATTCCTCCTTCAATTGCCAATTTATTTATTTACGTTAGAAAAGGTGCCATCCCCAAGTATCCCAGATGCCTGAGTGTGGCCTCCTCAGCATGCTGCAGTCACTTTAAACCCACATATTACCCTTAATTAAAAAATCTTCCAGCTATCCAATTGGTTTGATCTTCTTTATCACCTCTCACAGGAATGCTAGCTTCTTCAGTATTTACTCACTTGTCTGCTGCATGGCAAACTGTGCCACAAGTGTCTGCCATATCATCCACAAGGATTGCCACACGATCCGTCACATCCCCAACCAAGACCATCCGGTCTACCTCATTGGCTTTCTTCCTCTCTTTGTGAATCAGGGCAAACTCAACATTAAGTCGGTCAGCAATTGAAGTAACTCTGCAATGCATGGGAGGAAAAGGTAGCTTAAAAATTCAAAATAACAGATAGCTATTGGACCCAAATTTTGTATGACATGTAATAGCACTAGTTGAGTCATTGACAACTGGGTTAAAAAGAGCAAAGTCCTTATGTGTGAAACATTTCAGATCTATCTGCTTGACTAAATACAACGTAACCTTGATAGCTTGGATTTACTAGTTTCTTAAAATGCATTTAAAGCAGAAGTGGGCAAAGTATCCTTTCCCCATGGGGAGTGTAAACATCCAAAAACATGGTGGTGGAATTTTTGGCATTTCTTTGGCCCTTAGACCTACTGTTGTTGCTCATTTCTAATTTAAATGTTTAAATGTTGATTCTATGAGGTCCCTTTTCTTTTACATGGCATGATTTAAAAGCCATTTTCAGTGACTAGATTGCAGCCTTTAGGGAAACATATGTCACCCTGCATTACAAGAACGTGCACCATGTGGTGAGAAGATCTCACCTGTCACAACTCCATGGAGCTACTGCTATGTGGAAACATTGCCACAAGTTATCTGTCAAGGCTCTTAACATTCAAGTCAGACCTAAAAATAAAGCCCCATCTAGAGATCTTTTTGGTGATGTAGCAGCTTAAAGACGGGCTCTATGTCACAGTAGTAACACAGGCAAGTCCTCATCAGGCAACTTGAGAGTGATTTCTACTACTACTGTATATACTCGAGTATAAGCCGACCTGAATATAAGCGGAGGCACATATTTTTACCACAAAAAACTGGGAAACAGTATTGACTCAAGTATAAGCCAAGGGTGGAAAATGCAGCAATTTGTAAAATATTGGAGGGCACACCATAACTTTATCACACCTATTATGTACATAGGATGCCCACCTATCAATTTACCAGTAGTCCTCTCCAATTTGTAAAAGTGTCTTAAAACTTGTGTGCTAGGTCTTATTTTTTTAATGTTCTATGTTACAATGAATGAATAGTTTAGTTTATTCCAAAACTAGAAAATCCTCAACTGAAATGAGTGGACAAGATTTTTAATTAATGTTTTCTCCTTTGTTTAATTGATGATCCTTTATGTGAATTTATTTCGGTATTTATTTTCTAAAAAGAAAGAGTGACCTCTTGTGGCTTATCTTAGCAAACTTGAACCACTCAGGGAAAGGAACTGTTAGACGTAGAGCAATGATTTCTTCTCTTTGTTAAAAGCTCAATTTCCCCTTATACAGATCAGGAGAGTGCAACACACTTAGTAGTAAGTGTCCTGCTGGAAAATACAGCAGCCAGCATCAACTTGAATCTTCAGAAGTGGTAACCTTTAGCCTGCACCATATTTCATAAGACAGTATATATCTTGAGTCCATGACTCCTTTTCTTCCTGCAGTATTCTGACTCCTTTTGGTTGAAAAAAAATGCAACAGTTCACAAAAATCAGTCGAATTATTTCTCATCTAAATTGCAGAATGCACACTGATATATTTTTCATATTTTAACAGGGAAGAATACTGAGCTTAAGAGGGAGACTTGGAGATAAACACAATGAATCATGAAGAACACAGCAGGTGAGCTGTAAGAAGCAAGGAAGGAAAATCTCTCCATTCATAGGTACTCAACTCATAAGGACAAAACAAAGGGAGGAAAGAAAATAATTGTAATTTGGGTGCACAGAGCTTTCTGAGATGGCTGGGAAACTTTTTGAGGCTGACTATTTTTCAAAACACAAGAGCCCATGTGCAGATAAAGCTTCCTTGCACCTGTCAAGTAGTCAAATTCTGCTGTACTTGCTGAAAACCATGTTTCTACCTTTTAGCTCCACCTGCATCAGGTGAGACAATGACACAGTTCCTCCAGTCAGGAATATTTTCTTTGATCCACTGCAACACGGCTGGTTCTGCATAAAGATTGTCCACTGGGATATCAAAGAAACCCTACAGATGGGAAGAACACATTGAGAGACAACACATAATTTGCCGTATCACTGAGCTCTTTCAGGTAGACCATTAATTGCCACAGAAATTAGGCAGAAAGGAAATATTCCGTCTAGGTCTTTTGCTTAATTCAAGAATAGGCTATTTGCATCACCCCCACCCCTCTTTCTGCTTTCTGCAATCTAATTGAAGAGGATAAAATGGCTTTCATGATTCTTACGCCACTGCAGTTTGGATGTTCTTTCTGAAGACCTGCAAATCACATGGAGAATTACCTGCTAATCCCAATCTAATGTCTGCCTGACTCCAGATCAGAGAGTATGCAACAGACAGAAGTATGCCATACCAAGAATGGCATCCCCTAACCACATGTGAAACCCTTCTCCCAGATATAAAGTGAAATATCTAACTTGTTGCACACAAGTTTGTTCAGATTGTGAGGGTGTTCAGTAATTCCTCAGAATAAACTATGGTATTTATTTATTTATTTACTCTATTTATATCCCGCCTTTCTCCACCCTGAAGGTAACTCAAGGTGGCTTATATATAGGCAATTATTCAGTGCCTTAAAACACATACAATTCCAATAACATTAAAATTAAATTAAAATTCATATGTATTGAGCATTTAAAAACATTCCATTCCATATTAAAATGCCTCCATCCATAATCGTAGTCCAAGCCGTTTCATAGTCATTGCACATATTCCAAATCTTTTATTGCACTGCACTCTTCTCCAAAAGCCTGATCCCAAAGCCAAGTTTTTACTTTTCTTCTGAAGGCTCAGGGGGAGAGAACTGATCTAATATTGCTGGGGAGGGAGTTCCATAGCTGAGGAGCCACCACTGAGAAGGCCCTGTCTCTCATCCCCCACCAATCATGCTTGTGAGAAAGTTGGGACAGAAAGCAGGGCCTCCCCAGAAGATTTTAATCTCCGAGGTGGTTCATAGGGGGAGATATGTTCAGACAGGTAAGCTGGATTGGAGCCGTTTAGGGCTTTATAGGCTAAAGCCAGCACTTTGAATTGTGCTCGGTAGCAGTCTGGCAGCCAGTGTAGCTGGTGCAACAGGAGGGGTGTCCTCTCTGTACGCCGCTCCAGTTATCAACCTGGCTGCTGCCCGTTGGATAAATAGAAGCTTCCGAACAATCTTCAAAGGCAACCCCACATAGAGCGTGTTGCAGTAGTCTATACGGGATGAAAACAGCTGTAATTGATACATCTATCTCAGATCTTCTTTGCATGATTTGATTTTAAGATTATGGTCCTCATAGAAGCAAAAAACCCAGTTGTCTTTTTTGGCTTTGAAAAAAAAACACCCTAAATCTGTATGCTGTCACTGATTTAAAGTCAACAATTCTTATAGGAGATAGGACAAAATGCTTGCATATTTAAAATGTCTTAATATGGAATTTCAGGAGAAATAAATAATACAATATCTTTCTTCAATTTTTGTGAAGCTAGGCAAGATTTGTAATGCAATCTTAATCCAGCATGATATTGAAGAGAATCTTAAAACCTCAGTCAGACACTGGAAGGGGCTGGCCACAATTTTCATCCCATAATAATTATATTATCTTCTTGGGTTGCAGATTTGGATTCTGGGTTCAATTTTAATTGCTGAGTTAAACAAGACTTTAAAACAACATAGGATCAGTATTATCAGCCCACTCTCGTTTAGTTCGTTTTCTGTCTTAAGCATCAACTTGATAACAAGATGTTTGGTTGGTTGCAAAGAAGAGAAAGGTCAATTTCTATGGTAGAGTAGAGGCTGGAAAAATAGATTTAGACTACAATTCCCAGAATAAAAATGGAAAAGGAAATTCCAGGAGTAGCAGGCAAATCTGGTAGTTATAGTCCTCCCCAAAAGTATCATTTTTCATTTCTAATAACAACCTTCACAGTGAGCTTCCTTTAACACATACTGTCTGCTTCTATGTTGGTTCTTAGCAGACATGGACATACGCATGCATGCGTGTGTATGTATGTATGTATGTATGTATGTATACACACACACAGAGCCTCTGAATGATATGTTTGTGAATTTTTATTTTCTCACATGTAATATTTCTTTCTTAAATTGCTTTCCATTTTTTGAAATCACCCTGATTTGGCTTTCTGCTTAGAAAGGCAGGATGCAAATGTTAGCATAATTAAAACAGCTGTGGTAGTGTTTCAAATACAGAAAGTGAAGATAAATGAGTATGCACAGAGCAGATGAGGAATGGGAAAGAACCCCTAATTACCTGTATCTGGGATGCATGCAAATCCATGGTGATAATATGGTCTGCTCCAGCCACTGATAACATATTGGCAACCAGCTTTGCAGAAATGGGAGCGCGGCTCTGAAGAGGGGGAAAAAATAGCAGTTTTATGAATGTAGAAAATTAGGTTTAAGACTTCTCTGTTCAAGTGATATTGGCAGCAATCAATTATTCTGCTCATTATCATATCTAAACATTACAAACGCTCGTATAAGTTTTGCAATGCACTTGCCAACAAAACATTGTTCTGAATCGTTATAAGGCTTATAAACCATGAACTGTATATTCCTCAAGAGTATGTTTAGTGTTAGTAGCTCTAGGCAGCAGCTGTCTCCTATTTTTCATTCCCCCCCCCCCCCTTTTCTTCTAGCATTAAATGGTTCCCAGGATCTCCCTTTCTGTTGCTAAAAAATCTGAGCCTAGCAGAAAGGGAGAGATTCCTGAGACCTTCTCTACTAATGGCGAACCCATTCTCTGAGTGTGAGTCCAAAGAAGACATCACCTAAGACGTTGGTTCTCAACCTGTGGGTCCCCAGGTGTTTTGGCCTACAATTCCCAGACATCCCAGCCAGTTTACCAGCGGTTAGGATTTCTGGGAGTTGAGAGCCAAAACATCTGGGGACCCACAGGTTGAGAACCACTGAGAAGGGAGCAACAGGCTGAGGGGAACTCCAAGGTTTTCAAACATGCAAAAGATAGTCAAGAAAAAAAACCCTAAGGAGATTCCTTTGAAATTGATATTCTTGTGATGTTAATACAGGCTAATAACATCTAATTATCCCAACTGTTTTATTGCAGGATGGCGTTAAAGGGAGTAACTTTAACATGACTTGGCTGGTCAGAAATGTGAAGATGAACACAACACTGCAACATTTTTCTGTGTGTCCTAGATATGAAAGGAGGCAGAAGGTAGTATGAAGAATGCTCCCCCTCTAACTTTGAAAGCACTTTCTTTAATGTTTGTTTTTTCTGATATAAAAAAGCCCCACTGGAAGACATTTTCTCAGTTACAGTTAAAATTCTTATTTCTATGGGAAGGAAAAAGGTAAGTATGCTGTTACACTTTAGTTAGAGAAAAGATTAAAGGGCAAAGACAGATATAGCATTCAAAGTATGGCAGAAACGGTGGACACACATTGTGTACCTACCCAGAATGCCCTAGGATGCTTATTTAAAAGATATTTTATCCCATCTTTTGAGAACGGATTCTCAAAGCACCTTACAACATGCAATTGAAAGTCAATAAAAAAATTAGCTTAGCCTCTATGTAACAGCTGGGCAACACCAAAAATGGTTTAACTTGGTGCTTTCTAACATACACTTCTCCATGGCTACTTAGAAACCTTGTAGATCAAACCCAAAGCCTATCTTTTCCATTATTCTTTTCCAATTGTGGTCTATAGGAAGCCTGCCAGTTTCATATGAGCATCATCTCAGCAACTGGTATTCAAAGGCATACTAATACTGGAGGCAGGACTGTAGTTGGGGGGCGGGTTTAAGGGTTCAACCTCCCCAAATGTGCCAGATAACGAAAAAACTGGTTAACTCATGAATAGGTTACATTCCTTTTTTGCATAGTACTGCAACATTTCTGTAACCTCCTATAGTTTGGGATCATATAGAAGGTCCATATGCAGACCTAACACTGGGCTGAGTTACACAGCTATTTAGAGGAAGGCCAATGAAACCTGCTATGCCAGTGGTTCTCAACCTGTGGGTCCCCAGATGTTTTGGCCTTCAACTCCCAGATATCCTAACAGCTGGTAAACTAGCTGGGATTTCTGGGAGTTGTAGGCCGAAACACCTGGGGACCCATAGGTTGAGAACCACTGCGCTATGCAATCACTTTATGCCTCATGAGGATCAAGCAAGATCACAGAAGTGTCTGGCTATGTTCTGACAGCCAGTTGTTAAATAATTGCAGCATTGCTTTCAGAATGATACTAAGAAGTAGAAAGACTTAGAAAAATCAACCACATTTCAGACCATTTAAATGTGTTAGTATTTCATTTAAAATTTAGGATCAATAGTGACAATAGATTTCTCAATAAGCATAAATGGTTTTATCTCGAACCCAATTCTAACTTGAGATTAGTAAAATAGTTTCCATATCTTCACATTCAGGTCAATGCAAGTTTTGGCAGTACAATGCACAACACATCTACAAGAATGGTTCTTGGAGCTGGAATGTTTGTTAAACAATATACCAATATACTTAAAACTCCTTGAAAATGCAAGGGTTGCAATCAGGATCAAATGTTCAAAGTTGTCAACTTGTTGATGATTTAATCCTGTTTTATGTAAGAGATCAGATATATGACCCCTAAACACTTGCAAAACCCAATCCTGTGAAGTAATAATATGTTCTGAGATGAGAAGAATAAATTCACAGCTAGAAAGAGAAGAGTAACTGTAGATAAGAGGCAGAAAAGGAACTGCAAGGGAAGAGAAAAGAAGGCATACAGAAAAAAACATTATATAGAATCACGAAAGTGGCTGGTGAAGACGACTATGGAAGAAATCACTGTTCAGCTTGCAACACTTCTCATTAGCAGTGGTGGTTTGGGGTTCATTTCATAAAGAAATTCTATTGTTCTTGTTTATTAATTAGAAATCTTAACTAATTAGTTTTGTACTGCTTTTAACATTTAAAATAAAGAATGATTGTTCATATTCAGATTTGGAAGCAAAAAGCAACTTGTTTTACCTAAATTATGATTACAAATGATATACACCACATAATCCACCCATCATTGCTGCTTTACAACTTCCCTTAATTTCACAGTCAGCCCTCTAGTCAGCATTCACTATGGCAGTGGTTCTCAATCTGTGGGTTCCCAGATGTTTTGGCCTTCAACTCCCAGAAATCCTATCAGCTGGTAGACCAAAATACCTGGGGGGGCATAGGTTGAGAACCACTGCTCTAGGGTTAGGAGTACTGGACTCAGACAAAAGTGAAAAATCATAAAAATGTAAAAACCCTCTTTTTTAACCTGTGAAAACACCTCTCCAGGAATCTTTAGGTCCTCCAGCACAATTCTATGATCATCTTCTACTAGACATTGGCCACATAATTGGACTGGGGGACCTATAGATTTCTAGAGAACATTTTAATCAAATCTGTGAATAATCAAATCTGCAAAAGTGGAGGGCTGAATGTTCTATACAATTTTTCAGTTCTGACAGTGAGCAAACATTACCGGTGAAGCACCCAGACTTTGGTTGTGTACACAGCACAACTGCATAATCTCTCAAGCACAGATTGATACAGCTGAAGTGCCACACAATTCATTGTCTGAAATACTGCTGAGTAAAAATAAAAATAAACATGGCATGGCAACATGACAGTCAAAGAACAGTCATACTGCTCACTAGTTATGTGGTTACATCAGCAGTCAGGAGGCAAAGTTCAGCATACACCTTACACTGCCGATCTCAACAAGAGCAGAAAACAGAACCAGCAGCTACTCCATGCAAAAGCACCATCTTATTTATTTCAAGATTTTACACTCCCTGAACATCCATGCTGCTTTGAAACTCTGCAACAGCAGGATGACTACAGAGAGAGTCTCTGTTAGAATGGGAACAGTTAAAGAAGCTACTTTTGGCTCACGGGAAGCTCTACCTATTTCACAACCAAAATAACGGGAAGACTGGCTAGAATTCAGTTCCATATTCCTTAGCTAGACACCATCTACATTTCTTAGCTGAACATCCACAAGGAAGAAAAAATAGTCATTAAAGCTTACTGCAAATCAAAGAGTTCTCCCTTCCAAGATGCTAGTACGCTGACATTTACAGAGATATATTAAAAAATCTACAGTGAGCAAACAGTATAGGTAAAGCACTCAAGACTTTGATACACAACTTATTTACTCTGAAGAATAACATGTCTATAATTGCAACACACTGGTGAAAAAAAACACACACTTATCCAGCATAAACACAGTCCTGATGGGAATTAGTCCTACATATATTTCATACACCTCCCAGATTATTACTTATCTCAAAGAACTAGTATATAACATAACATACCACACCAAACCAAAAGAGTGTCTGCAAAGTCCTCAGATGGAATATTCTGACATAATGGGCTAACAAATGAACCACCTTGGATTATTTTTATTTTTTTTAATAAAATGCATATTATTTATTTATTTATTTCAAACATTTATATCCCGTCCTTCTCAACTCCCGAGGGAGGACTCATGGCCGCAACAAACAAAAAAGGCAACAACACAATTACACATTGAATAAAAACATTAGGTTAAAATCAATCTAAAACATTATATGGGAGGCAATAAATGGACCAATCTAAAAGCACTACGAGAAATCACATCTTGATGCCTTAATCAAAACTAGTACAGATTGTTTACGATATACATATCTAACGAGACACAATTTTATTTTCTTGCAAATGATACTTTAATGTTAAAGTTATTAAGCATGCAATTAAGCTATTAATCACAACTCTGTTATGTAACATGAACAATAAATCTTCTTTTTCATGATATGAATATTTAAAAAGCCACACTATGAAAAATGTCAAATTTTTTCCCAAGAATTTTACGCAAATTTATTCAGCATTTGTTGTGTATTTGTCTACCACGTTTTTTGACATAAACTATAAACAATACCTATATACTCAATATATTAATAATAGCAATCCTAGTTTAGTGGAGTTGTAGTTATTCAAAGAAACTCTATTTTTTATTTACACTGGAAAAGGTCTGATATTAATATAGAATTCGTCACACTGCCAAAAATACTAATTTATGTGTAATAGCAAAAAAATCATGTTTTCCTTTATGAAGATATAATTTTCCCAATTGTAATTAAATAGCATGCAGTGAGACTGAAGCTGCGATCAAAAGGAGTGTGCCAGAAACTTGTAAGCCATGGTACATTTGTGATCAAGATAGCTGCAAGGTACCACTTACCCATCTACCTTGGTCCTATATAGGAAAACACAACAAAAATAAATTAATAAATGTGCAAATCCTTCTCTTATCTGCAAGAACAGGAGAAGTTTAAAAATTATTTTCAATTAATCCAAATCCCCATTCGACTGCTTTTAAGCATACTGAAAAATTTAGTACTGCAAACAGAATGGGTTAGCCATTAAATATTAAGATTTATTGATGTATTGAAAGAAGGATATTGCACAGGATTTGTAGGATTAAGGAGAAGATTAGAACGTCCTCAGTGCCTCTAATTAATAAGATATGTAAATAAAAAAATTAAAGTTTAATTATGTAATTTATTTAGCACCCTGAATGTGAATGGTACTTCAAAGAATAGAATATATTCATTTAAAAAATACTAATATAAACAGAGGCTGGATGGTCATCTGTCAGGGGTGCTTTGAATGCAATTTTCCTGCTTCTTGACAGGCGGTTGGACTGGATGGCCTACGAGGTTTCTTCCAACTCTATGATTATAAGGGCATACTGTCAAAATGTTACCATCTTATCACAGTAAAGAATATTTAAAGTGGGATTTTTAGTATGTTGATATACAGTCTTCACATCTTTCCATCAAGAAAGGAGTCTGTTTCCTCTGTGAAGAAAAGGGTGGCTGAATTTCTGTCTACTAAGGAATGAGTCCATCTCTTTCCTCTGCAGAGAGAAGTGCCTGAAGCCCGGCTGTGTTTCTCTCCCCAGAGAAACGAGTCAACTTCTTTCCCAATAGAAAGATATGCTTCAGTAGCACAAAGAATAAGACTAAATAACAGTTTGTGCTCCAACATGTGAGTCTTCCTTTCAGCTTCACAGAGTAGAAAATGAGACAGGAGGGATATTTTGACTATGTACTGTACAGTATTTTCAGGGAAGGGTTCCAGATATCATGAAAAAATCATATGCAGATCCCTTGCAGAAGAAGCTGGCCTACCATCTTGGGCCCTATCTACACTGCCATATAATGCAGTTTCAAACTGCATTATACGGTCAGTATAGACTCATACAATGAATAATATATTATACAAATCTATACTGGACAGTATGGACTCATATAATAGACTCATAGAATGCATACTGCATTATATTAATCTGCACTGGCCACATAATATAGTTTCAAATTGCATTATATGATAGTTCAAAAACAGAATGAAAAATTACTCAGTCAAAAGATTAATTTATTCGAATATCCCCTGAAAGAGTATCAAACTTTAGCTGTTATGTGACATCTGCAAAAACTGTGGTAGCCAAATAATGAAACACAACTGAAGAACAGTTTTCATACAGTATGTTGCTTGGCAAAATTAAGGGATTGAATTAAATAATCAAAGGATAGAAGATATAGCAGAGAAAGCTTTACTAGAAACTGGCATGCTTTTATTGTTGATTTGAAACAAAACTATCATTGACATGAATATACATTATTGCTTTTCAATACTGTGATCTTAATAAATACATATGTTGGAGATAGGAATATGCTTTTTAGTGCATTCTGTATTACATTGGCATCTCACATATGTATCAAAAAGTTTTTTCCTCATTGCATTTGAAGTATATACTTACTCAGCTTCTGCCTCACCATAGTTACTCTTATACCAAATGCTAAGCAGATGCAATGTTCGATTTCAAGGGCTATGTGGCAGTGTAGGGAAAGAGAAAAATCTTCCCCACATTTCAGAACAGAACTGACTATTTTTCAGGGACATCTATTGTTCTGGCTAAGTAAAAAGCATCAGGCAGCAAGGGTTACTTCTACAGAAAAAAAATTTGTGCGGCTGTGTACTAGGAATATATTTCCCAAGATAAAAATCCCTTTGCGCCTTGTATTAATAGCTTTAGAGTCAATATTTTATTTCATGTACCTGTAAACGTTTAAGTTTCAAACACTGCTTTCTCCAACACATGGTGGCTTTAGAGGGCACCAAGCTTTCTTCCATAGCCAAAGCAACTGTTGGAGGGGGAACTTTGGTTCAGAGAGCATAGCAAACAAAGCATTGCCTCGGAGCCAGCAACCCTTTCCCCTCTGTGGTTGCTTTGGAGACTAAGGGAGCACTCTGTCCAGCTTCATCCCATTGGGTGAATCTGCCACTCCTTCTGTTCCCTGAAAACAACCTGCGATCAAACAGCTTAGCCAAAAATTAACCTCACTGTCCTTAGGGATAGGATTTGCATGTTTTTCTCTAAATACAGGGATACCTTTCAGCGAGAGGAGAATATGCTCAACTCCCTCGTGGTTTGTTTTTTTTAGGGTGGTGATGGAGAAATGTAAGAATTACAGGGTGTTTCAAAAAGATGGACTCAATTTGAAATTCCTATCTCTCATCAACCGCAAATTGCCCATGAAAGAAACCCTTACCCATTGAAATGGTGAGGCTTAAGTTTCAAATGATGACCATTAGATGCCCAGCGCACAAACAGTTCCTAGCCTCACTTATCCACAACATGGCAATGTGCAATAGAAGTCCTAATGACACATTCTCCATTTGCAGAGCTATTTTTTAGATTTCCTTTTGGCTTGAAATGGTTAGTAAACCTTGAGTACTCGCTACTTCGCTACTTTACGTGTAATTGTGGCATGTTGCCATCGTGAAATATATTGTGTTGAAATTGGGTACATTATTTTGAAACATGCTGTATTTTAAGTCTTCAGTATTGTTCAAAATTATGGTGTAGCGCAGTGCTTCTCAACCTGTGGGTCCCCAAATGTTTTGGCCTTCAACTCCCAGAAATCCTAACAGCTGATAAACTGGCTGGGATTTCTAGGAGTTGTAGGCCAAAACATCTGGGAACCCACAGGTTGAGAACCACTGGTGTAGCTCATAGTGACCTCTTCAGCCTAGCTGCACTAAGGAGACAAGTAGAAGGTAAACAAGTTTTGGTTTTGCAAGCATGGCTGAGATCATCCAAACCTGTTAGTTTCATTGAAGGTGATGCAAAGTGTCAACAGTAGCCACTGCTGCATTGGAAACACAAAAAATGAGCTGAAGCATTTCTTGTCAAAGCTTCCTTTCCTTCGCATATAGAATAAAAAAAGGAAAAATGTATGGCCTCAGAACTGAAACATAGGGCAATTTCCATTAACATATTTTCAGAATCGAGCTGCATTGGTCTGCAAATCAAAAAAACCCTTTCTGGATGTTTTGGAATGTGGAAAACTTTATGATTCAAAGATTCAGGGTAAGACAGTGAAATTAATGATTGCACCAAAAAGGATCAACCATTTACAGGGGGAAATTCTTTGAAAGCCAATTCTATTTATTTTAGGAAAACTGTGCTTCTAACTAAAAATTCTTAGGAGTGTATCTTTAACTTACTCTAGTTTGTTATAGTCTAAAGCAGTCGTTCTCAACCTGTGGGTTCCCAGGTGTTTTGGCCTACAACTCCTAGAAATCCCAGCCAGTTTACCAGCTGTTAGGATTTCTGGGAGTTGAAGGCCAAAACATCTGGGGAGCTACAGGTTGAGAACCACTGATCTAAAGTAATTTCATAATTTGGCAAAATGCAGGAGAAAAATCATTCTGTTGTGATGACGAAACGTAACCAATCTTTACCTACCTTATCTTTCTTATCTTGCCTGGCATACGGAAAACATGGTATTACTGCAGTAACACGGGAGGATGAGGCAATCTTGCAAGCATTGATCATGATGAGAAGTTCCATCAAGTTGTCATTGATTTCGCCACAACCACTCTGGATAATGTACACATCTTCCCCTCTTACGCTTTCACCAATCTCAACACTGAAAGAAAGAGGGAGGCATAATAGCTAAGCTTTTAGAGGAGCTGCTTAACACTTAGCTTTAACCAAACTACTTCAAATGTTTAATAACATAATTCATTCTTTTCAAGGACTTCACAAGAACATTCATTCCAGAAGCCAAGAGGTTATTGTCTGCACATCTATTAAAGGCTAACGTTTTCTTTTCCGTTTTGATGTGGTGCCCAAAAGTAATTTGAAGGGGAAAACAAAACAAAACACACAAGTGAATTTTAGATATATAAACCTAAAAATGAAACAACCATATACTATCTACAAGAACATAACTATTAAAATAACAAAACAAAGACAAAACCAACACACACATATACAAACAAAAACAAAAGCTTTGCACTTCCCACTCTTTCTGATGCTTATATCCCTTCTTAGTCTACTCCTTTTAAATGTTATATAGTCACATACTTCTTTTGACAACACTCTACTACTTCATGAATCCCACATTTGACAAATGCCCCCGTTGTTTTGAAAAGACAATTGCAATTTCTATGAATTGAAGCTGTTCTTTGAATGCATATTTCATGCTTCTTGGCAGGGGGTTAGACTGGATGGCACAGAAGGTCTCTTCCAACTCTATGATTCTATGACCCTACTAGTATCGTTCTACTAGTGTTGAGTCTTGAAGGTATGGATCAAGGAGATGGTAATGAATTACAAACACTTCTGACCTGATGAACAAAGATCTTTTGGGACTAAATGAACTCCTATGCATTGGATAACACAAGTTATACAATGCCATCTGGCTATCTTCCATATACCATTGGCAAAGAACATAAATTATAAGACGGTTATAAGGCTGCGGTGCAAGACTATAGAAAAACATTAGGATTTACCAGATAATGGGTTGCTCATCTGAACTTCGCACTTCACAGACATGATGACACACTTTGTATACTTCTCCAGTGTTTCTGGTTATGAGCAAATGATTACTGTATTTTATGGCAAATAAGACTACTTTTTAACCCAAATCTTCTCAAAACTTGGGAGTCATCTTATATACCGGGTGGGTGCTAAAACTTCCAAGCTGGACTGGAGAATCTGCAGTTGGCACATATGGTGGAGGGAGCTCAAAAACGGCTGTGGCCACAACCCCCGCCATATGCAGCGACCACATGAAAGCAGCAAGGGCGGCGCTGTAAAAGCATGGTAGAAGAAAATCCACTAGTGACTTTACGTGGTCCTGATGACGAGGTGAGGGGACGCCTAACCAGGAAATTGTAAGTGAAGGGTGGAGCAAGCTGCAGGAGTCCGAGACGCCCAGGGTATGGAAAAGAGAGTTAGTACGGCACTGTGCCCAGAAAAACAGGCCTCTTTCACCCGTCTGGCCCGCCTTTGTATCCTATTACCATCCCTCCTTCTCTGCCTCTCAGATCTCACTCCCGAGGATTGTAGTGAAGCAGTGCAGGTGCACATGTGCAAGATCTGAGAGGCAGAGAAGGAGGTAAGTAATAGGAAAATTACCATATTGAAATCGAATCTGATACTTTAAAAAAAATTGGTGTGCATTGGAACAGGGGTAGTCTTATACGGTGAGTATATCCCAAACTCTATATTCTAACTGGAAAAGTTGGCAGTTGTCTTATACGGCCAGTCATCTTATACGCCAGAAAATATGGTATTAAACATTTGTTATTTTTCAGAAAACTACTTAATCCAATTCTAAGTACCTTTATTCCTCTTGCCTCATGGTCTATTTGATGTATTCCACACATTATAGCACAGATACATTTGCAATAAAGTACGCATTGAACAATGAATTGTGGCCCTGATCACCGAGCCAATATACTAAACTTGATTGTCACATCCATAATTGTTCCATTTTCTTCACGAGTACAAATGTATAAAGTGGGTTTGGCAGAACATACAAGACTGGTTCACTTTTTACAATTCAGGCACAATTAAGTGAACAAGACCCAAAATGAATCTTAAACCCATGTTTGTTTGTTTTTACTACAAGTCAATGATTTTAAAAGAGCTTAAACTATTGCCCGATTAATCCAAGAGCTTGCATCAGTTATACAGTTACAACATTTTATTCCAGTTGCATATCAAGGGCAAAATTACTAATTAACCATCAAAGTTCTCCTCCATCCCCCAAGTTTAAACAAGGTCACGAGACAGGTGCAAGGGCAATCAAAAGAGATCTTCTCCCATTAGGACATCTGTATTTGTTTTATGCAATTTATCAGGACTCTCAGAACATAGCAAATGAAGTGACGTACAACACAATGACTTTTCAAAATGCAAACTCCAATGTTAATTGACTTTGTACTATGAGAGAAGGGTTTGACCTGTGGTCTGATCCTATGTATGTCTAGCGTACACCAGAACCATTCGCTAAGTGCTCCTACTTGGGGGCAGTTGGGTGTTGGGTTAGGCTACTGGTAAGTATTCCTTTGGCTCAACAAAAGAAGACATACAGCTGCAGGAATACTGCTTGAGCTAGAAGGCTGGAAGCTGGATATTCTTATGGCACAGGAGAAAACACTCTGTCATTTTTCAAATCAAATCGAAAAATGACAGAGTGTTTTCTCCTGTGCCATAAGAATATCCAGCTTTCATATTTAACATTGCACCATAATTGAATGTACCGTAATTGCCACTTAGCTGTTGAAAGTAGAAAATCCAGCCAGCCATGACTTATACGTGACCTTGCTTTCTGTTAGACTGAGGAGGTTACTAAGGAAGAGAACTGCTGGCTTTTCCCTTTAACTGCATGTGTTGTTTTAAATTGTGAACTCAAGACAACAGACTGCTCGCCTGGCTATATGGCACACCTCATCTCAGCTTATCTTCTGTACAGGTTTATTTCCTCAAGTCAAGTTCAAATGGAAGATGTGGCAGAAATACATGTAGTTATTAGAACAGGTATTGAGAGTGGAAAAGAAGAAGAAAGAAAGCAAACAGAACAAAATCATTGGAAAATGGACAGAAGAAGAGCAAGTGAAAGTAGTATGGAAAATATACAATTTAAGCTGAGTATCTCTTATCTGGAATTCTTGGAACCAGAATTGTTTGATTTTGAGATACCTGTATTTGCCATATATGCACATTATGGGGTTATCTTGGAAGTCTGGACCCAATTCTAAACACAACATTTATTTATATACACTTTATAAACATTGCCGGAGAGTAATTTTATACAATATTTATACAATTTACAATATTTTTAAATAATTTTGCACATAAATCACCATTTGTATACAGTGGACCATCAGAATGCAAATATGTCACAATTACAGACATACTTTCACAAATTTTGGATGATTTCAGATTTCTAGATAAGGGATACTCAACAGGTATCATGGGGAAGTTAATTAAAAGCATTAATTCCCATGTTTGTAACATAGCTGTCCAAAATAAACAAACAGCTATGTTCAAAGAGGGCAACAACCTTCAGAGAATACCTTAACAATAATTAAACTAATAAAACCCACAAGAGCCAGGGTAGCAGGGCATATAATCAAAGTCATCTTAAAATATCAAAGTTAATAATAAAGCATTTTAAAATCGTTAACTTTGTAAGTAGGACATGATTGCATAATAACTTGAACAAAGTTACAGGATCTCACAACTAGAGAAAGAGAGGTTCAGATGAACAAATTATGAGTAAATGTTCAACCACTAGGATGTAAACCCACAAAACTTTACATTCACCTATAGGGGATGTAAATAAGGTCTCTCCACGACACATTTGGGTTTAGACACATTTATATAAGAGACCGCCTGGTAGTGCAACAGGTTAAACCACTGAGCTGCTCAACTTGATGACTGAAAGGTTGGCAGCTCGGGATGAGCTCCTGCTGTTAGGCCCAGCTTCTGCCAACCTAGCAGTTCAAAAATATGCAAATATGAGTAGATCGATAGGTACCGCTTCTGCGGGAAGTTAACAGCACTCCATGCAGTCATGCTGGCCACATGACCTTGGACATGTCTATGGACACGCTGGCTCTTCGGCTTAGAAATGGAGATGGGCACCAACCCCTAGAGTTGGACAT